>NW_028262330.1:2121212-2424242 GCF_047370975.1 Nipponia nippon
TTTCACCCAGTCTCTGCTTCCCTTGCCAAATGACAGGAATTAGAGAGAGAGATCTATTCTACATTGAATCAGGAACAGGATTAAACTTGACATGAACTTAAAATTTGTCTTCCAACTGACAAGTGTGCCTTTTGGGCGTGAAATTAATTTTTGTTTAAACCTTACTTGCTGAGAGGTTTCCAATTAAAAAAATCTCTGACTCCGTTCTTTCTTCAGCACAGGACTTGCACATTAGACTTGTTTCAAAGGACAGTGGTGGCTTAAAATGAACGCTGAGCAACACGGAGGGAGAAGGGGAGGCGGAAATAGCTTTGGCACGCTTGTCAGAGTCAGAACATCAGTTTACTTGCAAGACTAAGATTGGTAAAACAAGATGCTACGCAATCAAAAGAACACATTTCTTTTTGTTTTAACTTCTTTTCTGGTGAGTTGAGAAGTAATTGGTGGATATGACCAAAAGAATGATCAAACTAGTTTAGTCTATGTTACTGTTTCCAGAAGGGCCAATACCGTTTCAAATTAAGGTATAGTAAATCTGGAAGATATTTGCTGTGTTCATTTTTCCTTACTTGGTTAAAAAAACCAAAAAACAAAAAACAACAGAGTGTTTGGGAATTAAAGGATTGCTTTATCTTTTCTGCTTCAGGTACTCTAAGCCTGCCACAGAAAGACACAGCATGTATTCGGTCTGGATCAAAGGGAAAAATGCAACAAAAGGGACAATTCTGAAAGTTGTAAGGGCCCCTCCAGCTTCTGCAGAGCGATGAGACATCATCTGCTTTGTGGCACGATGCCTTGAGTGACAACTAAAACATTTTACAGCAAATGTATGGAAGAATTCATTGCAAAAGTGACAGCTGTCATTCATCATGATATTGGTTATTATGGTAATCAGGATCGTATAACTACCTCCATTTAAAAAAATAATCCTGAAATGGTAGGAAACCACAAAAAGGCAGCAGCCCAAAATAAAATAAAAAAGCCCGTGCTGTATTTATAGGACCTTCTGGCAAATCAATTTTTGCTGAAGTACACTGACTCACAGATAAAAGCACAGCTTTTGCTCTTAATTCCAGTTTATAAATAAGGGTGTTATATGCATAGTTTATAGTAAATCTAGGCAAAAACACTTACACCAGTGTTTGCCATTTGAAGATATTTAACAAATGTCATGCTGATGGGAAGGTGTTTTCTGGGAGTTCCCCAAAGCAGGCCCAGCACCTGAAGGCCATTAACGAGCCCAAGCTCAGACATTCATTCAAAGCAAAGCACGGCCGTTATGTAGAAAAGACACTGATCAGTTCAGTAGATCGTGTATTTTGCTATTCTCACGACAAGCTCCATGAAAGTTTTATAATGAACATTTGTATGATGAACTGTGTCTAGAAATAGGGCAGTGAGCTGACTCACTCTACTGTGAAAGGAAAACAGAGGAGCTTTCTGCAGCTCCTTAAGAACTTCTCTCCACCATTCACTCAAGAGCATTCCAGACAGAGATCCAAAGTGCCGTATGCAGTGTATAAATGGTCCCATACATTATCACAGACATTAACCCAAAGCAAACCCTGCTCTCCACAGGCCTGGGTGCAGGACAATGCTGCCCCAGCCCAGGCAGGACTCTCTTTTTGGCCAGCCCTACAGAAGGACTTGCCTTTTGGCCAATCCCCCGTGGCCCTGGCCCGGCTCCTGGCCAGTCCCACCCAGCCACAGGGTATATAACCCCTCACACCCCACTCTTTCTCCAGGGCTGTCCTTCTGCCTGGAGCAGCTTGGTCTGTGGAGTGCTTACTGTGGCTTCTAGCAGCTAGTTGGGGTAGGACTCTCAGAGAAACAAGGGTGGCCTCAAAGATGCAGAGACTTAAACACTTAGAGCTGTAATATGAAGATTAGGGGAGGGAGGTTTGTTTTCTTGGTTCCACTTGCAGTAGCAATATTGATTTGTTTTGTGACCTAGGCTAAAAGCCCTAATATCTTAATCTTCTCATCAGATGAAAAATGTTGGCAATGTGTTTATTTGAAAGGTCGCGGTTAAGAAGAACATTATGTAAAGTGTTTTGATGCGCTTGAGTAAAAGAGAACAAAGAAATATAAAGCAGTATTCTACAGAACAAAAGATACCTTGCATGAAACCAGCATAGTGTAGCCATTTATATGCATGCCTGTATTAAGCAGGCTTCTTAGGAAGTAAATGTAGTTTGCTTCCTAGGTTGTTCAAATTTTGCTGTATTTCAGCAAGCCCTGTAGTTTAATGCAGTACAGCAGCTGTTAAGTAACTTTATATAGAAACTTGCATTTCTAAGGAACCTAAACTCTTTCATAGAGATCATGCATTACTATACCACTGTATCTCATCGTGTAGGAGCTGTCTGTTCAACTAGGAACTTTATTTCCCCCAGCAATTGTAGAATAATAGGATTTTAGACAAGCATGCCATAGCAGCTTCCTTTTCTCAGAAAATGTGAAACTATGTACTACTTGGTAGCTGCCTTGGGAAGATGGATGGGTGCTTATGCTCATCAGCTGCTATCGTGGTAACTTTTAAGACTGATAAGACTAACTTAAAGAAACTCTTCTGTGGCACAAGCTGTCCTGTGAAAACTCAGTGAGTCTTAAATGCGTAACTAAAACACTATCCGCTCCTGTCTGCAGGTTTTCCCTTCCTCTGTAGCTATCTTTTGGGTAGATAGTGTCATCTAAGACAAACTTCTTGTGCTTCAGGTAATGGGATTTTTAACTGGGATTTTTTTAGGCCTTTTCTTGTCAATAATGGCCTGTGTTATCCCGATAGGAGAAAGCTCTTGAACAATGGACAAACAGCAGTAATGTAATCCAAGAACTGCATGTATCCCAGCTTTTGGAAATCAAACAACTGGACGTCTGGGGCAAAACGAAGTGTGCCGTGAACTTCTGCTGCTCAAAAGACTGCGATGAGGTAGGAGCAGGAGTGAAGCAAAATGAAACAACTGGTGGAGTCGAGGCTGCTATCCAGGCTCCTAAGGGATCTAGGCAAACCTGCGAAGGCGTTTAGTCGGAATTTGGGATCATCCCTCAAGCCCTAAGGCAGAGTCCAAAGCTGCAGCCGCACCCCCAGCTTTGCTCTGCCGGGGGCTCGGCCTGGGCCCCTCGCCCGGGGCCGAGGGAGCCGGTGCCCGGCGGGGGATGCTCCGCGGCGCTGCGAGGCGCAGTCCGGCCCGCGGCGGCGGGAGAAGCCCCGCCGGCTGAGCTGAGGCGCTAGCACGTGTGGGAGCGCCTTTTTCGGATGGTTTTTGTTTAATTTCCTCTCCCTCATAAGCCGCTGGGTAACGCTCCGCCAACGGAGGGTGCCTGAGGGGAATGGCGCTGCGCGGGAGCCCGGCCCGAGGGACGGGGGGCAGCGCGGCGGGACCGCCGCCGGCTCTGCCTCGGGCCTCCCCCGCCATGGCGGGCAGTCCCCGGCCGAGGTGGGGATCCCGCTGAGGGAGCGCGGGCCCTCCCGGCCCCGCTCCCCGACGGGACGGAGCCCGGCCGCGCCCTGCCGCCGCTCGGCCCGTACTCACCAGCCGCGCCGGGCAGTCTCGGCGGGGGAGCCGCTCGCCCGCCGGGCCTCCCCCCGCGCCGCCGGGGCCGCCATCAGGGTCACTGGCAAGCGGGACGCCACGGCGCTGGGGACCCGCGGTGGCGCTTCGGGGCGGCCTCAAGAAGCCGGTGTCTGGTTGGTGGGATCCCGCGCGGCCTCCCGTACGCCGCGCGGTGATTGGCTTGGGCAGGGTGGCGCGCGAAGCCGAGCATCCGCCCTGGCGGCAGGTCGGGGCTCGCCCTGAGGGGAGCCTGCGCGGGCTGAGCCGTGAGGAGCGGCCGCTCGGCCCCGGCGGCGGGGCGGCCAGCAGAGCGGCCATCCCTCTGGCCCCGCGGCTGCCGTCGGAGGGACGGTGCTGAGGGGCGGTGAAGTGACCCGGGGGCGAAGGGAATGCGTGAGGGGATGGAGAGAGCCCAAGAGCGGCCTGTGGCCTAAGGCTCCAGCCCCTTGGCCAAGGCAGGCCGTGGTGGGTGCCCCAGTTAAGGGGGGATGAGGGAGAAGGGGTGTCCCTTTGCCAGGGCTGTGCCTCTGCAAGGGGAGGGTGACACCTGCAGATCTCCCTCTGAAAAGCCGCTTTTGCCGTAGAGTAACCAACCGACTGGAGGTCTCCAAGGAGCCATGAGGTGGATGCCCGCACTGGGTGCCAGATGCGCAGGAAGCCATGGTGGGAACGAGCACGCAAATGTACCAAGCCGGTAATCTAACGAGAAATCTAAGCCACTGCAGAATCTGGAAAGGAAATGAGAGGTGTGAGGCAGAGGTGGCCCACTTCTACAGAGATTCTTCAGAGAGATTTGGGGTTTGTCTTCTGAATTCGTAGTGGACTGGCTAAATTGAAAAGATGCAGGTCCCATAGTTTTAATTCCTTTCCTGTTCCTATAATTCATTGCAGAGCTTGTATTATCGCAGGTTGTGATGCAACAGTTCCCATATGAGACTTTTCTTTACAAAACTGATGTTTGTTAGTGTGCTAAACTACAGATGCCAAAGCCTGGTGCAGTTGTTTGCAATTTTATGGCAATAAATTATACAAAGAACTTAAGCTCTGCACTGTTTTCCCTGCAGATGCAGTTTTCGACACAAATGTAGTATTTTGGAAGTGTACTCTATACTCCTTTGAGACATTCTACATTCACAGTGTCTGAATTGAATATACATACAGAGCACAGGAGTTCTACAAGTGTGATTTTGGCTCTTTTAAACGCAATCTAAATTTTAGTGAGGAGAATGAAGGCCACAAAACTCCTGGTTTTCCTGAGCTTGTTGTTACCCAGAACAATTCCCTAGAATCAGTTAAAAAAAACCCCACAACTCCAATACGCTTGAGTGACGCTGTAAGTGTTTTTGATGTCTTAGAAGGAAATAAAATGGCAGGTCTGGGGAATTTTAGGGCGTAATTTAGAGACAGTACGAGGAAGGGGAAGAGGATAAATGTGTTACTGGAATTGTAATAACATAAGATCATGAGTTGTGCTTAGTGCTGCACAAGCATCTCGCTAGTTCCTCTTTAGATTGTTCCACCCCCAATAAAATCTACTCTAATTAGTAGAAGGCTTTAAATAAAAGGTCAGAGTAAAGATACATCTTGAACAGAGATCCGGAGTCTGGATTATTTTGCCTCTGACACTGATTCCCTGTGGGTCTTGAACAAGCCACTAATAAAACCTGTTTTCACTCACAGGTATGCTGTATATAGGATTTCTGTCGGAGACATGCAGTTATAGGGGCTGATAGACTGGACCTTTCACCTGTTTGTGCCTTTATTTCCTCCTTGGTAAACCTGATCTAACTGTTCCTCTGAGTGATTTAGGGACCTGGTGCTTGTAGAGCTTGTTGAGATGTGAAAAACATTATCAAAATGCATTGTTACAAGGATGGTTGGAAGAGCAGAAACACCCTTGAATTGGACAATGTTGCTATGGATTCAGAAATAGGACAGGTATCCAGAGAGCACTTCTCCCAGGTATTCCAGTACTCAGATGACAAAGGGAAAACTCAAAAGGCAAATGCTGTGAAGTACTCGAGAGGCACTAAACTGGTATGATTTTTGGATCTGAGAACTCTGGTGTAAAGACCTGTTCTACAAGAAAATGCTGTCTTACGTTAAGTAGTCATCCTCTCTATTTTTTAATATTACAGAATTGTGAATGAATGGTCTAAAGGTAAACAAGATAATGTTACTTCTGGATGCTTACAGTAATGTAATATTCTGATACGGAAAGCTCAGATCAGTCAATTTTGCCTACAAATTAAGATCACTTTCCATACTTGCTTCAAAATAGCTATTAAAACTATTCCTTGGGTGGTTTGGTTTTTGTTTGGTTTTGGTTTTTTTTTTTCCCCCACATCCTTGTACTTCTTGGAATTGTTTCACTGTGTAAAGGCCTCCTATATCATTTTGCTAGGAAATGAATTTACAGAAATGAAACGGCTACTGCAAACCTATGTGTATAGTCTGAAAAAGCTTAATTTCATGCTCACCATGTCTTCAGCGCAGGGATATACTGTCTCCTCTTGGGACCACAACATATGGGCAGAGAGATGGCTTGGTCTGCAGTAAGCTTCCGCCTCTGAATGGCTTGCAGTGCCTGACAGATCTAAGGGAACTATTTGACCTCCCTGTATGTGCCTTTCAGTCAGTCCTCATCAGTGTGCTGCTGCGGGTAGAGCAGACATGAAAATTTGAGTAGGACCACTTTAAAGCAGGTATTGTATGCAAAAAAATCTTTCTTTGCCTTTTTTTTTTTTTAGTTAAGCTCTCTGGCAAGATGTGGAAGTTGCATTTTAATCAATATTTGATGAGTAGCATTTCTGAGCAGTAGTGCAAAAATAATTTAAAAATGAATTAAATTGGTAGAGAGAATTTTGTATTGTTTAGAAAAGGCAATTGCTGTATGTCTGATTCCCCTGCCCATTTGCACATTTCATGACAGATGCTAGGAACTGACAATATTTCTAATATGTGTGTAGTGATAAGAAGAATTAAAAGGGGAAGATTGATACAAAAGCTGTCTGAGTCTTAAAAATTAAAAGCAGTAGTTGAGTTGACCAACACCTCTACCAAAGCTGAAGGGAAGATAGCATTTCATTTTAGCTGAACGATATTACTTCCCAGCTCCTATGTATTTTTTTAATAAATAAGGGGGATACACATAATTCAATGCCTAATTATAAAAAATAAGTGAGATGATATATTCCTCAGAAGAGGGAGATTCTGCCTTTTGGTAATAAACAGCATCTGCTTTGTTTTTCTCCAAACTGAAAGGTAATTGAACTGACAATTCCAAGCTGTCCTGAAAATGACAGATGACTGAATTGGGAGTAGGAAGAAAGCAGAAGCCCTTTTGTACTAAAGAAAGGGAGATGGCACACTATAGTTGGATCTGGTTCCCTTTTACAGATTTCTTTCAGAGCTTAAGCAGCTCTGGGTGACCCCAGCCAACTCATTTTATTGTTTAATTTCTTAATGTCAGCAATGGCTATTACAGTTCCCAGGTTAAGCAGCGTTTCCTACATAGTCATTTTTATAACAATCTTGTCCTTCTCTTTGTGACCATAGAAACACATGTGGTACGGAAGGGAATCTGCTTTTGTTACATTCTTCCTAGTTCACTCAGCTTTAGTGTAAGACTGATGGGTGGTTTTGTTTCGGCCCTTTTTTTCTGCTAGTTTTGAGGCTAAGCTAACTTTTCTTGTCTCTTGGTCTATAAAAGTCAGAACAGTCCCTGTTTGTCTCACATGGTGATTAAGCTGCTTCACAAGTGCTCTTGAGATCTGTAATGAGTAAAATTGTGAAGCTGTTTTGGCAGATCAGCTGTTCTGTCTGGGTCACAAGTACCAACACTTATTTACTGCACTTGGACAGATTCACAGCAGCAGACAGTTGTGATAACATTTCAATATGTACGTGAGAAAGCCAGAACAGAGCGTTAGGAGGGGTTCTGAGCAGGGCGAGCTGGCTGATGGTTACAGCAAGGCTCAGAAGTCAAGAACTATAAATTCTGTTCCTAATGCTGTTGAACGTTGTGGCGTTGGTTTATTGTATGGCTTTGGGCAAGCCCTCTGTGCCTCTGATTCCCCACTTGCAGAATGTGGATATTTATATTGTGTATAAGTGTATACATCTATATATCCCTTTGATTTTGTTGCCTTTATCACTAACACAAAGCTGCAAGCGAAAATGAAAATAAGTAGTCAATACACAGCAAAGTAGTTATCCAATCCGTTCGCTGTCCTGCTCTCTAAAGAATAGACACAGAAAACAAATTTGGACAGGTTTTTTTCCGTAGTTTTGCTGTCTGATTCTCTAATTAGTGCTGTCACACAATGTTCCAGATACAGGCATGTGGGGGAATCCTATATATAGACCAGAAACCTAGATCTTGGATTAAGATTTTAGAGAAACTCTGGTAATACCAGTTAAGTCTTGTAGACTCCGTCAATGGGCCAAGCTTGTTTGGTGACCGTTTTAATATTTAATTATGAATGAAGGGGATTTGTTGCCTTTTCTATCTGTAAGTAGTATCTGCAGGTCTGTTGCTTGGGGCCTGACTAGCAGCTAGATGCTAGGTTTTCTCAAGGTATCCAGCATCTTCCTAGAGCAGGTCATACTCATTCCTCTGTCGTTGCATCAGGCATGTTTGGTGAAGCAACTTCTGCTCCAAGACAGGCTCAAACATCTAGTAAATGGAATAGTTTTCGATTTTATGGCTAATGTCCCTGGCTTGATTATTACACTGAGCCCAACATGGGTTGATGTGAGAAGAAAAAAGGCATGAAGGTAATGTTCATGCAGCAAATATCAACAGCCCCGCTCCCAGCATTCCCTCCTTGCTCTGCCTACATTCCTGGCATTCCCCTATTTGCCGCACCCACTTTATTCCTGCTCATCTCAGAGGTATATAGCAAGTCAGTGTCCCTACAGCTGTCAGAACAGTCTTACGGCATTAAATTTTGAGCTTGCAAGAAAATTGATCGGGGCTATCTTGAGTTATCTACATCTATTCTACATTCCCTGTAGCAGATTGTCTGAATTGTTTTCTATGGGAGGAAGCTTCCTCTCCTGGTTCATGTGTCAGGCTGCTTATATACAACTGTGATAACATAGTGTGATGCTATGTGAACTGCAGCAATAGAACGCAGAATCACAATGGGAAATCTTGAGCATCTTCAGATGTGTTGAGCCAGTCAGGGTTTCGCTTTAAAAAAAAAAATAGATCACTACAATTCTTTGAAATCAGGAAATGTGTCAGAGGAAGAAAGGTGCATATTAGCAATGTATTTTATTACAATTATTGTGCCAGATGCCATTAAAAAAATCATTGAAACAGGCACAAAGTTCCTTCAATTGGTAATTGTGTATTGAAGTTCATGATGCTCGCAGATCCTCGTGTCTGAGGAGAATGGGCCTAGGAACAAATGTGAAGACTACAGAAAGGATGAAGTGAGATATCTTGGAGAGCTCTAGCAGGAAAGCTTCCTCTGCCTGTGGTTCAGAAGACACGGAGGCTGAAGCACGTGGAATGTAGGGTTAAGCCACATCGTTGTAAAGAAGTTGCGTACATTTGGGAAGTTTGTCGAGAAGGTGATCCGTCTGTGAAACACCAGCGCTGATGGACAAGGACTTACCCAGGGCCAGAGGCTCCTTCTGTTAGAGCTGGGATGTGATGTTAGATGCCAGCAACCACCAAGTAGTTCCTACTCATGCTCAAGGGAATCACACCCACCCCGTTTTATCTTTGATACTGACAGTATCTAAAGTACTCAGATGTTAGATTTTTTCCTCGATTGATTGGAAGCCTTAAAGAATTTGGCCTCATGCAACTTTGCATCAAGTTAACATCTACAAATTAAGGAACTGCAAATTAAAGATCATTTGTTCTCCACTCAAGCTTGGATTTTTCTTGTTGCAGCCTCCGCTCCACCTGAGATATGATCGCTTTCTGGGCTCTTTGTGTCTTGCACTATCACCAGAAAGATTCTGCCGTAGGTAAATTTGCTCGCAATGCGCGCAGAACATGGAGACCACACTAGCTCATTCTTTCATTACTGTGTCAGTTCACAAGCTTTTAACTTGTGTTTGCCAATAGAGAGAACAGATATGAATCAAAGCTAGAGCAAATATTTTCTGACTATGAACCCTCTCTAAGTTCAATAGCTCTCCCAATAGTTCCCAGTTGCTCTTTCGTTTGAGGCAGAGGCCCCTGGGCTCCAATTTAAGCTCTGACGCTTAGTTTTCAAAACCACCTTTGAAGTTGCATGTGTTGATGCTCTCAGCAAGTGGGAGTGAGAGGTCACTTCTTTATTCCTTTGAATGAAAAGAAACAGTCTAGAATATCTTCCTGGTTAGCATTTAGCTTCTTGCATCAGCCCTACAAAGAAGTACATTTACCGCATACAGTAGCGCTAAAATGGTGACAAAAATTAGGAGCGCGTACATCGGTATCTCTTAATACGTGCTGGAGTTGCTCGTCTGGAGAAGCAGTATGTTACGACAACATATGCTAAGGTCACGCATTTGCTGTGACAACACTAGAAAAAGTTAATCTTTAGATGACATACAGTGGGAGTTCCGAGTCCTAATAACATAAAAGTTTCCACAATAATTAAATTCCATTGCAAGGACACAGATACTAATGGAGCATAGTTTAAAGACCGTGTCAAGATAAGGCACGTATTATCACTGTGGTTTGTCTTCGGTAACATTTGCGCGAACACAACTGCTGTTACTTCATGTCATCAGTAACTATTGTCTTTAATCAGTAACATGGTATTGATATGAATATTCCAAGCAGCAGTTTTAAACCTTGAGTGGCTGCTTACGCAAAAATAGTTTTTAACAAATATTCCTCTGATCTATTCATAGCAAAAAACATACATTTATTTCCCCAGACTGCTCTGAGAAGTTTAAAAAGGTATCCAAAAGAAATGTCAGACACCAAGATTTTTCTTACCCTTAGTACTTCTTAAAATACTCAGAGCTAATCTTAGATTATATTTTATCACCACAAACTGTCATAGAAAATTCAAGCTATTCCTAGACTACAAAAAAACATTTGAAATTGATCCTCTAGCAAAACAATGTCTCTGTTGCCTTTTCCACCCTTGCTTACAGCTATGCCAGGATTTCAGCTTTTGCTGCAGTGAAGCTGCCCGGTATTTGCACAGTAAGTTGTGTATTTTTCTAAAGCATTAGCTTGTTTGCAAGCTGGGGGAACATTCTACATTAACTGGTTTGCAAGCAAGTATATCTCAGCAACTCCTTTATCAGGAATATCTTTCTATAACACTTTGATCTCTGCTATTTCTAAAATTTGTTGCTTGTTTGGTTTTCTGGGACTGCCCTTTTAAAGTCGGGCAGCTGCAGCCTCTTAAAGTAGCTATCATTCAACTGGCAGCTGTTAGCCATATCTGGCTTTTCAAGTCTGGCTAAAAGTAGCTGCTATAACTTTTCGGAGAAGATGTTGTTTAACTGATCGAAGGCTTACTAAGAACTTCTAAATCCTCATTTTGAGGTCATACACGAAACCAGAGATTCTGTAAGCCTGTTCTAGGAACAAGTACTGGGGACTTGAGGGATCTTGGAATATAGCTCCGATTTCATCAATCTTTTTGTCATCCTAGATGAATCACTTCTGCATCCTCAGAAAGAACATCTGAAACATTTGTAGCATCCTCCACTCCTATAGCTCTTTTTCTCCACCCTTTCCAATTTTTGAATGAAGTATTGGGAGAATTCACACCTTCCCCCAACACCCAAATCCGGCAAGAAGTTAAAGCCCTTTAAGTACAATGCTATTAGGAGGAGAAAATGATCTTGCTAAAGGTTTAAACCACAAATTTCATCCAAAAATAACCTCTCGGGAATCTTTATCAAGCTGCTTAAGCATTTAGAATGAGAATGTCAGCAGGCAATGTTTGCAGAACATGGTTTGTAAGCCAAATTGTATGAGGTCGCAGTATATATTCTGATGTTATCTGAATCGTGGTATGGATGAAACCATGACACCCCCCCTGCAGAGAACTGCCGGGGAGATCAACCACTGTGGTGGTTTACTTAAAAAAAGAAAGTGGGTGTAATTAGAGGCTAAACATATGCATCTCTCATAAAACAAAATATCAATTATCTATGCCTAAATGAGATGTAGTCTTGAACCCAGACCCTGGTCCAGAAAAAACCTGAATTTACATGAGCCCAGAGGTGAACTCTGCAGCTTATGCCTCGATACTCTGATACGTGCTGTGCTTGGACCCCACATTCCCAATCTCAGCATGTTTTGGGGGATGGGGGGGTGGGGAACAACCTATCCCAAAACGGAGGAAAAAAAATAACTAAGTAATCCCTATAGTTGGCTCATCCTTTCAGGGGAGTGGGAGTACAGTTGTAGAAAGCCTCTAGTTCCAAAACTAGTGTTCCTCTCCAGAGCCAGGGGAAAGCTTTTTTTACTCAGTGGCTTTATTGAGGAATTGAGCTCTGATGTTTCCCTAAGCAACTGTTCTGCTTTATGTTGTAATTAGAGTCTTTTCAAGCTAAAAGAATGTTAGGAGGGTCATATAGTTAAACCCTGGAATTAGCTGCCTGTGCAATCTGAATTTTGCCCTCTGTGCATATTTTAATTGCAATGTGTGATCACGCTGTTGCGGTTTTTTTTTCCTGCAGCACGGGTGCCTTAATCCGTGCTCAGAAGGGAGGATGGTTGTCAAGTAATGGCTCTACCAGGTGTGTTCTTTTGAGTTCGGTGAGTGGTTCCGCACCCCTCAGTGCCGCTCAAACACTGTGTGGACAAGCTCGGCTTTAAGGCTGGCGTGGAGTTTTCCCTGGTAGTTACAGGTAGCTTCTAAATGAATTTCTCCTTGCTAGCTCCATGGTGAGGCAGACTGCCCCGTCCTACAGGCAAGTGGAGGCACAGGAAAATGAGGCAAATACTTGGCACAAGCACGGAGCGGTTTCACCTCCAGAAGCCCGTACTCGTGGCCTCCCTCCTGGGGGGATTCATATGGTCCAACATTGCACATGGAATCATAGAACCACAGAATGCTTTGGGATGGCAGGGCCCTTTCCAGGCCACCCAGTCCATCCCCCTGCCATGGGCAGGGACAGCTTCAACCAGATCAGGGTGCTCAGAGCCCCATCCAGCCTGGCCTTGAATGTTTCCAGGGATGGGGCATCTCCCACCTCTCTGGGCAACCCCTGCCAGTGTTTCACCACCCTTATCGTGAAAAATTTTTTCCTTGTGTTTAGTCTAAATCTGCCCTCCTCTAGTTTAAAGCCATCACCCCTTGTCCTGTCGCGGCAGGCATTGCTAAAAAGACTGTCCCCATCTTTCTTGTAGGCCCCCTTCAGGTACTGAAGGCTGCAATAAGGTCTTCCAGAGCCTTCTCTTCTCCAGGCTGAACAATGCCAGCTCTCAGCCTGTCCTCACAGGAGAGCTGCTCCATCCCTCGCACCGTTTTTGTGGCCCTCGATCACGGCGATGCTGGCGAGGGCTCGGTCCCTCGGCTGCTGCCTCTCCCCGCTCGCTTCTGCACAGATCCCGCGGCGAGGCCGGCCGTGGGGCGCGGTGCCCGGGTCGGGCCGGCCGTGGGGCGTCGGGCCGGCCTCGGGGGCTCTGCCCGGCGGCTGCGGGCAGGGCGGCCCCGGCCCGCCGCCCTCCTCCCCGCCGCTCCGCCTTCCACCGCCGCCGCTCCTGCGCATGCGCGGGGGGCGCCCGCCCTCGGCGCGGGGAGGCGATCGCGCAGGCGCCTGTGCCGCGGTGGGCGGGACGGGCGGCGATCGCGACGGGCGGCTGACAGGGCCGCTCTCGCGAGAGTTGCTGCGGGAACGGCGGCGGAGCAGGCGGCGGCGGCGGCGGCGCGGCGGGCGGGGGGGGCCGCGGGACGGGGCCGTAGCGGCAGCCGAGGCGGCGCTGGAGGGGCGGCCGGGAGGGGCCGCGCGGGGCCGGGCCAGGCGGCGAGGACCCTCGGGCGGGGCGGCGCCCCCAGCGCTGCGCGGTGAGTCGGGGGTGCGGGTGTGTGTGGAGGGCGGGCGGCGGGCCGCCGATCCCCCCCAGCCCCGGTGCGGCGCGGGGAAGGCCCTTCCCGGCGGGGCCCCGGCTCCCTTGCCCACCGCGGGCCCTGCCGGGGCGGGGGCCGACACGCTGAGCCCTGGCGGCGGGCGTCCCCCGGTGCCGCGGCCTGGGCCCCCGGGGTGTTCCGAGCTCCCCGCTGTGCTCCGCGGGAGTCGCCTCAGCGCTGTCCCGGGGCTGCGGGGCCTGCGCCCCGGCCGGCCCCCACCCTCCCGGGGCGCCGGGGCTCCTCGGGGGCGCGGGCCGTGCGGAGCGGGGCTGGCCCGGGGCGGGGGGCGGAACGAGGTCCCGGGCGGTAGAGGCGGTTTCTGCTGGGCGAGGTTCCCTGGCTCTCCCTACCGCGCTCCGACCTCGGGACCCCGGACGGGTTGTAGTCTCGGGCCGCTCCCCTCTTTGCCGTTCGTCCGTGGAGCGTTGGCTGGTGGTGGTTCTTGGGGCTGATTTTTGATATTCCCCAGAAGCGTTCCCTAACTTCGGGTCGCTTCCGAAGGTTAAAAGGTTGTGAATACCTCGTCGGCAGGTTAACATCCCCACCTTCCTGTCTCCGAAGACCTTTTGGGTCATGCTTCAAGCATGAGTTTCTGTGATAAAGGCGTTTTTCTCTTGGCTTCTTCTTTCTCTTTTGAACTTCCTGCTTGAGATTCAGTGTTGGTTTTGTGGGATAAGGTCTAACTTGCCAGTAGAGTTTCAAATAACCTGTAGAAGACAAGGATGCTGTCTTGTTAACTCCCACAACATCTGACTCAGACATCTCTTTTATAACCTAAAGAGAAGAATATTCTGAAGCACAGTTAATAACTGGGAGAGCAATTCATAGATAAATATAGTGTTAGGGAAGTTCATGTCTTGTTTTAAAAATTATTAAATGCCTGTGGTCGAGGGCCAAAATTTGAAGGGTCACAGGTTGTTAATCTTCTTCAAACAACAGTGGTGTTTGTAATCGATTTCTGCGCAAGCTTTGGATATTGAGAATTTGTGCTAAAAAGAGACCTTTCAATTATTATCGTCTCCTATGATGATTAAGTCATGTAATGTTTTAAGTATTTCATAATACCAGGCAAGCCTGTAACATTTAAAGCTGCTTTATGCAGTTTAAAATAAGAAAAAAAAAGTGGCAATAAATAAATTTTGGCAGAGGTGAAGTTTTCTATTACCTGATAAAATGATTTGATCTGATAAATATTATCTGTGCTTTGTTGCTGTAGCCTGGTTTTGTAACTGATATCTTGAGTTGTTCTCTGACAAGACGTGCTTAAGGAAGTCGAACCGTGTTAAGCTAGTAGGTCATGAGTATCATCTATGACCCTGAATGTTCTGGGTTTTATATGTTGACAATTTAATTTATATTTTACCTCGTTCATTTATTGTGTTATACTTCCTTATTTGGCTAATTTGAATTAGTGCTCTGCCCTTATGATTTTTTTCTTTCTATTCTTTTGTCTGGAGCCTGACACTTAACATTTCTGCATGTCTTCCAGATGATGTATCCACACATTTTTCTTTCCACCACCCTCAGTAATGTTTTGTCCTGTAACAGCTGATGAAGCTTAGGATCTGATTCTTTGCAAAATCTTCCACTGAAGGTATCTTCTTTCTTCCCTCGCTTTGGCTTTTCTAAGCTGTCTGGTTTTCTATTCCTGCCTGTATCACTTTCCAGAAGAACAGTAAAACAGTGGAAAGAGAACGATGAGAAAGCTCTCACTTGCTAGGAAAAACATATAAAAATACGTATAAAGTATATTAAAAATATATAAAGTATAGAAAAAATCTACTGTAAGAGCAGTATAAAAAGCCTACCTTTGCTTGTGTGTTTTTTGAAATAGCTGTTGAAAAGAACGTGAGAATTGTTTCCTGTTGGCTACCACCGGGAGGTTTGTATTTACAGTTACTTATGTTCCATCCTGAGCTGCAGCACTGTATTGCTAACAAGAATTTACTGTTGGCTGCATCTGCTGCCTTTCCTTCCTCTCCCCCCTCCCAGATTTTTTTAAGAGCAAGAGAAGTATCTTGCCCCAAATCACAGTAAGGCAGGAGGTGGAAAACATACTGATGTTCTGAGAAATCTTAGTCATTTCTCTAGTAAGATCATACGATGATTCTTGTTACGTGTATTCGTATTTTGGCTGTGGTTCATTCATACCTATCTTATTCTGTTTGAAGTCTGTGGAGCTGGGGTACGCTGTAGGATTTGCAACGTGTCCCGTTTCGCTGCTGTCTGCCCAAAACAAATACCTACAGCTGTGCTCTCAGTGGGCAGAGACCTAGCGCAAGCTGCTTCCCCAGTAAGCTTATTTTTCCCTTGTTGTGCAGTTGGTTTGTTTGTATTTTAATCATTATGTGGCTGACTGCCTATAAGAACTTATTTAATAAGATTAGTGAGCAGCAGATGCTTTCTAAGTGACTTCAAGGGAATTGATGTTCTAAGTTTACCTTTTCTGACATTTGCTGCATAAGTATCTTGGTTTAATATTGTCAAAGCTTTTCCCTGATTTACGTGTAACCTTCGTGCCTAAACTTCAGCTACGCTTTTGCCTAAAGTCATGATGGTTAAAGTTTTGTTCTACGCTGCAGCTGTTGTTAGCATCGTTACCTGGAAACGTGACTCCTTTGTATGCTGACAATATATGTGATGGTGGTGGTAATATGAATGCATGTTTGAAGAAAATTACGTGATGAATCTCTTTCATCTTGAATTGTGCTGGAAAATTTCCCAACGTTGTGCTATTGCTAAGCTCAGGGAAATGCCAGTGTAGTTCTTGGAAATGCTGCATCAGTTTCTCTAAGAAAGCTGTGTATTAACTCCTTCAGGTAAAAAAAAATCTTAGATGCTAATGCAGTACTAGGTAGCAATATACTTGTGTACCCCAAAGAAAGGAACATTTACCGGTTGGCAGTCATTTCTTTCTTTAAATGTGTCTTGAGCCTATAACGTATTCTTTAAGTTGTGCAACTTGCTGTTACGTTCTTAGGTTTGGAACTTGGGGTTTTCAAGCAGTGTTCCCGTAGCTGACGGTGTTTGCGTGCCCGTGTAATGATCCACACCTTCCAAGGCAGCATTGTGCTGTTTGAGACACCAAAACTTTGCTGCCAGTGTTATTAATCCTTTATGAAGGAATAGAAACCGATGACATTTACCATGAAGCGTACAGGACGTACAGACGGTATGCTTGAACAGATGTTTGCATTTTCCATTGCTTCACACGCGATCATTCGTGTTGCTCCTTAATATTGCTACAATAGCAGAAAATTATAAATACCGTCAGTTAAAACCCAAAGAGGCCAGGTGACAAAGATGAGGAGGTGGTGACCGAGCGCCATAGAGGCTGGCAAAGGGAAGATGTTCCCGGCGAAGGGAGGTTGTTGTTTGTATGAGTATGCTGGTACAGCGTGGAAGACTGACATCAGAAAGACAGGTGCTTTTTCATCAGCATTGAAACTAAAATTAAGTATTTTAGAATCATCATAATGTAGCTAAGACGATACGCTTTTTGGTTTTAATTACGTGTGGGGGTCAAAGCCCGGACCCAGCGTGTTCGTTTCCAGGAGTCGCAGTGGCGCGGGCACAATCCGTTGCGATTGTGATCTTCGCGGCTGCTGACAGCTTTGTCGGTCTGACTGACGTTTCAGTAATGCTGGGTAGGAGTGCCGAAGAAAACCCTGTCCACGTGGGGACTTGGCTAAGCTGGTCTTTTTTTGATCAAGGTAAATCCCGTAAATACCTCTTCTCATTCTGCCCGTGTCCTGGGAAGAAATCGTAGTTGGGGCGTTTGCCTTGAGCTTCCTTATTCTTTATGGGGAGCTGAGGGTTGGGCAAGCATGGGACTTGTGGAATACGAGCACGTTAATTGCTGAACGGCATTTATGTAAGGCAGGTTTTTCTCCGAAATGAGAAAATAGTATTGCCATCTGCTGCCTTTGTGCCTCGCGGGGCTCTTTCTGGGCCGTAAGCGCAGCGACTGCGTTAGCAGGTGCACGGGTTCGCTGGCGTTCGCCAGATCCCGTCTCTCTTGAGTTGTCATCGGCGAGTGCCAGCTCCCTGCTGGCCCTTCAGAGGGGTGTTTGTGGTGGTTTTTAACTTACAGACTCTCTCACTTGACTCTTTTTCTGATCCCTTACAGTCTCTGCTATCGAACGTAGCTGGAGTTAGATTAGATCCTTCCTATTCTAACCTGAGATCAAGATATAAGCCTCTTCAGTGGTTTCAGAGTGCCTGTATTTGCCTTGCCAGGTTTGATGTCATTTCTCTGGGCCCATAAGAGACAGGCAAACTTGCTGATTTTCATGCTGTGCTTATGAAGCTTTCTTAACACGTTCTGCTGCTCAAGACGCCGGAGTTTCAGGGTGGTTGCTTTTACATTAGAGTGAGCCCAAAGTTCTGTCCCTCTGTAGCAGTATTTTAGGATGCTTTTCGATGGGCATTTCAATTCCGAGAAAGTCCTGGTATAGAGGACCGGTGGAAGCGTTCCCTGCTTTGTCTGACTGGCTGTATTTCGATGGATCCGAGCTGCGTGAAGGGAAGCCCCCGTTACTGCCGCACGCCGCGGCTCAGGCCGGTCCTGCCCGGCGCCGCGGCGGGGGAGAGGAGCGCATCGCCCCTGGGCAGCCGCCTGCCTCCCTCCCTCCGCCGCGGGCTCGGCGCTGCCTCCCGGCCCCGCCGCCGGGCCGTCTCGCCGTGTCCCCCCGCCTGCGGAGCGGCTGAGAGGCGGTGCCGGGCGGGAGCGGGGAGGATCTGCCCTCCCGGGGTCCGGCGGCCGGAGCGGAGCGGCGCCGGCGGCCGGCCCTGCCCGCCCGCCTCCCCCCGGGGCGGGGGGCGAGGGCCGGCGGCTGCCGCGGGGCGGGCAGCTCCTCCCGGCGGGCCGGTGCCGGCCGCGGTGCCGCCTCCCGCCCCCGGGGCCGCCATTGGCCGCGGGAGGTGTCACTCGGGCGAGCCGGGCCTGGGCGAGCGGCGGCGGGAGGAAGCGGCGGCCGCGCCGCGCCGGGCGGAGGGAGCGGCGCTGGGCGCGGCCCCGGCCATCGATCCGTGCCACTTCCCCTAATGGCCCGTCTCTTCCTCCTCCTCCCCCTCCCCTAGGGCGGATCGTCCCCCGGCCTCCCTGTATGTGAGAGACGGGGCCGGCGCCTCGGACGGAGCCGGGCCGCGGGAGGGCTGAGCCGGGAGCCGCCGCGGGAGGAGCGGAGGCTTCGGGGAGCGCTTCCTGCCCACCGCCGTGCGCGGCAGCCCCAGCATGGAAGCCATCGCCAAGTACGACTTCAAAGCCACCGCGGACGACGAGCTGAGCTTCAAACGGGGCGATATCCTTAAGGTAAGTGGAGGGTAAGGGCTCGGGAGTTCCCTCTTTCGCCCCGGGCTTTTCGGCTTCTCCCCGGAGTCTCTTCCTGTCCGTCAGACCTGACCCTCCCCTGCCTCCCCGGCAAACGCCCTCTCCTTTCACCAGGGTACCTCAAGATTTCCTCAACCGCAGTCTGACCTCTTTAAGAGCGGGAGAGGCTGTTCTGTTCCTGTGTTAAGCATGCCTCCCAAAGTCTCTCATTTCTCTCCTCCGAGACTGGAATATTTGAAAACTTAGTCGTCAACCCGGTAGCAAATAAGCAGAAGTGCAAGATAATCTCGACACTGAACTCCCTTCTGCGAGAGGAAACCCCTTAAAGTAATTGAGATCAATTTGGTATTCCTTTCCTTTGCCTCCTGCCAAGGATTCCAATATCAAAGAACAGTGATTAGATTATTTCTCAGTAGATAATCTTTTAGCATCAGGCTGTCAAATATTGGTGCTGAGTTTTATCTTCAGTCCTGATGAACTCGAGTGATAAGCTTGTGGCTGAATATTTAATGGATCTGTGCAGATGTAAGTGGATGTTGGAGTGCATTAGAGGAATTTTGGTCTATAGTTCTTTCAATACATCAAGGGCTTTTTAGGCTTCATCTTGGCCATAGTAAAGGAATTTGAGAAACATTTGCATTTCTAAAACTTTGTTTTAAAAAACTGGACGCACAGAACAAGCCCAAAATTTTATTTTGGGGGGGAGTAAAATATAAAAATCCAGAGTGATTTGGCCTCAGTGAAGCATAGCTCTGAGCTTTGTTGCTTCCAAGTAATGAGCGCCATATTGCGGAATGTTTTAATGGAGTTTCATTCAGAGTCAGTATTTCTCCGTGAACATATAAGATGGGTTTTACCTTCCTAGCGTGATCTATTTAGTATTAAAGTATTTTAAGCTGCTTCTTTTTAAAACGCTTTGAGTAGAAACTGTTTTGCGAGGTGCTTATCCTGCAGATATAAGGCTGTAACGTTGTGTATGCTGACAAATCAAGTCCTGCAGACCTCAGTGGGATTACTCATCTGCTCAAAATTTTTGCCAGGGAAGGGCTCGATTTTAACTACTATTTTAAGATAAGTTGGAAAAAACAACCTCTACGTGTAAACTTAATGTGTGTCTTTTAAAGCTGTTATTTCAATAACATAACTGTGGCTGTGTTAAAAGTGCAGTAATGGTGTGTGGCCATCAACAGATAAAGGTTGCAAAAATGTATCCTGCTTTGAGATTGTTAACTCTTAAAATAATCGCATCTGTATATATCCTACACGCCTAAAAACACCTGTTAGACCTGTACACCTCAATTCCAGTATTTATGTAAGTTACCAGAATATTTCCTTTTGCTGTTTTTAAACATTCGAGACTGTCAGAATTTTAGAAGTCTTCTGTGATAACCTTGCATTTACGTTTCTTAACCTGAGTGGTATTCTTTTATTTTGGGTTACCACTAGCTACCCTCAGCTTTTACAGTGTATTTGAAGTAGAGCACAGCTGAAGTCAGCTTGTAGAAAATGCTGAACAGAAAGGAAAAATGAAGTCTAATGAAATATAGTTTATTTTAAAGCGTATTCCTAATTATTTTCTAGCTTGGTATAGAAGTCTGCTGAAGTATGTGGAAAAGAAAGTCTTGTAAAATTTGTATGCATTTAAAAATATTTTCTTCTCTAGGAATTAAAGGAAGAATAACTTTTTTTAGACGTTTGAACGTTCAGTCTGTGCTAAAACTCTTACAACTGCGCACAGTGGTTGATAGTAAGATGTTCTTGAGTCCTAGCCACTTGATGTCATCACATAGATACAACTTTTGTCACAATAATAGAAACATGGTGGTGTGTATGCTGTTACCCTACGTTAATCGTTGTATTTTTTCTAGAATACAGAGAGGGATTTTCCTACTTTACACAAAACCTAGGCTGAACACTTCCTCAAAGGGGTGATGAACAGTTCTTCAAACTGTGTTTCCTTTCAGCTCGTATTCTGAAAGTGCTTACAGATTTTACATATTTACTTCATAGATGAGTAAACTGAGTCATAGAAATGGTAAATTGCTCAAGATGATCACTGAAGTTAGTGGAAACTCAAAGAGTTTCAGGAATCCTCCTTCAGCACATGGTTGAGATGAGTTCTGTGCAGCATGGTAAGGTTCACGGTCTAAAGCTGGCAAATTTCAGACAAGTAAGCCAAAACCAATTAGAATTGTTACAGTTCGCTTTACTTAAACTGCCAAACTTCTGTGCCGCTTTGTCATTTTGAAAGTCTGGTTCACTTCAAATGCGTTTCAGGTTGTGGAAATGAATTTCCGTCAGACACGCCGGCTCTGTTTTGTTAGTGCTTTGCTCATGACCGAGAAATCTCAGGGCATCCCATTCATGTGCCTCCTGTGACCTGTCTATTAATCAGGTCAGTTCTGCTGGCCTCCAGTGAATTGGGGAGAGAAATAAACTTGTAACGCGTTGAATACACCTGCACGCTTCGCTCTTTAGATATCCCTTGCTGAGGCACACGCGTAACTTGACGTGTAGTGAAGACTTCTTTAAATTGAGCTATTAGATGCCTGTCTTGGTGCAGCTCTGGAAAGTCGAGGTAGTTTGATGGCATATACGATGATGGCAAAGGATTGTTTCATAGCGAAATGTTACGCCTTGGCCACATTAAGGAAAGAACAAAATCTCTAACACTTGAATTCCCACTGCTTGGAAACTCACGTTTCTTTTTGTGGCAGAGAAGGCAAAGATGCACGCTGTCTGACTCCCTCCGATTTCAGCAGATAACTCGCCTATGATGTCATGGTGCCATTACTGCTGCATACCCACATATTCGGGACTTGATTGAATAGCGTTTGAACTGTAGCCATTAAGCTGGTTGTTAGTAATCTTGTGGCTGGTTTCCAAAAGTGAGTGAAGATAGTTGACCTTTGGCTTGCAATTGTAAAACAGCTGAGTGAAGAGGAAAAGTGCTTGGCCTTTTCCTTTGTGGGCGCTGTATGGTAAAAGCTGCTGCTACGGTTTTTGTAACCCTGGCAGTACACTGGGTCCCCCTACCCTTTTCTCCAGCGGTTCTGTAGCAGTGTGTGGTATTGCCATTCAGGAGATGCAAACTGACAGCTTTCTTTAAACTTTTTAGGTACGGTAAATGCTACTCGCCGAGCCTTTTCCAGAGAAAGAAAAGCTTGCTGCTTCTTTCTGCGTCTTCTGGTTGCAGCACGACGCTGCAGCGCTCAAGATCACCGTTCTTTTTTTGTACTGGTGGTCGCTTCACAAAAACTTGTTGGTGACTGGCATCCTATTGGGGGTGTGAAGATGGCCTGTCCTGTTATTTAAAAAAGTAAAAAGAGGAAACTGAGGGATTCCTACTTGAAATTTTGATTTACTGTTTTTCACTTTGAATAGTTCATGGTTGTCATGATGCTTTTTCAGTCTTTTCCCCTTTCACTTGCTGTATTTATTGAAGTTGGGAGTAGTTAATGTCAGTCTCTGTCTATATTTGTTATTCAGGTTTTATGTCCCCCAAAACTATTGTATTTCTAGCAGCTTCTGGTTTTGTTGGCCTTTGTGCTAACTGGCAAGTGTCCAGACCTAAAGTGTGCTAATACTTGCTGGTGGTTTGGGGCGGGGGGGAGAGAAGAAAAATCATAATTCTTTGTCTCATCTCATCACCATTTCTTTTCTCTATTCCTCCTACACCTAATCTGAAATGTGCAGTTAATACCATGGTGCTTTGATAACCGTTTCTGCGTGGTTAATACAGAAGCGCTAAACATATTCATGAATATCTTGACTGTTAAATTGTGGTGTTTTTTTAAAACTATAGACCACTGCTCCATTTCCTCTTTCTCCTTCTTCTGTCGTAGGGTTGGGGCATAGCGGGAAAGTGATCTTCCGAAGAACTGAATAAGTTCCTGTTCCCAGTAGTTGTCAGCATAATTCATTCAGGGGCACTTACAGATTGTTTTTATCAGTAAAATTATTCAGGAGGTGTTTTAAATAGAGGGCTATCATCTTTAATTTTGGGGTTTTCACTTTTGTGTGACACAGAAACCAGCTTCCCTATATGCTAAAAGAAGGAATTCCTTGATAGGATTTTGATCACTTGACAGTTTCGTTCAGCGAAGTCAAGCAGTTCAGCAAAGTCAAGATTTTTTTTCCCTACACCGTACACTTGACAGTCACCGCAGGCCCTGCGACTGTTTGCCACCAGACTTATTTTCTTTCTGTCAGCCTTTAAGAGGATTGAGTGTTTGCAAACAGTTGGTGCTGAGATGGCATTTTCAGTTCCTGCATGAAAAACATCTTTCTGTGTCTGGATACAGTGAAGCAGTTTTGAATAGAGGAGGAGTATGATAAACAAGGGGAGCACGGTCTCCCTTCTCTTCTTCCTCGTCCCCTGTCCCTGACCTCGTCTGCATCGGCTGTTATGTCGTGGTGTCTGTGCTAGGGAACAGAAATTCATGGTTTGCTGAAGCGTAGCGCAAAGACTTTTCCTCTGTTTTGGGTGAAATTGTCTTCACTCTCATCCTTCCTCTCCCTTCCTTACACACCTCCTTCATCTTTCCCCACTGTTTGTAAGGGGGTGAACTCAGTGTGATCTTGATGATTTTAATACGTGAGAAACAGTTTTCCGAATTAATGATTCAGGCAAATCGCAAGGCCTGTGTGCTTTGTAGCGAAATAGGTCAAATATTAGAACAGATTGCGCAGAGTTGTGGAATCCCCATCCCCGGAGATACCCAGACAGGTCCCTGAGCACTCTGATCTAACGAGACTTGTTTTGAGCAGGAGGGTGGATTGGGTGCCGTCCAGGGGCCCTTCCAGCCTACGCTGTTCTGCGACTTAGCTGTGAGCGGCAACTCTCTTCTATGTGCTAGTGGATTTGTAAAGGTGCACTTAAGTCGTGTTCCTTGGCTAGTGGCCTTGAATGAAGATGATATTTTTCATCAATATGTGATCAATATTGCAGTCTAAGAAGGCAAAACTGTCAGAAAATTGCAGAGATTCATAAAGACAAGTACGATGATCTTAAACATAGCTGATTTGGCATCCTGGCAGTTGGAGATCTGCGTTACAAAGAGATGCCGCTATAAGCGGTTGCATTCTTCTGGTCTACCCAACTATTCAACGCCTATGGGTTTAGTACGAACTTCTCAAATATTGTTCCTCTTATGTATAACAGTAATCTGAAGGTGGGATGTGTTTTATTAGCCAGCTTCTGTAGGCGTTGGGGGGAAGGGTTCTGGGAAGGAACTACCTAACCTCCCCAAGGTGCACGTGCCCAAAAAAGAAAACGCTCATGTTCTGTGTTTCTAAAAGAGCTTGGACCTGCTTGGAGCAAGATTGCATTGCTGAAGGTGTCTCTGTGCAGGAGACATAAATATGAAGTATTTCAGACTGAATGTGTGAATCGGTCTTTGCAAGCAAGGAGTAAATGCATTCCTCCTTAAAAATGGCATCTTTGTTTTTATTTAGTAGCTATTTGTGACGATTATTTAAAGTTGTCACTGAAAGCGGAGAAAAATTAGCTCTTGTGAGCTGTGTGTAGCTGAAGCCTGCTGGAGTTTTGAATGTCAAACAAGACACTGATTAAAGCTCGTGGTCAGCTCAGCTAATTTTATTGTATTGACTTAACATGTATTGCGCTCTGTTATAACCAGGGGAAATGATGCTAATTTGAAGCTCCAGATGCCTTTTGCAAATTTAATGGAAGCGCTATTGTTACAGCTTCTGCGAAGTCCAGCTTTTGATTTGACTGGTGTGACAGACTTCAGAAAAGTCTTGGCATAGCCACATCAGCAAATCAAATTTTGGCTTGCTAAATTATTTATCTGCTTTGTTCAACACACGTGTCAAACTGCAACCTGTGTGATGCGCTTTTGTTTTTATTTACCGGCAACACAAAAACGTCGTCTCTCCTCTTTGGTTCAGTGACATTTCTCTCGGGATAACTATATGATGAGGGAATGTCTGAGAATTTCAGATCAATAAAATCTGTTATTCTGAGGGACATTCCAGGTGTTAATGGACTAACTTTGATGTAGTTTTTTTTTAATGAAAATGGTAAAAGTTTGATCACAGTTGGGGGAGGAAAAGAGGGATTAGGACTTTTAGTGGCATACATAAAGGATTGAGAGTGGCATAAATGTAGTATTCATAGGTTTCCAGTTTCTGTGCAGAGCCCTGCTAATTGGGGGAAGAGGAGGGATCCTGCTTGTAGTGAAATTCAGGCTTTTCTGATCTCTCACTATAATCAGTAAGGATCCAACTAAGTGAGGGGACATAAGGAATCCAATTTGTCTGTGTACAGCTCAGCCTAACATAAGCAGTGACCTCTATGACCCCTTGATAAAATCCCTTGTGCTTTAAAGTTGCCAGTGGCTATATACCAGAAATCAATAACTAAAGCCTAAACCTCAGGAAAAAATGCACTGGGCAGAACTAATTCTATTTCTTTGAAAATGAAAGAAAATTAAGCATTAGTCCCCTAACAACACTGGAGCCAAAAATCTTATAATCTCACATTGAGCAAAAAGGGAATGTAATTCATCAAACATGATGAATTTTACAATATAAATCTAAAGTGGAGGAACTACTAAAGATAACATCAGGACATTTCCACGATTGCTGTGAGACTGAACTGTTGTATGAATTTAAGGCTATTATACCAATGATGCCAGATTTCCATACGTAACTTGCTGGTTACCTTTGAATTAAAACCTTTGCTAAATTGTTAATGATTTTATTCATGTAGGTCTTGAAAGATTTGAAAAATCAAAGCTAGTTCTAGAACGATAACGATAAACAACTCTAAAAGATCCAAACACACACCCCTACTCCCCCCCTCCCAAAAAGGCACATTTACAGGCATGCACATAACAGGCATCAGCAAAGGATTTGACAGCATACATGAACCAGCTGAGATGAGTTTTGTTTGAGGTTTTTTCCTGCGTGACTGTGTAGGTAGCTTCACGTTTCTTCTGGGCTGCGGTGTTGAATTGCAGAATGTCCTCGCCCGGTTTGACAGCGGTGGTGTTAAAGCAGTAAGGAGAACTGAGAGGAGTCTGTGGCACCCCCTGCACAGAGGGTGACGGGTATGTCTGCACTGCGTAGTGAAGAGATGGGACTGGATCTTCTGTAGCTGTGTCCAGGCTGACTTTCAGGTAGCTGGAGTAATGATAACCACGTTATGGCATTCAGCATGAGGTACCAAACCTACATGGGACTCTGGATGAACACTTAGCCGGTGCTTAGTTCTGTGGTACAAGGTGTGTGATGCTCTCATGTCTGAGCTGGCTACTCTGGAGGTCTTAATTAGCAAGATGTGTAGCAGAGGTGAAGCCTATTTCCCTTCTCCCCCCCCGCCCTCACTCCCTTCTTTCAGTGCTGGCGGGATAGGTGCTAGCCAGATGGATGAAGGTGTGACTTGTGAATGTAATGTTTAGGTAGAAAAGTGGCCAAGGAAATGCATTTGTTCTTCCTCTGATGCGTAGTCTTACGGACTTGGAAATGGAGCTTTTGTGTAATAATCCATTTCACTGGGGCGCTAGTGCAAAGAGGCACTAGGTTTCAATGTTGCTTTTTTTTTCACTTGCTTTATTTAGCATTTTGTTAGGAAAGCTGCCTTTGATCTCTGTCATTTCCAGTTTTCTCTGAAAATTCTGTTACATTCAAAATGCAAATGAGTAGGTGACTTGTATGTGTTCTGCATTTCTATGCAGATCAGCAAACTGATACTGCAGTAGTTGATACATAAGTTCTTATCTGCAGCTTTATCCCACAGCAGTTCTTGCTCTTTCATTTCCTTTGCTGGCTCTGCAGTGACAGTTAACGTTATCTCCCGAGTTGGGCTGACATCAGTGACTAGAATATACACGAGGAAATAAAAATGTGTTTTGTAGATGCTTTGGGCCTTGGGAGAGAAAGGAGGGTAGGAGAATACTTTCTATGATTTTTTTTTTTTAATTATCTACAGTGTGGGGAATGTTGTATAAAGTTGTTCCTTTCCCTCAAATATCCATATCTTTTTAGATGGAAAAGCAGCATTGTCGATCTCAATCTGTCAAGCTTCAAGCTGCACTGTGTTTGTCACATTCTAGGCTCATGCCCTGTTGCCGAGTAAAGCACTGCTCATGAGTGGCACATGCCTTCGACTTTGAAGTCATCTTGTAACACCTCATAAGAGTAGGTGTTCAAATGGAAGAGAAAAGCGGTTGTAAAGCAGACTGTCTGCGGTGGAGCCTGAACTTGTTCCCATGTCTTGTATGCATGATTGGTGCCACCATCTGACAACTCAAGTGAGAATTGGTTTAACAAACTTAAGAATGTGTTTTTCCGTGGTGACATGTGCTAAGCACATGGAGTTGTACAGCTGAGCTCTAATAGGGCAAAAAGTGAACTGGCAGTCTCCAAAACCGCTCATGGTAATTATTTTTAGGATATTTATTATATTTCTGAAACCCAGATGCTGCTCTACAATACTTCCTGATTAGTTACTAGATGCATCTGAAATTTGCATTTTAAATGGTTGTGTTCATAATTTTCCTCAGCCTGTATTTCTCTCTTTACTAAAAGAATAGTGTTTTTATGTAGATACTAAATAAAAGCCCATGTAAAAAATGTCTGAAATGTCTTGGAGAGCCTGAGAGGCTTTCTCCCCCCCTTAAGGAATGATTGCTCACTTGAGTTCTGTACCTGATCTTGGATTCTTTTGTCTCCAACTGTTTGAGGTTGTGACAACAGCTAGACAGTCCTGTTAGTGAGGGTTCGTCAGGTGAGTTGGTGTTTTGATCCCCTGGGGGCAGGTCGGGATGGTGACTGGAATAAGGCAAAAGTTAGGACAGCTATTTTTGTCTAGGAAGTAGATCGTCAGCCTCTGTAGAGTAATTAATTTATAATTGTGATGTTCAAACACTACTGACCTTTATAAATAAAATACAGAAAGAGAATACTTAACAGAGTGGATTTATTCTGTTTGTACCTGCTGAATTTAGCTGCTTTGTATGCGCCCATGTCAGCACGCACGCTTTGTCATGAACTGCGTGTCGGCTCCACTGCAGCTGGACCTCATGCAGAGAGCAGAAAGCATTTTTTTTAAGTTCAGCTGAACTGTAATTATACTGTTTGTCTCTAAAACCTCTTATTTAAATAATTTGTCTCTGGAATTCACGCTTTCTGCATTGAGCCAGCCTACTTCTTGCTCTAACTTGTACTAAAACTCTACAGGTTTACATGTGGAGGAAAAAAAAAAAAGTGCTGCTGTTATGCAAAATTGTTTCCCTTGGGAGGAAAAGGGGGAATTCTTCATGAGTTATGTATGAGCCAGCAGGTTCCACTAATCATAGCAGCTCTGCTAGTGCAGAAGACTTGTGGTCTAAACTAGTCAGCCCTCTGGTTTGTGAGAAATTGGCACAAAGTTTTAAACCGTGCAACTCTGGCTGGGCTTGACTAGGTTTTTCCATTATAAATCCTTATGTGCAGTCAAATTTTGAGTATTCTTTTGTTACCTACACTTCTTTAGCATAAATAGGAAAGCGGTATTTTAACCATTTGATCTGGCTTTTACTTTCTGCTGTTAACAGTAGATTATGGTCTGCTTGGAAAGAGCTATGCTTAGATTCCAGGTTTAAGTGAATTTATCTCAGAATACTAGGATGGATTTTAAGCTGCAGAAGTGTGCTAGTTCCTCTGGAAAATCTGCCACTTTTACGTGAGAGGTATTTCCCTGAGCTCCTGTGTAGTTCAGGTCTTGTGCTCTGATCTCGACTGCTACTGGGGGCATAACTAATCAGGGAAAACTCCCAAATTCTTGGGGGGAAGGCAAACAAGTGCTCAGAGCGTGTCCTGCAGTTGCAGAGGAAGGGAAGAAACAAATGCAAGGAGGAAAATGAGGAGGAAGTGGCAGCCATGATGGAGACAAGTACAATGAAAGCTTTTAAAGGTGACATTTGGCATTTAAAATGTTGCTTTTCCTAACCTTGCCTTCAGACAGTACTTGAATTTTGGTGTGATGAACATCAGCTTGACAAACGTGCCTTGTTGAGGCAACATCAGGAAAACTTGTTGTGCATATATTCCACAGCTAAATTTTATGTTTCTGTAATGTTTTGCATGTCCTTGAAGAATACTTTGTCAAGACGTATCCTTAGCCCTGGAAGTGATAAAGCATGGACTGGCAATTCAGGCTCTCTTCTGACTGCTGGAACGGATCCTTGCCTTCACTTCTGTCCTTATTTCTTAAAATATATTTTGCACCAATGCCTTTGCCCTACCTCTAATGAAACTATAGTTTGTCAAAAACTAATGTGTGGATTTGTCTGGTTTGACCATTTGTAGCAGGGTGCTTAAACTTCCAGCATCAAGCCGTTCTGACACTTCCTTACTCCTCAGCAGGCGGTGATCCATCCCTCGGTTTTTTCCTGAAAATGGCATTTTAGGTTAAGAGTGTAACCTGCTCTCTGCCAGGATGGATAGATGAAGACTGTTGTGACTCTACCGAGGAAGTCCCAGATTGCAACTAACAACTGCCTTTACAGGGTCACAAAAAATAGAGATAACCGAAGTGACTGTAGCTGGCCCAGCTTTCCTGGCGTCCACCCCTTCCTTTACAGCTTGTTATGTCTGGAAATCTTGCAAGCTGTTACCTTCACTTTATTTAGGTAATGTAAAAAGGAAAAGCATAGGTAAAAAGAGGCTTCGGATGTTTCTATAAACTTTGTTGAGCTTTCTTTTCCTTGAAAAGCTTGTGTTTCATTCCACCTGTCTCTGGATTACAAACGTGCATGATGCTGCAGTAAGAGTGTAGTCACTGTTGATGCTGTTTGCATTATGAGTAATAAGTTCCCCCTGAAGCTTATTTGTTGAGAAGAAAAATTAGTTTTAACTTTCAAAAAAGCTGAAGCTATTAAACATAAGGCAATATGTTAATAAAAGAGCCACTCTACAATCTGGTCAGCTCCTGAAATGGACCCCTGGGTGACTGTGAGTTGCATATGAGCATTCTGTGGGGGTGTCTGAGCTACCCCGGGAGAGTACAGTTCTAGACCCTTTTGGGCTCCCTAGGTTAAAGTCCTCACAAAGTAAATACGGTTATACCATTTTCTTAGTTTGCTTTGAAGCTAACTGGATTGAGCTGGTTTTTGTTCAGGATTGCAGTCCAACATGAGAAGTCTGGCCATACCTAATCAAACTCTTGTAAAACCACCTGTTTTCCCTCAGTCATGGTCCCCAAAACTCCTGATTTACTAACTGGGGGGTAGGGGGCATCGTCCAAATGAGCAGAGCTGGCTCTCATGTCCTAACGCAGGGAACAAGCAACACTGCTGGGGCGTGCTTGGCTTTGGCACGGTTGTCGGCACTATCATAGACAGATTTGAGCTGACCTTTCACGCAGCCTTTGTGCTATGCTGCCAACTACCTGTATTAGTCAGCTTTCTCCTACTCACTGTTTGCTGCCACAGATAATATTATTATACCTTTATAATGGATTATGCTTTAGACTTTCTCCTATGGAAGTAAATTCTACCCTTCATAATCTTAAAATACTGTCCTGTATCATTCTGGGAGCAGTTCCCATCTGAAGTGAATTATATGCAATTGTCATGATTAAAAGTAATAGAAAACTCTTTACACATATAATGTTCCTCTGTTCTTCTCTGAATATCTGCACTATTTGCCGTTAGAGACTGGGCTAGATGGACCCCGAGTGCTGGCTGTATTGGGTGAGCCATTTAGCACTGGACATCATCTTCCTCCTTGTATAATGTCTTGGCTTCCTATAGTCAAGCTTTAGTGACTTTCCCAGCTGGAGGCTGTGTCTGGACTATTGTGTTTTAGCAGCCCCTGAGGGCCACACCTTCTCTGCATCTTTCTAAACCCATTTTGACTCCATCTGTACATTATAGTATTAAATTCCCATAATGTAGACGTGTACTGTGTGGAAAAAAGTTATTCCCTTTGTTGGTTTGAAACGTGCTACCTGGGAATTTTATTGACTTTTTTTAAAACTCTTCTGTCCCCCTCCCCTTGCAAGCGATAGCAGGAAAACATCTCTCCCCGTACTTCTCACGGGGAGAACAGATTTGCATGTGTTCTTTGTCGCTTTTTTTCTGAGAAGGAAGTTGGGGGGGGTCTGATTGCCTATCGTGCAAAAAACATTCCATACTTCGGTTTATCCTTGTTCCTTTCTCAACGTTTTTAGTTCATTTTAGTATTTTTGAGATGGTTTGAGTGTAGGTACTTGGAGTATTCAGAGGCTGACATGGAACAGATTTACAGCGTCAAAATATTTGGTTTGGTTGTTTCTTAACAGAATATTAAGTAATGTTTCTAATTTGTTTTCAGATTACTACACCCGTGATTCCAGGGTATTTCCTGAGGACTAATAGTTTGTTTAAAACCTATAGCTTCATATAGTTATGGCCCTTCAGGGTTTTTGTTTGGGTTTTTCCTCGTCCGTGTTCTTTTGCATATTGTATTTAATCTGCCCTTTATCACTTCTTGGTCTTTTAGTATTAGAAGTTACCTGTGCAACTCATCAGTTTTAAGGTTTGAGTACACTTAATAACGGTTTTGGCGAACTTGGCCCCTTCACCCCTCTGTCGCCTTCTCCGGTCACCGGTGAAGCTGTTGAGCAGCGCACCCCTCCTGGGGTCCCTGTGCTGCAGCCTCCCTCCGCCGGCGACGCTGGCCCTTCGGTTTCCCTGTTAACCTTGTATTAAGCCACTGGGGGGGTGGGGTGTTTCCTGTGTTAATGACTACGTTTGTGGAGATAAGTAGCCAAAAACCTGAGGTGTGGTTTGGGTTTTTTTTTTAAATGAAGCAACCCACATGAAACTTAGAAAAGCCTGAGTCTTGGCCTTGCAACTATTCTAGTTTATCTCAATTAGCGATTCATCTGTCTTCTATGTGGAGTTATATTTTTGTTCTCTCTTGCCACTGATTAAATGGAGGTCTGAGGTGAAGACTGCTTTGTGCTTTTATAGCTTTGCCAGAAGAGCCCAGCTTCCAAACAGCTGCTTGAAAGTCAACTTAATTGGATAGCTGTGTTTCCAGGGAGGTTTTATGGCTGCATACTAGCAATATTGCTGCAAACCAGCTGGGACCAACTGGCATCTGTCACGGTGCAAGATATGTATTTAATATCTTCAGATAAGGCCTGATCCTGGTTTGTGAGTACATTAGTGAGATGGCTTCCACGTATTAAGGTCCTCCCGGAACTCCACTTTTGCGTAAGTTTTTGAATGCATCCACGCTAATGCATGGTCTAAAAATGCCATTTTGTTGTGTAGGAACGACTGACTCCTGTTCGGGGCCCTACGGGGGGAGTTTTTTGTGGTCAAGGCATTGATCTCCTGATTGGAACCTCCCAGTAAGGGAGAGTTTTAGTGCCTTAGCTTTTACTGAGACTTAGAATGGAGATCTTGTGCTACTACAATGTACCTGGGAGCTTAAAATTAGTCTGTGGTCAAATAATACACCCTAGGGTGTCAGTGACCTGCATTATGATATCCCTTCCAGGTTATTGCAATGGAGCCATAACAAGTTCTATTCTCGTTTTAATTTGTTCTTGACCTGGAACAGTTCTTCTAATTTGAGACACTAATTAGGAGATGGTTTTAGTTATCTCCGATCTTTTCCATAAAGAATTTGGTGCCTCAGCTGTCTTGACTTTAGGATTCTGGAGCAAGTTACTGCTTTGGGCATTTAGTATCTGCATTTCTGCATTATTCATGTAAGGACACTCTTTGATTTTCTTTTTTGCCCATAAGCCAAGAAAGCAGCAATAGACCTCTTGTAGAGATCGCTGGTGTTTCTAATAGCATGTTACATTTAAAAAAAAGAAAAGAAAAAGATGTATCAGTACTTATTTATCGGTTTTATATTTCTGTGTTCTTCTGAGATATTGTAGGTAGTGTATCTTTTTAAATTAAAAAATGATTCCTGTATTAGTACACTGTTTTTCTTTCTAACCCTGGGTAGCTTTGGATGAGTGTTTCTTTTCCCAATCCATGTGATTGTGAGCTACAATGACTATTGTAGGCTCAGTCTCTTCAATATACAAAGTTGTTCTACTCTCACTTGGTGTGAGCAAATTCCATTTAAATGTTTTATTTTCCTTTTATGGAGAGAATTGGACATGAACTAATGCTATTTTATTAGCCCTGAAGTGAAAGAGGAACTTCATAACATAAGGGGAATTTTTTTAAAGCATCGCTTTGACGTGCAGATGTTGCCCTTTTGTTTTTTATGCTCCTCATTTTCCCCTCTCCCCTCCCCTACAGTGTGTGATTCAGAAGATTACTTTCAGTAAGCCCCCACAGCTGTGGTTTTGGACTTTTTCTAAGGTAGGATGCAAGTTAAACTTGCTTGGGAGTTATTGGGCCTTGCACTTTCCCAGTTTAAGTCGGAGTAGGAACACTGTGTTGACACCAAAATGAGTGTATGTTACAGACCATCAGGCAGCCCTCTGGCACGCGTGTAGTCCTTACTGCATGGTGGCCACCTTTCCTCCTCCTTTTTCAAAAGAGCAGCTTATTGATATTTTTCTACTTTTTGCCATTCATAATGGCTTCTGGCATTCCATATGGGCTTCTTTTGGGGGTTAAATGTAGGCTATTTAGTTCCGATAGCTTTCCTTGTTTTAAAGGAATGATCCTGATTCAACATCTAATTCCTTGGTTATGGTTCAGACGTCCTTCTCTCCAACTCCTCAGTCTATCATTAGTTATCAAAGCATGTTCTTTTTTCAGTCTACTGAGGAGTGCATATTTTTACAGGCTCTGGTGGGGTGTGTGTTTTATTTTTCTTTTTGAAAGGCTAACCTTTCCTGTTTTGCCAGAAATTGTTGGGCTTTTTATGGTTAAACTGAGGCCATTGTAATTCTGAATTTTGTTATTCCAACTTTGTGAGTAGAGAATTGTGGGTGTTTAATTCTGTGTACTGTTGGCTCTCCAGAAGTTGAACCGTGATCTAATGATGAGTTTGGAAAAGAAAGAAAAATGGTTTAGTGTTCGAATGAATCAACACTTCTAACTAAGGCCTGTTGTGACCCCAAAATAGGCTAAACTTAAATGTCATTAAAAGATTTCTGGGATATAATAGTTCATTATTCCATAGCAGACTGAAAACAATCATACATTTCTTCTTAAATTTAACGTTACCATGAATTAAAGATCAACATGAGATGTTAGTACACCAACCCTAGTCTACGTTTTTATCGAATTCAGTGCGTTTGCCCTATTGAGGCTTACATGCGCTGAAGGCACGAGCGGCTGCGAAGGCACTGAAGAAGCCTTGGGCAGCGAAGGCCGTCGTTTTTGGCAGTTGCGTAAAAGCTGGGGCTGATTGTTAAGTGTATTGCCCAACTCTTCCTAGTAAAATGACTGAGGATACAATGCTAAGAATATTGACATGTGAGTTGTATCCCTCATGATCAAAGAGCTAAGGAAGCCTGGAAAAGAAGTGAAGGGCCTATAGCTAAAACAAGTTGTTTTGGTCACTTCGTAGATTTGGAAAGACAACTGAGCATAACCAGTTGGTGCAGTTTGGTTTTCTTGGCTTTTAAAATTGTTAGAAACATTTCTCAAAACAACCTGTGAAACAGAGTCGTGATTAAATATATTTTCACAAAGGTTATTTAGCTGCAAAATCCACTGAAATCCTCTTTTTCCTGGGTATTTTTTTTTCATGTAACATCTTTGCCTTGTTGACTGGCTTTTTGAAACTTAAGTTTGCTTCCTGCATGCCCAGGAGTTTGAATTTGGAGTGTACCTGATGCCTTTGGCTAACAAGGGTCTTTCAGTACATCTGCTCTTGGAAGTCTTTTTCTCTTAGCAGAACCTGAGGAGGTGGAAGTGACCAAAGGTGCCGAGTGAAAGCTCTGTCGTACCTCCTAACAACCTCCAGTGGTGCCTTGAACAGTCTGTAAGAACGGACTGCTTGAACTGTCTTGGAACTTCAGGTTATTAGCGCAACACCAGCATAATCCTGGTTGGGTTTTGTTTGGTGGTGGTTTGGTTTTGTTTGGGGTTTTTTGTTGGGTTGGGTTTTGGTTTTTGGGTTTTTTTTTTTAAAGTGCGGCTGGTGACCTGCTGGAAGCTGTCCCCGTCCGTTGAAATATGGGCGCAAGAAAATGGCAATGTGCCGTCTCAGGCCTTTAAAAGCAAGTCCCCTAAAAATCTTTTTCCATTAAAGGGCCTCTTTATTATCTTCTGTTTCCCCCTCGTTCAGTGTTATGTGGGCAGGAAAATCACTGGTGGTAATGCAATGTTGTACAGTAAAGCTGCATCTCATTTCTTCTCGTTTGGTTCTCTTTTATGAGATTGGAGACATTCTGTGAAATGTTTTGAAGTGGGTATAATGTCCTAGAGCCAATTGTGCAAACTGACTTCAGTTTGCTTCGTTCGATACGTACACTTATGCTCTCGTAAAGGTTTGCAAGATCTTTCTGTGTGCTTTGCGTTATGCAAATGTGACAGGAATGAGTCAGGCGACGTTCAGCGCTCTGATCAGAAACCATTTGCAAGTGTCTTCCTCTTGCGTGTGCGTGTCCCACTAGAGAGGAAGTCTGAGCAGCTTTGCAGTTACTGGAAAACAAGAAGAGTTCCCGTCTCTCTTAAATATTCTCGCTCTCTGAAGATCAGCCAGACCAAGTACCTGTATGTTTCCTCTCCGATTTGAGATGTTGCTAGATACAAGTCAGTACAAACAGATTAAATAAACTATACCAATCAAAAATATGCTAGATTAAAACTGTCACTGTGCAGCTGACAGATCTCTGGTGAATAGAGTTGCAGTTCCTTAGTGGTAAATTAGTATTTTAGGTGCCTTAAAAGGTGTTTTTTGTCCTGTGGAAAGCTGAGCTCTTCTGTCCTGCTAAGCCAAAATGTTGTTAGCTGTACGCGCTGAAATTGCCTTGATTTGTACAGGGAAAGATAAGCGTCATTAATTTCTCTTTATTTTAATCAACGCTCATTTATAACTGAATTTATAACCTAGTTATGAAGGTGTCTTGTTTTAAGCAAGGGTTTATGTGCAGTTGGACTGAGATTCTTATAGGGAGCAAAAAATCATCCCTGGGAGGAGGCTGAAGTTACTCTATTGCTGGTTTTGCTGCTGGTTTTATGTGGAGGGGGTTGTCTGACCAGCCCTGCGGAGCTGATGTGATCGGGACTCCTCTTCTAGCTTTCGTCAGTGAACCATCCCAAAATGAAATGGGTTATAAGCGCTTTTTGCAGATCTGCTTGTCTTCCCCACAAAGGAGAGTTAAATTTTAACATTTTAAATGCACAGATAAGAGGTGAGGCGGCAAGTTATGCATATGTACAGAGCTGAGGCAATAGAAGGAGCTTTGTGGGGATACCAATCAAACTGTTAATTGTGGCTGTGTCTGTATAATATGTTACAAACTCATGAGGGCTGTGAGAGTGTGAACAGGCTTTTTGTGGGCTGAATTAAGACATGCTGTAAAATTATTGGCCAAGAGCAGATGCATGCAAACTGCAAATGTGCTCTAAGAGTTACGAGGGTAATTAGTCTGAACTGACAAGTGAACCTGCTTGGTAAGAGATTGGATCTTCTGGTGCTTCCCCCCCCCCCTTTCCCCTCCCCCCTTCTCCTTTCTCAGGTCTTTAAAGGCACAACTAGCTTACAATACTGCTAACCTTCACATTGAACCTCAAAGGTCTCATGTTGCGGGCTTTGATTTAGAGAGCCTGAGGCTTTTGCTGACCTACAGGGTAGGGCTTTTTTTCTGGAAAAAGTTAGGAGCTGTTAGCTGCTTGAAAAATAATTTTCCATTTATCTTATAGCTGCCAGTCTGTTTTTAATTCCTTGGATGATTTCTTGCTTACCTCTGTTTCCCCTAACAGTGTTATTTAATCTCAAGGCATCTTCCTGATCCTATTTAATGCTAAAATAGAGCATGCTTTTTTTTTTTTTTTCCTTTTCTCTAAGTTTCCCTATTGCTCATTCTTGGCCAGGTTCCACTGAGGTAGCTGGAGAGTGGCCACCATAATCACCCTCAGCTATCTTGTCTATCTGAGGCTATTTCATGCTTCCCCTCTCCCCCCGCCAACATTCATATCCTGCAGAATAGAAGAGCTAAGGGGTCATCCCGTGCTGCATCTCTTTAATACGCTGTCTTAAACCAAGATTAAAACTGTCCCTTCCTGCGACTGCTTTGTGTCAAACTGGTCGCAGATGCAAATTGCTATCTTAACAGTGTTCATCCACCTGGAAGTAAAAATCAATAAGCAGTCTCTAGTCATGTGCAGTTTTGAGATCTTTGGTTTTCAAACGACTGGCTCTTTACTCACTGTGTTTCCAGTTACAGCATCTGGGAATGGTGTTGGCTAGAGTCTCGGTAAATGAATCTCTTAGTCTTTAATATTCTGCAACATATTAAAATTACAGTGATGTATTACTTTTTCTTATTGTTTATGTAGTATGGATTTGGAGATTTGTGATTCTCCCTTCCAATATGTTATATTAGAATTGGTTAAATAGGTACAAATCTAGCAAAATACTGACTTACGGCTATGGTGAACCTCGAAAAGCTGCCTATTCTAGGAAATTGGCCTCCTGTTATCTCTGATTTCATGCTTTTTCCATCTGTCTCAAAATGAAGAGATTAGGGCTGATCCTAGCTATGTGTGTGAGGCAGATTATGGTAATCTTATTATTCTGATCTCATTACACTTAGTCTCCAGATTTTAAAATGTCCTGGTTTTAACCCTTTCTTCAACAGCTACAAAAAATTAGTGAAAAGGTAGTTGAGGCGTATTCTGCAAACTTTGGATTAAAATGTTTGTGTCATCCTGAAATAACCAAGCTCTCAAAGACTTTCCTAGTTAGAGTAATACACTTAGATTATTTTTTTTCTAAACAGACTATCTAAAATGATGAGTAAATCAACTCATTTGAGTTATAAAGGATGAAATTCCCCCATATATGACAACAAATAAGGTATGGTTAGTAAGAATTCCATTTTCAGTTTAATACTTTTACTCTGGGGAATCTAAAATAACAGGACCCTCTGGAGATCCTTAGTTCGTGATAGGTCAGAATTTTTTTTTCCTAGCTTTTCTGAAAAGAAATGGGATTTTCCAGAGCTTTGTCCCAATGTTTGACACACAAAAACATAAAACTTAATGGAGCGTCTCTCGATCTCATTACAATTACAGAGAAGTTAATGCAAGATGCTGGAACATACGTAGCCGTGTATTTTAAAAGAAGACGGGACAACTGAATTGGAGCACCGAATTCCCTAGCTTTTTAGTATCTGCAGCACAACTTCACTACTGTTACTGGGAGGTCAACTTTAGTTGATTGCAAAGGGTTAACTTTCTAGTCTGTGATGGCGAAAGGGACCCTCTTCTGTGCTGGGCTCAACATGTTTTGCTGAGAACACTAATGCAGACGTTGTCGGGTGGACTTTGAGGATTACAAGAGGTCTTTGTCCTAAACTTGTGGAGGAAGCCATGTCCTTTCTGCACAGTTTCAGGCACCAATTCTGAAATAAGTGTTATTGCTTCTTCAGGCCTGTAAATGAAAAGAAAGCAAAATGACAGCTGCTGATGGTGGGAGTTGAAAAGCAAATATGATTCTCTGTCTTTGAGGTTTGTATTTTATTGTAACTCCCGTTCAAGCAGATTCATAGGATATTTGAGATTTTGTTGTACTCCACTGAGGGACTTCTAGATTAGGAAGGGAACTCTTTTTAAAGCATTTGAATATTTCTCTGACTGTTCTAGTGGTCATCTTTGAACATCAAGCATATTTGCCAGTTCCTATCCTGAAGTTGCATTTGGAGGACAGGGAAGAAGATTGGAAAGGACGGGGAAAAGTTAGTACATCAAAGCTGGGATAGAAGGAAGCAAGTTCCTTCTCCTTCCGTGTTTGTTCAGTCATTTTTATGGGTTGTCTAAATTGGACCTTTTTGTAGAATGGTATAGATTGTTACACCGGGTTTGCTTAGAGAGAAGCATGCAATGCAGGAGCACCTCTGAAGTTGCTGCCCCAGCTGCCTGGAGTACATTGAGTGGTAACTCTTAATCAGGCTTCATTGTTTTGTAGTACAGGGACCACTTGAGCCTTTCCTCTAGTTGCTAATTCCTGTGCTCCGGTGATATAAAATTCACGTAAGTGACTGAGCTCCTTTGGGACTGAGCAAGTTGGGAAAAAATGGAGCCCTTGCAGATTATGGGGGATTTTTTCTTCACCCTGTTCAGTCTTGACTAACTTCTCAACCCCTGGGGCCAGCGCAGGGTGGGGATGGAGAGTGCAGAGGTGAGAATGAATGGCTGGAGGGAAGAAGGTACTGGAAAAAGCTTAACTTAGCTCTGTCACAGACTTCACTTGTGGAATCGCTGCCTTGGGGACATGTCTTTGCTTTGCAAACAGGATATTGTCTTGTGTGTCACTCTTACTTGTGCTAGGGCAGACATTTGTAGAGCTGCACTGTGAACTGGTCGGGGAAGAGAGCCAGCAGTGGAGAAGGGTTTGTTGTCTTTTGGGGTTTTGGTTTGGTTTTTTGTTTTTGTTTTTTTAGCTGAGATTGTCTTTGATTTGGTTTAAAGTAGTTGTGCTGGCTGCACTGGGGGGAGACCGGCTTTGGCATGGGAGTTGGATCAGTGTACCCTATGCTGGCATTGCTGCTGAATGCTTTTGCTGCTGGCAAACTGCAGTCTTCATTCCTGCCCTCGGGCTATACGTTTGGCTGAGTCTCATGATGGCAGAGCAGCATTCTCTTGGTGATTATAGAGCAGCCCTTTCTTTTTGTAACTTGAATTATTTTTCTTGCTGTTCTCTAAAACTCCTTAAAAATTTGCCTTACCAAAATGCTGCTTCTATTGTGCATTCACACTGGGTGGTGATGGTTGTTTTGCTTTGAGTGCTGAGTTGCTGGCAATGTTTTAATATATTTTTAGATAACAGTGAAGTATTTGTTTTTCAAATGAGAGGTAGGAAATTGCAAAGAATAAAGAATTGCATAAGCTGGCTTGGTGATAGCATGCCTGTTCCATTTGGGGTAGTGGAGGAGGAAAGGGGAATAGATGGTGATGTAAGGGCTGTTGTGTGACACTCCCCCCCCCCGTAATGACTTCTGTGAGGAGCTGCAAGGGGTTGAAGGAAAAATAAAGATGTTGAGGATTCGTTGACACTGATGCTTGGTATGAGTTATACCTCCTCTGTTGTAAGAGGAGGAAAATTCAAAGGAGCACAGTGAACCCTTACTGCAGCAAATGCAAAACTTTTTTACCCCCGAACTTCATTCTTGCCAAAGCAGGAGGTAGATTGCTGTCAGTCTGAGTAAAGGGTTGTCTCTATAAACAAATACCGTAAGACTCCTGCATAAATTATAGCAGAGTTGTGGAAGTTCTGCATTGATCATAGAATCATAGAATCGTTAGGGTTGGAAAAGACCCTTAAGATCATCGAGTCCAACCGTTAACCCAGCACTGCCAAGGCCACCACCAACCCACATCCCTGAGCACCACATCTCCCTGGCTTTTAAATCCCTCCAGGGATGGGGACTCAGCCCCTGCCCTGGGCAGCCTGGGCCAGGGCCTGACAGCCCTTTTGGTGAAGATGGGGCAAGTCTTTAATTTGTGATATCTGTTGGATTAAGGCGACTGCAGTAAGGCTTACATCTGAAAGATTCACATAGCCTTGAGAATGGAGACTGTTTTTTTCATAACAGCAGAAGAGTGGAGGGGCTTCCTGCAGTATTTTAAGTTCTATTTTCTGGTCTAACTATCACTAGTTAGTCTTTTCCATTCTGCCCATGTGTGAAGTCTGCTTAATAAAGACCTGTATCTTCTGTCGGACAAGCATTTGTATCATCTTGTTCTCCATCAGTATGCATGGTAAGTTTTACGGCTAAAGCCAAATTATGCTTTCCCAACAGTGCAGATGCAACTGCTGTTGCCCATCCTAACAACAGTGGGAAGCATGGCTTCTTTGCACGGACTGGCAGTTGTTTGTGGAGGGATTCTCAGATCCTGTCTGGAGCACTGATTTCACCTTGCAGCAATTGCTCGTAAAATCCTGTGCGAATTCCTTAAAAGTAGTTTTCATTTTTCATCTCAAAATGAGATTTCAACACCATTTACTTCACTTTTTCAGTAGGATGGGGATTGAAGTGCATGGGTGGGGAGCTACAGATGCATTTTGAAGTTGGGGAAAATGCAGTTCAAATAGATGGTGATAATACTATTCTTAGATCACCAAGGCTGCAAAACCTTTTTGGTGCTAACAGGAAATGGCAGACTTCAGCTTCGTTGGGCAAAGCGAGCAGCCTTTGCAGCTGGGTCTGAACTGAATAGCGAGGACATTTGGGGCAGCTGTTTCAAGGTAGTGGAACTTGGGCTTTTCCTTCTTCTGTACTTTCAAATGCAAATTGCAGAGTATGCCCTAGGGACTGGCAGAAAAGTACCTGTGTATTTTAGATGTGTAAGAAATTAGTAAATACTAATTGTTCAATTGCTGCAGAAAGGATATTGCAGTTAACACTCGCTTGACATCCTACGTCTAAAAGGTTTGAGTTTTGCATGCTGGTATCAACACATGATTTTTAAACATCTCGTCATAAAGCCCTGCTCTTTCCTGTGTGTGCAGTTTCGCAGTGTGTGGTTGGAAGGGATGATTTTTGCCGTGCATGTCAGTGATGTAACCTGTAAAGGATTAAACTTGTCAGAAAGATCAACAGCTGTCATCCTTGAGTGCAGAGCAGAAAAAAGGCTTGGTCGGCCCACCAGTATTTCTTGTAAGTGTCCCTGAATTTGATAACTGTTTCATGCAAGAAGTCTGTGTGTTTTCTGTCTATGCTGCAAAAATCTTTGGGTGTCTCTTGCCAGGATCAGTATGAGGCTTAGCTTCACCTGGCTGCTGACCTGAAGGTAACTTTTCTTTCCATCTTATCCATTAAAGGTCCCAGCTTTAGTTTGTATACAGCTTGGAAAAAAGCTTACCCAAACTAAGCCTGTCATCAGAAGACCCGAACCCCTGAGCTGAGTCCCTTGCTCCTGCTCCCCCATTTCCCCTCCCACTCGAAGCCGGTGCTGGGATTTTGCTGCCCCTTTGCAGAACCGCCCGCGTGCTCCTTCTTGAACTCTCGGCCACCTCTTGCCATAGTCTGCTCTGTTTAACTCTGCCTAGATAAAACTCTAAGCAAGTGGAACTATTAATTCTTGCATACGTCAGTTTTTGGGGTGGTTTGTTGCAAGAATTGTAGAGCAGGCCTTTTTTGTGTCTTTCGAAGCTGGGACGGAGGGTGTTTCCTTCATGGCAGTGCCCGCTCAAGCAGTCCTGCCCTATTCCTTTCCTTCCCGTCTCCTCAGTCGCTTGCTCCGGTTCCAGAGTTGTACCCTGTGCTTGCCAGTACAAGTACCTGCGTAGCCAACCAGTCGGCTGAGACAGGTGAAAAATACACCACGTCCCTACGCTGTTTTGCAGATCAGTTCCCCAATCTGTTGAACTACAGGAGGGCCTGTAGCCACTGCGCGGAGTGCGGAGTGCGCGTGGGAGGGTGCGGCCGCGCAGCAGTGACTGCGTAAACCAGCTCAAACAGTGCTGCTGCCCAACAGCTAGCCACTACGAACCGATAGCGTAGCCTCCGAGTTTGTAGCTGGGTAGGAATTCGTGCTCAGAAGTGTGAATTAACTAGTACGATTGTTAATTCTGAGGTCGAGGTGTGTGCAGGATCGGTATTTACGATGTCGTTGCTGACCGTTTTGAGAGATGCCTGCAAACATCCTCATGCCTGGATGCAGGCTGAAGTCATCTGGATTTTGACTTACAGCTCTGTGTTCAGTTGAATAAGTGCTCCACCTCTCAAGGCATAGCTTAACTGTGGTTTTTGAGGACCGTCAGTAAGAGACTTGAAATGTACAAAAGCTCGGTAATACCAGAATAACTGAAGTGCTGCATAGCTTTTCAATTTATTTTTTTTTTTAATATGGCATATCAGGTGTAATTGACCTAGGGAACTTTGTTCTATAGATAATTAGTTGTCAACTATTATTCCTGATATCTTTCTGGCAAAGAGCTGAGTAAGACTGTTTCACATTCTGTAAAATTTACAATGCTATAAAATATTAAGCAATCAATATTAAATGCAAGAATCTATGCTAGTAGAATCCTGAAGCCTTTACATTTTAAAACCAGATGAAGCAAAGTTAAGGTTTTTATTGCTCTGTTAACTTGTCCACACTGTAAAATGAATGCATAATACATACTGCAATAAAACAGTTTAAACAAAACCATGCATTTAAAGAAAAAAAAAAATTAAGATTATCTGTCTTGTAAATATATGCCAATTGCACTGAAAGCCTCCCCCCCCCCCCCCCAATGTTGCTAATAGTCAGCAGGAATCTGCCTCTCATCTTGATCTTTGGAAGCACGTTGGACACTTTGCTCATGTGGTTGTGATAGCTTTTTCACTGGAAAAAAACAGAGCAGCTGCAGATCAAGTTAATTTACTTCCTTTAAAAGCAAAAAATGGAAGTTTGTTTTGAACACTTTTGAAATTTTTCTCTAAGGCCTTTATGGATTGTATCTTTTCTCAGTGTGCTTTGAAATGTAGCAGATACTGTTTCTAATTGTATTTCCCACTGAAATGTAGTTGGGTTTTGGTAGTGGTTTCAGACAACCTTTACGTTTTTTCCTTCTGGCTTGCTTTGTAGCTGGCAGTCAACGTTGGTGTCTGTCTTGCTTCTCACCAAATAGTCTGGTTGTCAGTGCAAGGCAGGTACATTTTTTCTTTAACTTTTTCCAGATTTTCAAAGTACATCAAGACTGCAGTTTTCGTAATGTTCATCACTTAAACTTGCCAGTGCGTCCTGGGGTATCAAGCCGAGTGGTCCACTGCCATTGGCAGCCAGTTGTACAAGCAACCAGGGAGACCTCCTTTAGCTGAAACCTATTTACTATAGGAGGGATTGTAAAGATGTTTAGAAAACCACCATCAAGCTTAAGTAGCAGTGGTTCACTCTTTCACTTGAAGGCTCTGAGTGTCCTTCCACAATATAACCTTGGGTATGATAGTATTGCGTTAATGAACTGGGTGATGGAATAGAGCGTGCTTGTAATATTTGTGGTGACGATTAGTTGAGTTGGGCTTATGCATGCTGAAGATACAATTTAAAACTATCTTGATGGTTTGAAGAAATGTATTATAAAAACAGGAAGATGTTCAACAAGAATTAGCGTACTGTCATACATGTAGGCAGAAGTAATCAACTGCACCAATAAAGGATGAGGAATAACTAGCTAGGTATCAGTTCCTCTGAAAATACCCCAGACATTACAGTGGAAAACTGCTTGAAATCGAGGTGGTGTCACACTCTTAAGACAAGCAAAACTCATAAGGAGATGTATAGACAGGGCTGTGATATCTATACAACATGCAAAGAAATTCTTCAACTCGGTGCATGTGAGGCCTTGGCTGGGGAGCACTGTAGCTTGAAGTCCACAACACAACTGTAAAACTGCCCTCTAGTCACATACCCTAAACTTCTGATCCAAGATTGATTAAGTCCAGGTTGTTCCACTAGTAATCATCTTTCCTCCCGCCCAGCTTTTCCAGCACTGGAGTAGAGGTGCCTTACATGGTGTGGATTTTTGCAGGATGCCAAGGGGTCTGAGCAATATTCAGCTTCAGTGGCTGCAGTCACCTTCTTTGAAGGTTTGTATTGCGCAGATGCTCATAGGCAGTTTGTCTTCCTTAACACGTCCTGTTAAACTTTAACCTGTTATTACTTATGTACATCATAAAACTTTTCTGTGTACGAGCGTCAGAATGGTTGTAATAGAGACCTCTTACATGGAGCAGCTGCTCAATGTCACTCCGCAAATCACTGTTCCTATCCGGTTAAAAGCGATAGGTAAATTGCTCGAGTTTGTGTGCTAGGAAAAGCAGTAATTAAGAATGAAAGTACAGGAGCAGAGCGTTGGACTTGGTGTCTCGGGCGGTGGGGTGTATAAGAGAGAACAGTACGCATCCTCCATTCGGAATAGAAAGCACGACTGTCTTAATTTCAGCATTTCTTATCTTTCAGTCTTGAAGGAGGAGTTTTGGGGACTTCTATTTGTAGAGGTTTGGGGTACCAAGCATGAGATGATTAAGGGCTGGTTGTTACTGTTGCAATACGCTGTTCTTCAATGAAATGCAAGCCTTGCCTTGTCCTCTAGTGAATGCTTTAGTCGTGGTGACTGCTGCGGTGTGTTTAAAGGCAACGCGTGGGACAACCAGCGAGGAACTCTGCCTTCTGGTCCTCCGCAGCGGAATCGCCCCGGTCTCTCTGGGACAGGTGCATCCGCCTCCTCAGAGGTGGCGAGAAATACAGGTGCCGGCACTGCATTTTAGTAAGAGATACTAGGACAAAATAGGGCGCGTGCAAATAGAAATAGGAACTATAAGGTATTCAAGTAAAATTGTTATGCAAAGCAGATGAAGAATGGATTTCACAAGCTATGAATCTAGTCTGATTTATGGACTGTCATGCATGTGTATTTCCCCAGGGTATTTTTCACTTTTACTGTACGAGACCAGCTTCATTTGTATTGTAAAACTCAAGAAGGACAACCACCGCTGGAATGACGAGCACACGTTATGATTGCTTGTTCTTCATTACCTTTTTCAGTTTTTCTCTTTGATACACACCATCAAGTAATGGTTTACACCAGAGCCAGCATGATGAGAGAAGTTGCGTGAGGGAGAAATGTGTGGTTTTGATATGCTTGCAAACGGCCACAAGACCACTGCTGATATTTCTGCAGTGTTGCTCTGTTAAGCTTGAAAGCAACTCTGAGACGCTCTCGTTGGAATGCTTGATAGCTTTTTTTATTATTATTTTCTGGTAGAGAGACTTTCGACCTTCATTCCTCAGAGCTTGTGCCAAGAGCTCTTACGAAAGCCTTACGATTTCATTAAAGGCCTGAAAAGTTGTAGCTGGTTGTACTTGGATAAATAGTCTAGAGCGTATGATACCAGATGTGTTTTATGCTTGGTATCCATGTTGCTAAAGTCAAAGGGAGCTAGAAACAGCCCCTCTTTTAAGATGGCCGGGAATTTATAGCATTTGCGTTAGCAGCAGATACAGGAATAGAAACCAGGAGACCTTACTCTGACCACTAGGTAAAAGTAGTGCTTTCAAAAATTTTCTTCTCAAAATTGAGGGTTTATTTAGATGCTTAAGGCAATGTATACTCTGTTCTTTATGTACAGGTGTGCATATATGCATTTGGGTTATTTTGGGCTGTGGTTTTTGATTTTGAACCTTTCCCAAATAGAGCAGGTTTTTACTCGGAATTGAAGGCTGTTTTCTTTCCTGGGTAAAAAAGAGGGGAGGGTGGCATAGCTCTCTGGGCTTCAGAGCTTGACCTGTTCTTCAGTTTGTGTGCTTCGCTGATGGTTGTCCTTTTGGGACCCTGCTTAAACCTAAATTAAACAGTGCTAATCTGTTTACTTTTTAAATAAAACCTTAATGAGGAGAGACACTGATTTGCAAGCAAATGACCGTCCCCACTAGTACCTGAGTAAACTAATCCGGACTGCGCAACAGAAAACTGACAAAATGCCGTGCTCTTCAATGCCTCCAAATTTGATGTGGATTTGGTTTGAGATTAAGGAAGGATGTTTTGTCTTCTGTTTCCGTGATAACATCCTGAGCACTACAGCTAGTTATAAAAGGCGGCTGGTCCTGGTCTTCAGTCACTGTAAACTAACCCTTGGTCTGTTAGGGAAAAACAACACTCCCCTTCCTCTTTTTGAGAAACTGTTCTTGTGAATCCCATAGCGTTCTGCTCTCTACAAGTGCAAGCCAAACTGTGGAGCTTAGGCCGCGATAACAATCTTTGTGCTTTTTTGCACTCCAGTTCGATCAAGCCCTGCAATGAGACGGTGCGTTCATTGCAACATCCAAATGTTGAACAGGCATCCTTACATTATGAAGCTCGTGAGAATTAGTGTTCACTTAAGCACCATAGAAGTGGCTGAACATAAAATGAATCTCACTTCTGAGAGTCCCTGCTGTTAGTGAAACACTTGCGGGTCTTTTAGATGAGGGAAGCCTAATGAGAACACTAGCTGTAGCTACTTCTAGCTCTGTAAAGCTATTTTTGTTTGGGTTGTAAAATCACCAATACTGATTTTTACTGCAGGCTCCCATTCCTTCTGTAATGGAGATTTTGCATCAACCTTCTTGAAAATACACAATTTGTGGTATCTGTAGCTTAACCTTTATGATCGTGGTAACAGTAATTTGAAGAGAATTCTGTAATCGCTAAGGCTGACATCTCGCTATCCTTCACAAGCAGCGTAGGCAGAACTGGTGAATTTGTTATCATTTTACCTCTGTGTGTTTGTGCTGGTGGAAACTTCCTACACAGAAGGAAACTTCATTGAAGACAAGACCTGTGGCAAAGTTCCTTGAGCTTTATTGACTCCTTCCAGGATCTCCGTTAGACATTTTGGAGGTCACTACAATATACTTTAAAATACTGGTTTTTTCTTCCCGTCTCTTTGTGCCACATAAACCAAAAAAGGTGAGCCATAGGGAAAGAGAATGGTTGTCTAGAGTGTTCTTTTTTTACTTCTCTTTCTCTTTCTCCTATTATCTTAAATAAATAAATAAGTCTTCATAATTGAAGGCTTTTCCCAGAGGGGAAGTAGTAGTACGAGACTTGCAAGGCCTGAGAGGCAGGGTAAGTGAGTCTGCACTGAGTTCTGTCCTGGTGGCGAGACTTGATTGTACCTCAGATAACTTAACTTAAAGTTGCCTCAAGTATTCTTGTGTTGCATACAAAAAAAAAAAAAAAAAAAAAAAAAAAGGTGGTTCTGAAGTGAAAGCTTGAATGCTAATTCCTAGCTACATTCCTCTCTTTGGACTTTGCTTTGTTACAACATACTTTAACTATACTTGCCAGTCAGTGCTACTATGCATTTCTTGACCACTGTATCTCTCTCTCTCTTTTGCATGGTGAAATATTGCATGGAACTTTAATTGCAACTTGCCTTTATCTCAGGTAGTTAAAAGTGACATCGCTTCTTGTAATCTTACCCAGCTGCTTCTCCCCAGCAACCCTTCCTGAAGGTTAGGGGGATACGGGATTTACCTATAAATGTTTGTATGGAACGGCCCTCCAGTGACAAGCAGGTTTGTGCAATAGACTTGGAGGGCAATATTTACAGTTTGGAAAGAGAAGCTTAGATCCTAGAGCAGCTGTGTCCTGTGACTTTTGGTTTGTGGTCTCTCAACTTTGTCTTGTATTTTACTTTGGACTAGTTTCCAGGTTCCTTCAAGATGAATGGAAATAACTTAGTTTCTCTAAGAAGAAAATACTCTAAAGCCAGCACTGTGTAACCCAGACACCAGCCTTTTGATTTGAGCAGCTTCAACATTTGCTCTCCTTGATTCCTGCTTTCAGCTGCTTGGCCTGCTGCGGTAACCGCTGTCGGCGTGCAGAGTCCGTGTGCGCTGTGTTGAAGCAGTCGGCACTCAGAGAAGGCTTCTGACAAAAGCACCGCTTGAGGAGTGGGGAGGAAGGGCCCGTGTACTTCGTATTTGTTGTGGTGGGAAGACTTTCTTGAAAGTGGTTTTTTGGAGTTTGTATTTTGTGCTCTTTTTGTGCCTTTAAAAAGATAAGGGTGGAAGAAGTGTTTCTATAGTGATAATGAGAATTGGAGTGAGGGTGAGAACGAAAACCTGTACCCATAACACATTATTGCATTACATTACAATCTGCATGCATTATTTAGGTATTATATTATAATACTTGGTATTTGAGTGCAGTTTAAGAAACAATCTTTCTCTGGCCGTTTCCAGTAATGCTTGCTCAGTGGTTGTTACGTGTTTTCACGGCTTTTTATATCTGCTTAGAGTAAAGTAAGAACTAGAAAAAAGAAAAAATACTAGAGAAAGTATTCACAATCTTAAAGCATGTCCAAACATGGTGCTTTAGGTTTTGGTCTGAAAAATGTGGATATCTTGCATTTCCTATGTGTGATTATGATAAATTGAATTTTAAGGAAAAGCCTAAAATATTTCAGCAGTTACGTTTCTTGAGCTAGTCGCCTTAATTATCTAACGTATCTTTTTGCATTGAATGTTTGAAGTTAAAATTAACTGTACCGGGTGTCATGATGAGTAAACCAAGAAAAGAAAAATTCTGCTTGACCTGAATTACAGTGACATTTTGACATGCAGATTACCCTAGGTTTCCTTAAGATGCCATTTCCTCCGTTAAGCAGGGAGGGAGGAGGATTCGTTTGTTCAGGGGATGTTGTGCAAGATGAGGATGAGGCAGGGAGCTGCAGGTACCAGGCCACGTCTTGGGTTGTCTTCTGCAAAACCCTGAAGAGAGGAGTTTGAATATCGTGTGGTGCCATTTGCAGTAAGCTTGTGGGGAAGAAAAATGCTGTATAATGGACCGTGTTGAACGTGCTCTGTTGAACCCAGGGGTAGCTTCCCTTGAAGCAGAGGGTGCTTGCTGGTTTTGTAGCTAGTTCGTACCTCTCTTCTTGGAGCAGAAAAGGAGCCATCTTTCTCTGAAATGAAAAGCTGCATTAAAGCACCTCTGCGGAGGGTGAGATGCGTCCTTCCAACCAGCATTCCACCCTGGGACGAGTAATTTCTGGGCTTAAAAATTCAGTTGCAGCATTGCTGCCTTTGAGTCGTTTGTTCACTTTTTAGATTTTAATTCTTGTCCTAGTGTGAGTGTCATGAGCGCTTTCCTTAGATTCCTGAGACTTTGGGAGTGCTTTTAATATACTGCATTGGTCTCTTTGTGTCAACTCAACTTTGTCAAGGAGAAGAACCACATTGGCAGCTAACAGGTTGTGCTTGAGCCGTTGTGTTCCTCCTGTTTCGGTAGCACAGCAAGAATCCCAAAACCTTATGGTTCAGGGAAAAGAAGAGGTTCAGCCAGAACTCGGAGCCCTCTCTCAACAAGGTTTTTGGGTTTTGTCTCTCCAAAACCCAAGCGTTCTGATGACTTTGGCTAAATTCGCAAGCGCACAAGTGCGTTTGAGGCCTTATGTTTAGTTTCGTGTTTGCATATGGGAGTCAGCTTGAAAGTTGAGATGCCAGATCTGCTTGTTACGTTCCAGTTTAGTGCCTGTATGTTCCTGAAAGTTGGTTTTGAGAGGATCGAGACTGGTGTGCAGCAATTCACAAGGGTGGAAAAGCTGGGCTTAGCACTATTTGCTAGGTATGGAATTGAAAATGACTGGGGGCGCTTGCTGTGTGTGAACGGTTCTAGCTAAAACTTCGGAATTGCCTTGTTGTTGGCTCTTCAGCAGTGCCTCTTCTCCATTTCCATGGGAACAGATGGGCTTTTGTTGATAAGAGATCTGTTATCAAACTAGGAAACTGCCGGGCAGCAGTTGAGCCACTATTACTGTAAAACAGGGCTGACTACAGACGGGGGACATCACATGGCGGTATGTGTTCAAATGTAGTGGCTAAAAATATCCTTCCTTCTTCCTCCGCTCAGGCACAGATGCCCCAGTGTGAAAGGAAAAGTCTCTCTGGCATAGACTTGATTCGATCTATAGCAGACACGGGGATGGGCTGCAAAGGAATGCTTTCTGTTTTGACCTATACAAAAAGCAGCAGTTTTTAACAGTTGTTGAGATAAATAAGTGCTTGTGCCTTTTAGATTTTTTTGCAGACTGAAGGCTGTCTCAGTTTGGAGCAGTGAATCTTTAAGTTTCGTGTTGTTGCTTAATTTATCTGTATTTATTTGTACTTGGGGAAATTTTCAAAGCAAAATTTGCATGCAGTACTTAGACTAAATTTTATAGCTTGGGTAATTCTGGGAAAATCTTACCATAGTTCAGTTAAGAATCTTTGTTTTTCTTAGAGGTGTAGCACTGTTTTTTAAGTATCCAGGTGATAAATTTTAATCTTAATTATTGTCTAGAAATCACTTGGAGGCCAGTGGAGGTATGGGATAGGTGGACTTACTGGATGCTTTTCTTAAAATGTTTTGCAGCAAAATGGTTTAATTGCTTAAAGTCAGTTCTTTCATTTCAGTGGGTTTACGATTTAAAAGAAAAGAGAGCAACGTCAGATATAAACGTCTAAGGCGGATGCACCAGTGCAGAGAGTTCCTACGTGTGTTCCCGACTTACTTTTTAGTTGTATTTCACTAATGGATGTTAGTGGCATAAGTTCTTTTGAAAGCTGAAGTTTTACGTGACTATTCTGCAGTTGTAATAATAGCTACATAACTTCATAGCAGCCACCGGAATTCCAGCCTTCTCCACGTGGCTGCAAAGTTGTCCTGCATTTAAGGTGCTTCAGTACAAGGCATTTTTGCTTGACTAAGCATTGGGAGCAGCTCCGGCGGTGTCTATTTGAGACACTGCGAGAAAAAAATGACTTTGTAGATATCTGTGTTGTGGAGGTGACTCCTTTTGAAATGATCCGTGAACATGGAGCTTTGTAAAGAAAACGGTACGGTCTGTTGCCTCTGGGGGAGTGCACGCTGAAAGACCCGGAAAGGGGAAAAGGGGGATGCTTACAGGGTGACTGTGTGTGTATGAGCTCTCTGGTATATGATGTAGGGCATGGAGAGGTTGGCTGTCTGCCAGGGTGTGGAGGGAGCTGTGACAGCTAGTTCAAATGATCCTAGAAAGGACAACCGGCTCTGAAGGTACGTCAGGCTGGCTGTGAAGCAGGAAAAAGTCCTCGGAGCAAACAAAGCCACCGAAGGGGGGGAGCTGTGGAGGATCCCTTGTTACAGCAGAAGTCCTCTGAACAGGTTGTACGTGCATATGTGTAGGCAGTTCACTTTACTGTGCCTTTTATCCAGCTATTTTTTTTTCCAGTCACAAAACTTAATGCATGCCTCGGCAATGCTCCCTCACTGGCGGTTGGCTTCAGGCCAAGCATTAATGAGAACCCCAAGCCCGATGTGATTTGGCTCCTCCAAATCTATTAGCATATCTGCAGAGCAAGATAGAACTCATTAAAATAATTTACGTTTGGGCATTAGAATTTCTGATAATTTTTGATACCTACTGCCAAAAGCACAAATATGTGGTAATGTCCTTCATATGAAGCTACAATTTACCCATTTTTTTTTAATTCTTGGAAAAATAACAGACTGCCGTATCCCTTAACTTCTCTCTGATGGTAATGAAATGAGTTCGTAATACACAGTCTTATCAAAGGTTCGATCTGTGCTGTCCCTGATAAAGGAATGCATGCTATTGCATAAGATTTGGCTTATTAGAAATCCCATCAACATCTGTGATGTTTGTGTTCTCTTGTGCTGTAAATGACTCCAGTGATGGCGGCTGAGGTACGTAACAACGAAACTTCCTGGTCATTCAAGCTACGTGCCAAAATCTTTGCATGACTGAGTTGTAGATCTGGGCTTCAACCTCTGCCCTCTGTCCTCCCAGTCTCTATGCAATTCACCTTTTTACGTACCTGTTTCTAATCTCCATCTTCCCAGCTCACTATCCCAGAGCTGCCTGCTGGTGTCATCTACCTGTATTTCATATTCTGGAGTTGAATCAGTTCCTGCAGTACTTAGGGTCTTTAGTATTAAAGTCTCTTCAACTGAAAATATCCTGAAATGGGCTGTAAAGGTGCATATCTTTGCTCACCTGAAGGTTGGTAGATGTGGCCCTGCTACTGGGCTGGTTCCCCAGTGGAAGGGCCGGCACCTGGGGGATGTACGTCCGACCATCAGCCTCTTCGCTGGGGAGCTCAGGAACGGGCTGGTGACTGTTGCCCACTGCCGCTCACTGAGGAGACTCAGGGTCTGTTCTCCTTGTGCTTTACCGGATTTCATTTCAGTAGGTCTTGAGGTTTTTCTCTTCCATATGTAGCAGTCAGCAATGAGGTAGATTAGGGTGTTGATGTGTCATGTATTTTTGAAAGGCAGCAAACACTGATCTTTAGAGTTTAATTTTCTGAAGCACTCCCATCAGCTGTAAGAATTTTAAGGCCTGCACTCGCAAATTCTTGTCTGCTTTTCCTTTTTTTCTATTTCCTCTCATCACCCTTCCAAAAAAGAAACATAGTGAGATAGCAAAAAAAAAAAAAAAGTCAGAAACAGCAATAATTGCTTATGAAGATTTTGGTTTTTTGGTGGATATCTTCACCATGACTGCATGCGTATGTCGTGTGTGATCTCTGGATCTGTGTTCGTGTTGTCTTTCTCTTTGCATTTCCTCATCTTCCCGCATTCAGGCAACGCTAATCATGTGATACTTTTGCAACTTGAGGCTTTAAGTATATTTTTCTTTCTTTTTCTTTTTTCTTTTTTTTTTTCTTTAACTCAGACCCAGCTTTTTGTTGGCCATTGTCACAGAGTTAAAGAACCTCAGAAAGCTGAGAAGGACTGAAAGCACTCAGGGAAAAGCCTTGTTGTGGTGCTTAATTTTAAAGGGGGGGCAGGTTCTGTGTGCTGTTTACTTCCAACACCAAATAAAATCTTGAGGAGAGGTAGTTTCAAACTATAGCATAGCTTCATTTACAGAACATAAATTACTTTATTCAAGAGACTACTTCCAGTCAGCCTACTAGGCTTGCCTATTGCGCTGTACCAGTTGCCAGAAATTCAATGAAAAATAAAGCACTGAAGTATGCTTTGAAGTATCAGTCTGTGCTTTTTAAAGCTACCCGTGCACGTGGCTCCTCTCTTGTGACTCCTGATCTTTCATTCATTTTAGAATAAAGTTATAGTAAGAAGAGTATCCCTTTAAAAAAAACAAACAAATAAACTTTGTTTATCTACATTTGCTGTTTGTATGTGTTGAACTTGCTTTATTAACATAGAAAATGCTCAACAGGCAAGTCACTGTTTCTGCCATCCGATTTAACCTGGTTTTAACTTGTATCAGCAAAAGCAGCTGAAGCTGCCAGTTGTATCTGCAGCTGGGCCTGTGCTAATGTTGTCATGAGGGAGTTTTTTGGTAAAATTCTCTATAATATAGATGTTGCCTAGAATCTTTTAACATATCTAGCGTGCAACCAGTGCAAATGCAGAAAAGCTGGATGAAATCACGTTTATACTGAAAGCATCAGGTTTGTCGGCGGAGTTCAGGAAAAAGGTGATCGTTAGAAGTGATAAAGAATCAGAATTTCTTGGCTTGCAGATTTTGGACAGAATTTTTTGGTGATGACGGCCAGCTTAATCTTTGGCACAGATCTCAGTCTAGTTATGTTGCTAAAAGTACCTGTGGACTTACAGTCGCTTTCTTACTAAATTATGGGGGGTTGGCAGTAAAATCCTTTGGCTCTTTTGAATTATTGGTCCACCTTTTGTTCACCACAATTCTGAACGCTCATGAGATGCAGTGGAGCAGGATGACTGGCACCATTTTTTATAGGTTCACCTTACAAGAGCAGTCTTTGAAACAAGAACGAGGAGAATAAGCTAGTACCTTCATCAGTTTTGCTGTATCTTGAAATGCGGTAAGCTTATTTTTTGTTTGGTTCCTTCAGGTTTTGAATGAAGAATGCGATCAGAACTGGTACAAGGCAGAACTCAATGGAAAAGACGGCTTCATTCCCAAGAACTACATAGAAATGAAACCACATCCGTAAGTAGAGCTTTGGCAATAGGCTCCCTCGATCTTACTTTCGTGCATCCTCTCAAACAGAAGGAACGTTTTCTGCTGAATACTTTGCAAAGCGTACCTTACCAGATCTACCAAAATGTATGGATAGATAAAGGACGGCTACTGGGTTGTATCTCTGGCTGTAGTGTTTACTGTAACCCATTTCACAGCTAGCTATACAGCAGGGTATTTTTGGAAGCTTTTCTGGTGGTTGCTCTGGTGTTTTGCTGTAGGGTCAGACAGACTGACCTTGGAGGTAGCAGGCATAAACCAGCAGAAAACTCGTTAGAGGGTTGTCACCACCACTGCCCCAGGAAGAAAAGTGACTGTGTTCCTGTGATGATTCTCTATTTCACTTAGCGTAGCAGATAAAAGTAAAAATTGTGGCATTCAGAGCTCACCAGAAAAATATTTAAGGGTATTTGGAGCTGTACTCTTAGTATGTCTATGTCGCATCCCGAGTATAGAATCACAGAATAATTTAGGTCAGACAGAACCTCTAAGGTTCATCTGTCCAACACCTTCCTCACAAAACAGGCCAGCCTCAAAGAGTGCGCGCTGTTACGCAAGTATAGTTGCATTGACTTGCAGCTCCAGAGAACTGTATTTGAGTAACTACTTTGGACGTTTCCTCTTAGATAGAAAGAATCTGGCATATGAAAATAGCAGCATTTCATGACTGGGTATTTTCTTTGTGTCATTTCATGTGTTTCTGCTGTCTTCTTCTAAACTCTGGTTCTGCCAACCTTTGAGATCCTTCAACACCTGAACAAGGAAACGACAAGCTCTGGGTAACAGATTCAAAGGCAAGAAAAGGTTTAGGAAGGAGCAGCAAAACCTGTCATCAGGGTTTTTACAAGGAACTGTAGTGGTTCACTTGCCCACAAAAACCGATGATTGATTTGTTAATTGTTGGCTGTAGTTATATCATGAAGATATTGCAGTTAAATCCAATGAAGAATTATTTTTCTAAGGGCTCTTTTGAAATAGCAGAAGGAAGCTTTTGAGGGACTGTGTCCCAAGGAGAGGAGGTATACTGCTTTAGTGCAGCCAAGTGGGAAGCGAAGCAAGGATGCACAGGAGAACTCTGAAATTGTTTAAAGCCTTGTGTGCTGCAGTAACGCATCTAGTTTACCCTGATCGTGCAAGTCTACTGGGGATCACAAATGTACACTGCAATTTCTCTCTCTCATTGATTTGAATCCTCATACGTCTTCTCATAACAGTTTTGCAGGCATTTGAGTTACACTGCGGTGGTGTCTCCTGTGATGATGATATCAGTTTGTTCTGTAATCATCCATGGTATTTTGTTTGAGAGGGATGGAACTGCCAGTTTTTCATTCCCCTTTGAGATCAAAAAGTGAACAATATCTGAACTTGCAAGTGGATGAATTTGGTATTGTTTTTTAAGTGTAGTTAATTTGACCTTTTCTGAAGATGTTTAAACTGCTGATGGCAGCTGGATGGAGTTAGCTCCATGTGTCAGCAATGCTGGGAGTCTTAACTAGTGCATTAACAACCCTGGGAAATTATGCAAAAGTTTTTATAGTCTAATGTTAGCTTAGCTGTAATGCAGAGTGCTCTAAGTAGTCCAGCAGGTCATACAAAAAGCAAATTGCAGGCAGCTGACCAGGTATGAGAAAGAGAATGTTCCTGTTCTCAGACTAGTGTCAAACTGTGTTGCGGGAAGGTGGCACGAGAGCTTTTCAAGAGGATTTTGGAAAGAAAGCAACTGAAAATGGCTTTAAATGCTGTCTTGGGATCTGAGACTCAAATCCTGCAGCCCCGTAGCTAGTCTTAAATGCAGTGGTTTTTCTTGCTTGTATTTTGCAAATCTTCCTGTTTGCTTTGTAACTACTAGCAAGTGAAGCCGAAAGGAAAATGTGGCGCCTCTCGGTCACCAGCTGAGTCACCTGGGTTCTGAAGGGTTGATCTGAATTGCCACATCAATTAACGAAGCAAAGATGTAAGTGGAGGTAGGCGTGATACTCGGAGAAGAGCTGCAGGAAACCCTGGGCCGGGAGGCTTCCCGCGGAGGCAGAGCAGTGCGGTTCAGCGGCAGGACTCCCTTTCTCTCCTTACGGAGGCAGGGGGAGAATTTGCCGTTTACGAAACGGCCTGGATCACGCTCGTGGTGTATCTCAAGTGTTTGTGTTCGTAATCAGCTTTTCTTGAAGATACAGCTGAAGTCTCACTTTGCAGTATTGTAACTTATGTGGAGGAAATCGGCCAAGCTGAATGGTTGTGCGAAGTAAAGCCAAACGAATGGCCAAACTGCCGATTGCAAGGAACCTGAACGCGATGTGAACTCTGTGTTGTACCAAAGAGCGCGTTTCCCTCTAGCTGTGCAGCATCAGCAGTAACGCCTGGATCTGGTTTTGCAGTGCTGACTGGATGAGTTTCACCTGCCTTACAAAGCTAGCTGGAGACAAGCGTTATCGGCAGGGAAGCTGCGGGAGAGTCGTGGTCAGTTCTTTGGCCGAATTCTCTTGGACATGCTGTGATTTTTGTGAATTTCTTCAGTCATTCTGTAGCAAAGATTCATATGCGCACAACACTTCTGATGCTTTACAAGTCTGTTCTTAAGTAGACGCTAGTCCTTCAAAATAACTTTGTTTCTTTCATCTATGGGGTTTTCGTCTTTTTTTATATTTAGAATGCAAGCTCCTTTTACTCTGAATGGTTAAAGGGGTGGTGAAGTCATAAAACTGCAAGGGAGTCAAGAACTGTGAAAGATTTTTTTTTAGGCTATTTAAAGTAAAGTGCCTTAGAAACAGCCGGCAGAAAACTTCAAGAGTTTGATATTGTTACTTTGAAAGTATTACTTCCCTTAATCGAAGTGTACGCTTCTACTTGGTAGTGATTCAGTAAAATTCAGGGGAAAAATAGGGTATCCTGCTGAGGCTTCAGGAAGGGTTATAGAAGTTCTGTTGGGCTCTTTCAGGCTTTCCTTCTATTTTACAGAGATGGGTGAGGTGTTTTGTGGGGTTTTGCTTTGTTTTGTTTTTTTAAGATGAGGCTTTCATTTCCAAGTCACATACGAGTAATTGAGAATAATTGGAGAACGAAACAGAATTAAAACACTTCGTAAACAAGAACTATGGCAAGATATCTAAAATCATAATATAAAGCTTGCTTTATGTAACATTTGGCAGATGCAAAATTCAAGACTTCCGTATCTTTCTGACAATTGTGCCAAAAAGCCCAGGAAACAAAATACTACCTTTGAATTCTGAAACCGTTTCACATAATGGTTTCTCTTGGTTGATTTTTGAAGGCAGCAGAGCGCAGTGAGAGACGGGTAGGCGCTCCCTCTGCCGTCTCTGCCACCACCTCGGGTGCCCAGAAGCAGCGCAGCTGCTAAACCACCGGGAAAGTACTAAATGTCACGAAGTTCTGTATCACTGGAAATAGGATGGTTGTGGGAGAAAGCTTTCCCTTTCCATTCCAGGGGATAGAAAGTACACACCAAGACTTGCAAGCAAGTGAAACGTGTCTAGGTGATCATGGAAACAGAGTTTGCAAACAAGCTGTGTCATTTTCAGTGCCAAAATGCTTTTCATAATGAAGCTGCAGAGTTAAATGGAGTGAACGCGCCTTTTACAAGGGGGATGTCCTGGAGTTGTTTTATTGACTGTGTTGCATATAGTAGAAACACATCTGTGGACTTACCATCCTTGATATAATATAGGGATGTGGTTTTGTGTAGCCTCCTATGGTGAGCGGATACTGAAGACAGCCAGTGAGAGGAGCGAGGGCTTCCAGTAGCTGGAGCGTCTGGTAGTCAAGTAGTCAGGTCCTCCTTCGCCTCTAGAGATAGCTGCTGCTTAGAGAGGGAGATCTGGTGACTTTGTGATTTCATGAGAGCTTCAGCTTCTCTCAAGAGCGACTCTGTTTCATGGAGGGTTCTGCAACTTCTGTCTTTTTGCTGCACCAAAACCTTCCCTGTAAAAGCAAACTTTGCGAGTGGAGCTCTTGTTATTAAATGCTCTCCTCTAAGGTCAATCATCTGCATGGTTATAGGCTGTGGTAAGTGCTTCTATCCTGTGTGATCGGAACTGAAAGCTGTACTTTTTGGTTGTGCAGATGGTTCTGCTTTTCCCACGCCATGTGACCTACCACTTTGTCTTTAATCTTGGATTAATCTGGAAATGCAAATGTAAATGTGGGTAAGAATCTCATGACAAGGGGCTGTTGGTCAGTGCTGATGATCTGGTTGCCTGAGGTAGGTTCACCCTTGGTGTCATGGAGGTGGTCAGCCTGTGGCTTTGACTTCTGCGTGGCTCTCGAGAACTTCAGATGTGGCTTGATGGTGCAGCTGTTTCATGTGACTGCTTATGTGAAAGCTGCTAGTTTGTCCTCACTGTAGGAGAAAGCAAGAAAGTAGGCTAATGAAACAAGTCTTATCAGCACCTTTCCTAGAACCAGATAGCGTGCCCAGATCAGCACTCCTCTGCGATGAAGCAGAGAGACCTTGAGGGGACTTTTCTCGCTTGGTCTGCATGTAACTGCTCCTGGCACCTGCCTCAGCTTTCTGGCACACGATACCCGTCTTTGACCACAGCACTCTGGTAGGGGTCGGAAAGATGGGACCCTGGGCTGCAGGAACAACCAGCTGCTGAATGAAGCTACTCATTTTCTCTGCTGAGGTAGTTGTGTCTTACCACCTGATCGAAAAGACACTAGAAATTGGGTTTGATACGAAATGCACTTTCCAGTTGTGCAGGATGGGTCAGTCCATAGACAGGATCTTCTTTCTACAGCTGTGATGTTTCTGAAGAGAAACCTGTGAGTGAACTCCCAGTGTTTCCCTTGCATTTTGCAAATACTATGTTTTTTGTTTTTTTGTTTTTTTGTTTTTTTTTAAAAGGTTCTTACCTGCTAAAATAGTGATGTTTCTTAACATGTGCTTAATCCTTAATAACTTCAGTTTTCTATCTTGTCTGCTCTACAAGTCATGACTGAGGCATGGGTAGCTTCTCCTCAGGAGGCAAAAGTAATAAAGGACGCTGTGTAATTACTCTCCACTGATTATCTTTGGGTACTAATAGTGAAATAAATGCTGCTATATCATAAGGAAGTTCCATTGTGACCGGCCACCAGTGCAGGACCTCTTCGTTGTCTCTGAGCTGATGGCATCATAAAATTTGGACAATAAAATCTTTGCATGTAGAGACATGGGACTTTATTCCTTAGTGATAGAGGAAGGGACTTGAGTTTCTTGCTTGAGCTATGCATTTAATCTGTTTGACTTTAGATTATGAGCTCTGATTACTAAAATATCAGTGCAGACCGCACTGGACATCTTAACTTTGTCCACGGTTGTAGCCAGTTCCCGGGGTAGTCAGCCGAGTCTCACAAAGCAGGATTTTGCTGTGAAGCAATTGTGTACGTTAGGTTCTCGTGCTATTTTATATGCTAAACTGCAGATACAATAGGGCGCAGAACAATGTGAATAATGCATTAAATTTTGAGCAGGTTTTTTTCCACCTCTGAAAATAAATCCTGTAATTTGAGGATTTCGCTCTTACCACATCTCTGCTTTGCTAAATTGGGTGAAACGGGGCTATTGCAGGCACCTGCTTATCAAGTCATGGTTGCTTCATTGCCAGGACGAAACATTGTGAAAGCTGTGTGGTTCAGTAGCCTGCGTTGGAGCGGCAGTGAGGTGCAGCGTAGTTATTTCTGTTGGGAATCATTTCATCTCTGTGTGAATATCTACATCTGGCTCTTCCGTGAAAGGAGTAAAATTCTTAACTTGCCCTATTGTTTTCTTTTCCCCCCTCCACAGGTGGTTTTTTGGAAAGATTCCCCGAGCGAAGGCTGAAGAAATGTTAGGTAAACAGAGACACGATGGTGCCTTCCTCATCAGGGAGAGTGAGAGTGCTCCTGGGGACTTCTCTCTCTCAGTCAAGTAAGTAATGCCCAGAAGCGATCAGTGTGGTAATCGGGCCATCTGCTGCTCATTTGGACTCGTGGGTAAAGGACAGGTGATTCTCAGTGCTGAGGAGCAGGAATAATCTTCCAGGTGCCCTATAGCATTCCTGTTCTTCCAGTGATACTTATTTATTCCCTCTTTAATAGAACAAATATATATATGCTCTGGTTTGTAATGAGCCTACAGGGCTGACCTGGTGGCACATTGCCATCTGGCTTGTGTAGTCTCAGGCATTATCTGTTGGTTTGCTTGTGGATCCCATTCCTTCTCCTTACCGCCACAAAGTGCCCAGTGTGTATATGTTCTCTCCCATCCTCCTTCATTCCTCTTCTGCAGTACAAGTTATTACTCTCTTTTTTTCTCTTTGTGTAGTCCACTTGCAAATATACGTTTCATGTCTGCTTGGCACGTGCTTTGGGGATGTTCACGTTGCCTCGCACTGGGACATGGAGCTGTGAAAACAGAAGCCTCCTCCATCTCTCACAACTGCATTCCACGTTGGTAGAGAAACTCGGTCTAATAACAGTGAAGTGAGGAGGAGCAGTTCTCATCCTTGAATAACCTCGCTAGAAGTCCTGGCTGTTAACCAGCAGGAGTTTTTGCTAGTTACCCATGGCCCACAGATCCCATGCTACCTGTCTTCCCCATCTGAAGTCACTATAAAATAGAGTTATTAGAAACTTGAAAGAGTATGTGATGTAATTTAACATGAGTCAGGGGTGGGAGGGATTCTGTCCTCAGCAGTTGATTTTGCCTTTATTTTCTGTGATCTTCCCCTTTCCTACCAGAAATGAACAAGATTTGCTTTAGAATCCTAACAATAATTTGTGATTATTCATGCACGATTCCTAGTTCGCTCTATTTTCTGTGGCTATCAGTGATCTGTCTCCGCAGGATTGTTTTTTTCTGATCATCTTTGCTCTATAACCAAATTTTTGTCCTCCTGTACAGCAGCACTGAGTCACGCCAACAAACTGGATTAAAGCCACTGACTTTAAGAGATGTTTATATTTGTCTTGCGTACAATCATCTGAGCTGAATACTAGATATGAATGGAAGCTTCATGCCAGAAAGTGCATTCCTTTAAGAAAGATGAAGTTATGATAGCATAGCTCTTCCTGCCTGTTAGCTTAGTGTTGCCATCTGGTGGTAATTTCTCAGTTGATTTTTTTTCCTGTTTGTTTAATTTAGAAAAGTCTTTTTCCTAAACAGTGATCCACGGGATTTGAAATGGTGAGAAGCTCTCAGGTTGAAGAAGGGAGAGCAGAGGCAGTACGCATGAGTTGTTTCATGTTAGCTTTGTAGCCAAGGCAGTGTCTACTTTTTCAGCCGATGTACAGAAGCTGTGCGTGCCAAGTGGGGAACAGTTGTCTCCTGTTTTCGATGGTTTAGACTGAAGGAAAAATACTGATGTGCCATTTGTCTGGAAAATCCCAATGGACCTCTTTGGAGTTCCCCTTTATTCAGAATAAAGTTGTTGGAAAAGTAGCTTCAACTGAATGCCATCATTTATCAGATAGAATTGTTAACACAGAATTTAGGTTGCGGCGTTACATGTGCAGCATCGCCTTTCGAGCATTTTGTGTTCTTTTTTTTTTTTTTTTTTTCTTCCGAAGGACCAGAGAGATCCCTTTGTTTTGCAAGACAGTCTTTTGCGTAAGTCCAGACTGGCTGCCAAAAGAGAGAATCCTACCCTCCCCATGGCAGTGTTTTCCCAGCAATTTACCTGTAATGGGACTGGTGCTTAGGTATTGCGATATCTCGCTCACCCAGTGGTGCTGCGTGAGGGAGGGACTGAGGCGGTGGGAGGTGCAGGACCGTAGCAAGAGTAGCACAACCTAAACGGGCTCGAGTCAGTTGTGAAATGGCTGTGTGTGAAGAGCTAAAGCGAAAGTGCTTGTACTGTTTGACTCCGAAGTCTTGCATTGGGAACGTGGAGCGGAAGGCACCATGGTGCGGCTACTTCAGTGTGACCTTGCGCTTGTACTGCAAAGCCCCTGGTATGCACCCAGGGTATCGTGTGCGCTGTCTTCGGTGGCACAGGTGACTGCATACATACATAAAAAGTACATGTGCTGGATGCCAGCTGTGTGGCAATGTTGTGTAAAATAAAAAGTTGAAATATTACATGTAATCCAGGAGAAAGGGTGTTGTGACACCAGAAATCCTTGACCAAAAGACCTCAAACTTCTGCAAATTCAGAGTGGTTTGAAAAGCTGGTTTTAAACTGAAGTCCTATTGTAAAATATAAAATATAAAAGCACGTATGAAACTTGCAGGACTTCTTTCAAAACAAATTCAGTTATTTGGATTCTCTCTCTCTGATTACTGATTTCTGTAAAATATAATTAACAAGTGGTTTTCAAATATCTTTTTTACAGCAACCAATTGGTAACTATATTATCAGCATCATTTACAGTTTTCACTGTGCCCTGAAGGACCTTTTTGCTCCAAACCCTGTGCTGACGATCCCAGAAGAAGAGTATTCAGTGACTAATAATCCGCTTTTTTTGTGTTCTTCGCTCCTTCCTCCCAGGTTTGGAAATGATGTGCAGCACTTCAAGGTGCTTAGAGATGGGGCTGGCAAGTATTTCCTCTGGGTGGTGAAGTTCAATTCTTTGAACGAGCTGGTAGATTATCACAGATCCACATCTGTCTCCAGGAACCAGCAAATATTTCTCCGGGACATTGAACAGGTGCCCCAGGTAAGAGAAGTGGCCTCGCGCTTTTCAGGCTATTGAAACCACAGTCTGAAGTGCGATTGCACCTTTAGAGTAAATGAGTAGGGATGGGGAGAAGCTGACTGACATTTTTCTCGTCTGTGGAAGCATATCTTTAGATCCCACAGCCAGAATTATACAGGGAAATAAAATGGGTGTTTGTGCAAAGCCTACCTGCTAACTCTTAGTCTCCCCTTCAGTTCTGGCAAAGCGTTACTGTTGCTGCTTGAACACTTGGCTTGGCTTAATGTTTATGGATACGGTTGCAGGAAGGTCATCTGATTCCTGTGATTTAAAAATGGATTTACTCCTGGTTTTAGGACATAGTAAGAAAGGACAGTTCTGCTTGTACTGGTTCGTAGCCAGAGCTGTACCCCTCCGTAGCCAGTGAAGCCTTGGTGCTGGTCTTTCCTGAAGAGGTGGTTACCGGTAGTAAGTAGCATATGGAACATCTGCCTGCTGGTTTGGATCTCGCCAGTGTTAAGAGAAACCAAAATCTAATGCTAAGTGCCAGCAGAGCAGCTTGAGTATATCTAGCTCTTTGTTTTGTTCCATTTCCCAGGGCAATCAAACTGCTGTGCTGGATGTAACTGGATCTTTTGTCGATTTTGGGTAAATCCTTTTGCCTCCACGTGCAGCACTCGAGTTCTAGCTTGAAGGCAAGGGCTGTGGGACTTGTCCTGCTCTCCGGGTGCCACGGGCACCCTTCGCCACAGCGTGTCTGAATTAACATCTGGCTCTGCACTGTCGGGTTGGTGATAAACAGAGGATGAGAAAACAGCTGGCTGAAAATGACAGGCACGAAGATACCTTCCTAGACTCGTGATTTCAAGAATGCAAATGCATTTTAAATTCGCTGTTAGCTTTTCCATAAGAACGGAAGCATTTGCTGACCGGACAGAATGCTCTGCGACAGAATTTCTTGATACTGGAGAGTTTTAAGGAAAACGTGTAAAATGCCAACATCTAGTTTTTAGGGGGAAGGTTGTGTATCACAGGGTTATGTAGATTAGTAATATTCATGCTGTCAGTTGGTGAAAATAGGACGAATAAGCAAAAAGACCATTGTATTGCGGTAGATTTACAGTAGGTCGTGAAGACTGGAAAATGCTAGGAAACCGTCTGAGTCATCTGCTATCTTTGTTTTGGCTCTTTCACAGAAACTTGACTTTTTTCTGAAGTCTTCTATAGACTCTGCTTTCCTCATTCAAGCATCTTGTTACAGGTGTTGGAAGCTGGCTTGCAGGGAAATGAAAGAGCCGGAATGTTTGTTGTTAAACTCTGGTGTAAGTGAAGCTCCTGCCTGAGGGAGCTGGTGTCTCCAGTGCCGTGGATGATTCTCACTTTGTGTTATCTTTTTTCTTTCCCCTTTCAGCAACCAACGTATGTTCAGGCCCTGTTTGATTTTGATCCCCAGGAGGAAGGAGAGCTGGGCTTCCGCCGCGGAGACTTTATCCAAGTCCTTGACAATTCTGACCCCAACTGGTGGAAGGGAGCCTGCCACGGACAGACGGGCATGTTTCCACGCAACTATGTGACCCCAGTGAACCGGAACATCTAGAGATAAATATTAGAGATTATTTAAAGAAACCAGAGAAACAGTAAATACACATACAGAGCCTAACTGCAGCCAGTGACCTAAAATCACACGGCGATAAAACCTGAGTCACCTTTCACCGTGAGGTGATCCTCCACTCAGTACGGAACTTCAGGGGTGGCGGGGGGGAAAGAGTTCAACTTACACACCAAAACTTATCTTTAAAAAGAAAAAAAAAAAAAAAGAAAGAAAAAAATGAAAATAACAAATTTCCTCAGCTGCTCCTGGGTTACCCCCTTTCATTCACTCTTCTTGTTTCCCCCTCCTCTGTCCATCAGTGCATGAAGTTTTAATGCCATATAAAGTCCTAGCCATGCGCAGTTAAAGGAAAAGGGAGAAACTCTGCTGGTATTTTCTCTCTCTGCAAACGGTCTTCATTTGACGTGAAGGGACACGAGAGAAGAACCAAATCCACAGTCCTGCCTTTAAAAAAAAAACAAAAATCATCAGTCTCTGCTTTTGCCTTCAACATTCAGCTCTTCTTGCCTGGGAAAGATGAGGTGTTAATCTAATTTTTATTGTCTCTTCTCCTTTGGCACTTTCTTCTGAAGCTCAGCAGCTTCCAAGCAGGGGAAGGGAGAAGAGTTGTGTGGCTCTTTGTTTCTATTTTTTTTTTTTTTTTTCTTTTGAGTCACGGAGCTGCTTTGAGAAACTCCAACGTACAACTGAAGTCTGTTAATGCTGTGCTGACAGCTTTTTTGTTTTTTCTTAAAGGTGTACGGTTGAGCACATTCTGTAATTTTTTCCATAGTGCCTTTCCCTTATTTTCTTTTTTATTATTTTTTTAAGTTAAAAGGACAGTCCACAGCTTTTCAGAGGGGTTTTTTCTGCCTATGTGTAAATAAATACTTTTGGGGAAGGGTGTAAAGGAGGGTGGTTTTATCAATGGACGTTTGAGAAAAATCTACAAACAGAGGTGGAGCTTTAATCTTAAGATTTGTCTTACTGTTCAACTTTCCTTATTCCGAGGAACATAAAATCAAGGCATTCAAGTGGCAGCTTAGGCTGCTCAGAGGTGGGGAGCTGCAACCAGGAGCCTCAAAAGAAGTAAGAGAAAGGGGCAAGTTACGACCAGGGAAAATGAGGAAGACTATTTTGGGGAGGGAGGGTTAAGGGGCGAATTTGAGAACTAGTAGCCCGGAGATGTCCTATAAAATGTACATTCCTTTGATGGAAAACTTTATGATGCAGAGAAACCTCAAGAAATAGTGCTTGAAAAAACTTTATGCTATTAGTGAATGTTTCTACGTGATGCATGTAATCAGCCTGTCTCTTTGGCCTGGATAGGGAATATTTGCAGTCGTGTCGCTCTTGAGAAGCGGGGTCGGCATCCCTGTTCTCCAGTTTCTCTTCCCTCCTCAGGTCAGTGTTACTGTTGAAGTAGATCCCCCCCACCCCGCTCCCCGTTCGCAGCAGGCTGTGTGATGACTGTAATCCCCACCCCGCACCATAATGGCATTCGTTGTGGCCATTTGCTCCTCCACCAGAGCAGCGTGACGTTAAATTGGACGGAAAGGAAAGCAATCAAGCCGCACCGCGCTCTGTGCCAATCTTCAGTTGGGTTATTTTTCCTTTTGATGGCCGTTTTGGCTGGATCCCTTCACCCCACCAACGAATCCAAAAACGGCAGTGGAGATCTCCTCCCGCCCTGCCTGAGCACGGGCAATCTTTTGTTGGAGGGTGCCTTTTTTTGTACTAAGTGTTACAAATGTTTTATTCCTGAGACGGACTCTGCCTTACACTTTAATTTTCCAGCAGATGAAAGAGAGAGCTATCCTGTAGAGTATTACTTTCTCCCCCTCTCCTTGCTAGCTGTCACTCACTTTCTTCCTTCTTTGTAAAGTGATTGGAAAAGGAATCTATGGCATTCTACACCTGGACCATTTGATTGTTTCCTTATTTTGGAATTGGTGTATATCATACAGCCTTGCAGACATATGTCTTGTGTGTGTATATATATTAAAAAAAAAAAAAATCAGTGTTTAAATAAAAAAGGCCTATGTACTTAATCCTTTAACTCTGCAGCAGCATTTGGTAGGTAGTAATTAACTGTGAATAATAAATATACATTGAATTCTTCACTTGAGCATCTGTCTGTTATTTCGGTTAACTGACCAAAATACAACTGATCGATCTAATTTATAGGATATTAAATTGCTGTGGGAGGGAAAAGCTGTAAGGTGTGCTCTGGCCCGGAGCCCTCAGGCTCTTTAGCATCGTAGTTCGATCTCAGCACGCCCCGCCAAATTCGTTACTCTTTCAGGCGAAGTCACCGGAGAGCCCTGGCGCTTGGCAGGGGTGGCATTATGGATAGCGAGGAGCGGGGAAAGGAGCGATCGCATCGCTTCCAGGACTGAAGACCACGTATCCGTCAGCAGAACGGGAGGGTGGCACTTTAATATTTCTTCCCGTGCCTTTTTTTTTTTTCTTAAGCTTTTTCCCAAACTGCTCGCGTTCCTCTGGACAGTAATGGCGCAAGGAGCCAGCCATGGAGAACGGTACACCAGTTATTGCTGGAGCGTCTTGCTGAAGGACAGCGGGCGGATGGACGTACGGCTGTGCAAGCACAACGGCCACGCCTCGGACGCGGCAGGAGCTTTTGCTCTGCTCGATCAGATCCTTGCGGATCGTTGCCACTTTCTCCTCGTTGCCTGAAGAAAGAGAACTGCGCGGTTGTGCTACGGCGCGCGGGCGGCTCTGCAGGTTACCTGTCCGGAGCTGCCGCTCTCGGCTCTGCAGCTTCTCCCCAGCCTTCGCTTATGTTCTGTGAATTTTGCAGTAGATTTTAATACACGATAGGAAAAGGCCCGCTGTCGTGGGGGTTTGGGTGGTTTTTTAACAGTTGCGCTTGTAGTTAACATGCTCAGATGCAGGGGTAGCCAAGGAGTTTGTGGTTGCTCAGAAATGCCTGGTTAATGCCATGATTAGTTCTTTATTTTTAAAGAAAGTTCTTTATTTTTAAGGATTTCTTTTATTTGTAAAGTCAATAGAGAAATGCTTTGCAGCGTGGTTCGGAGCTCTTGGCCTTTTTGTAATGCTATAACAGGTCGTGTTGCTCAGAATTGTGTGCTGTCGTACCTTGGGTTTCTACTGAAAGGTTTAGAAAATGTTCCTTTCCTTGTGCTTTATAGAAGGAGGAAAAATGGTTGTTGCTGCTGTGCTGGTGTAATGTCGAGGCTAAGGCCATGGCAAAGAACAAGCCCTTTTTTATGGGTATTTTCCGTTCCCGCTCGCCAGCTTTGGCACGTGGGTCAGCAAAACTGGGGCTGAACTGCAAAAAAATCCCCTAAATCCCAGCTTATTTTGCTGCCAGCTGCCTGATCCAGCAACGCCGCCGCCGGGGTGCGCGGTCCTCGGTGCAGGCGTTGCTTTTGGAAGCGCAAAACCTCAGGGCCGAGCCCCCTCCATTTCGGAAACCGCGCGCCCCGGGGCGGGGCCGAGGGACTACATCTCCCAGCGCCCCCCGCGGCGCGCAGGCGCACTGCGGCGCGGAGGAGCCGGCGGGCGGGTGAGGCGGCCCGGCGGGGCCCGCGGCTTGGAGCCGGCCGTGGCCGCTCACCGCCGCCATGGGCCACGGGCAGCCACCGGCCGGCGGCCGCGCCCGCGGTTTGGCTCCGTATCCCACTCCGGTGCCTGCTACGGGCCGGGCCGCGGGGCAGGAGGGGGCCGTGGGGTGACGGGGGTGGGCGTTATGGGGAGGGGGGCCTGTGGGGCCCTCGGGGTGAGGAGGGGGTTTGGGGTGAGGAAGGGGGGCTGCGGGCCCTTGCGGGGGGGGGCGGGGGCGCTGCGGGGTGAGGCTATAGAGCCCTGGTGCGGGAAGGGAGAGCTCCTTGCCTGGAGAGGGCTGACTGGGGCACCCCGTCCCCTGCCCAGGCTGCGGGGACACCAGGCAGGCATGGTCGGCTACGACCCTGAGGCCAAGTGCGTCTCCACGGCCGAAGCGGCTGCAGCAGGATCAGCGTCCGGCTTGGTCACTCGGGTCCTTGTCAGCCCCTTGGATGTCATCAAGATCCGCTTTCAGGTACCTTCCTCACGGCATGCGTGGGGACAGGGGATGGAAGAGCCTGTTACAGCGTAGAGCTGATCTTGGCCTGGATGAACAGGTCGCTTGTGCAGCCAGAGAGCACTGAATCTGCTCATCAGCCCTCACCTACGTTGTATGCAGGTTGTGCGAGGTAGTAGGGCTGTCTTGTGTCCACCGCTTCTGTTTCTGTAACTTAACTTGTGTGTTTGAATGGGATCTTGTCTTTTGCGTAGGTGGTTCTCTTTCTGTGTTTTTCTGAATGATCTCTGCTATCTAACTGAATTTCACCATCGTTCCTACTGATTCCCTTTGTGTCGCGTGCATGTTTTTATTCTTTTAGAGCCCTACATAAATAACATCCCCGTCAGTTCTAGATGGGATTCTGTGGGAAGGCAGAACGTCATCTCTTAGCATTGGTTGGCTGTTAGCGTTGTGAATTCCTGACTTGAACCTTGTTGAAATGTGACGCAGAATTGAAAATATTTTCTCTGTTTCCCTCCAGCTTCAGATCGAGCAGCTCTCCTCCAGAAATCCAGGGGCTAAGTACCATGGCATCCTGCAAGCTGTACAGCGCATCTTCCAGGAAGAGGGGTTGGTAGCCTTCTGGAAGGGCCATGTTCCTGCTCAGCTCCTTTCAGTTGGCTACGGCGCTGTTCAGGTAAGGTGACCGGGCATCAACCGGGCCCAGCGTACATACACAGGACTCCAAGCGTGCATACGCAGGACTCTGCTTTGCCCCTCTTCAGACTGGCTGCATGGGTAGAGGCAGAAAGGTCTAAGCTTAAACTGTACTGATGCAAGCCAGCTCCAGTCTCAAAGATGAGTAGTTGTGTAATGCTGATGTGTAATTCCCAAGTTAACATTCCTGAGCCTGCTGAACGGCCTGCCCGGCCTGGCGTACAGCTAGAGCAAACTGTGTGCTCTCTGTACCTGGTGTCGTAGATGCCCTGTTCGTTCCTGACACTTGGCTTAGCTGTTTATGTTCCAAGCTTGTGTAGTTTTTTGCTTTGGTTCACGCTGTCGCCCTAACAGCTTGTTAGTAAAAAAAAACAATCAGTGAAGCTGATGATGGTGTTTTACGCAGTACTGTTATGCTTCATTTGTAAATATGAGCAATATGTTTTATGAGCAGTGGTTGAAAGAATAATGGGCAGCATATCTGTGATATAGCAAATACTCTTCAGGATACATAGAGCATTCAAATGAGTTTTTCACAATTCTGCATGCAAGGTTTAGCAGAAGCGTCAGAGATCAGAATATCCCCAGCATTCCCCAGGCTGCTGGGTGATTTTTACAAGGTATTCTTTGAGCACATGCTCCACCAGGTTGTGAGTTGGGGAGGACTTTTCAAGGACAGAGAGAGAAGGTGGTTACAAGCGGTGGGTGGAGCTCTCTTGGTGAAACGAGAGAGGAGTGGGAGATCCCTGGCAGTGATAAGGATTGACTCCTTGACCTGTGTGTGTTTGTTTCTGTAAGTTCATGGCGTTTGAAAGCTTGACAAAACTGGCGCACAACGTCGCCTCGTACAATGCCCGCGATTCCTTCGTGCACTTCGTCTGCGGTGGACTGGCTGCTTGCACAGCCACTGTTGCAGTTCAGCCTGTTGACACGCTACGCACCCGCTTTGCTGCCCAGGGTGAGCCTAAGGTACGGTTGAGGATTAATGGTTGGAATTATCATCCATAGCAGTAGCAATATTTCATGTGTGTGAATACAGGAGGTTTGAAAACTACGTAACAGTCTGTGGGTTAGCATGAAGGAACAGGTGCTGTTATTGGGCAATGTTTGCACTGTTGCCAAGTTATCCCCTGTGCTGTTGACACAGCTTTCTTAATTATGTTTTCCTGCTCCTGATTGCGTTTGACTCGTGACAGGAGATCCAGAAAGGAGAAACTGTCCTTAACAGGATAACTCTATTTTTGTTTCGGCTGTTGGCCATTTATAGAATGCACTCCCCAGTCTGTCAAACATTGAAACTTTCCCCTTGCGCAGAGTCACGTTTAGATAATGATGGGGATGATGCTTGAAACCAGTCACCTTTCACCTGTGTTTCATGGTCTTATTTACACAAGAATTGGTCTCTGTGCTAATTAGGTCTATAATACCTCGTATGGGTTTATATTAGCCGTTTCTGGTTTTTTTGACTTAGCCTGCAGTAGAATCACAATATTATGTGAATTCTGCTGCAGGAGCAAGCAGAGCTGTTAAGAGAAAAATAATCATGTCGGTGATGCAGGCGGTCTCAGGCGACAGCTCTCAGCTCTGTGCCTTGTTTCTTCCCCTCAGAAGCACAGCCTGGGTGTGGGGTACAATGTCAACCCCGGCCTTTCAGTGCAGAGCTGCCGATCGTTCGTTCAGTTAGTCTCTTGTGGCTCAGAGGCAGGTTTAGGTTGTCAGCTTACTTAGAAGAGTCACAAGGGCTTAGCTGAGAGTACTGTGTGAGGGTGTACAAAATCACTTTGTTCATCGCTTTGTGATGAAAATCAGTCAGTTGTATTTTGGGCAGCAGGAAATTCCTGTCCTTATGACTGGAAAATAACCTGACCTTTGGTATGCTGTTTTTAAGCCTGTTTCACTAGAGAGTCAGCCTCCTCTTTATTGTCTAGATTTATCGCAACCTTCGCCATGCAGTGGTGACCATGTACCAGACAGAAGGGCCTCGGACTTTCTATAGAGGTTTGACCCCCACAATCATTGCTATCTTTCCGTATGCTGGTCTGCAGTTCTCCTTCTACAACATCCTGCAACAGTTTTCTGAGTGGGCGATTCCAGCTGAAGGAAAGAAAGGAGGTAGGCACTTGGGAGAGTGATGTCTGTGATCTGGGGAGAAAGAGAGGATGAATGCTAGTTTGGGAGACTGACAGAAGCTCAGTTTTCGGTCCTATCACCCTTTTTGATGTGACATCTGAAAAGTATCTCAATTTCCCATCTCTCATTCTTACCCTGCACAGATATTGCGAAAGTAGAATCACAGAATGGTTTGGGTTGGAAGGGACCTTAAAGATCATCTGGTTCCAACCCCCCTGCCATGGGCAGGGCCACCTTTCGCTACACCAGGTTGCTCAAAGCCCCATCCAGCCTGGCCTTGGACATTTCTAGGGATGGGGCACCCACAACTTCTTTGGGCAACCTGCTCCAGTGCCTCACCACCCTCAGAGTGAAGAATTTCTTCCTTAGATCTAATCTAAATTCACCCTCTTTCAGTTTAAAGCCATTACCCCTTGTCCTATCACTGTGGGCCCTTGTAAAAAGTCCCTCTCCAGCTTTCTTGTAGGCCCCTTTCAGGTACTGAAGGATGCTATAAGGTCTCCCAGGAGCCTTCTCTTCTCCAGGCTGAACAACCCCAACTCTCCCAGCCTGTCCTCATAGGAGAGGTGCTCCAGCCCTCTGATCATCTTCATGGCCCTCCTCTGGACTTGCTCCAACAGGTCCATGTCCTTCTTCTGTTCAGCTCCAGAGCTGAACACAGTGCTCCAGGTGGGGTCTCATGAGAGCGGAGCAGAGGGGCAGAATCACCTCCCTCGATCTGCTGGCCACAGTTCTTTTGATGCGGCCCAGGATACGGTTGGCTTTCTGGGCTGCGAGTGCCCATTGCCGGGTCACGTTGAGCTTTTCATCAACCAACACCCCCAGGTCCTTCTCCTCAGGGCTGCTTTCAGTCCGTCCCCGCCCAGCCTGTGTTTGTGCTTGGGATTGCCGCGACCCACGTGCAGGACCTTGCACTTGGCCTTGTTGAACGTCATGAGGTTCGCACAGGCCCACCTCTCCAGCCTGTCAGGGTCCCTGTGGATGTCATCCCTTCCCTCCAGTGTGTCAGCCGCACCCCACAGCTTGGTGTCTTAGGCAAACCTGCTGAGGGTGCGCTCAATCCCACTGTCTGTGTCGCCAACAAAGCTGTTAAACAGCGCCGGTCCCAGTACCGACCCCTGAGGAATGCCACTCGTCACCGGTCTCCACTTGGACATTGAGCCATTGACCGCAAGTCTTTGAGTGCGACCATCCAGCCAATTCCTTATCCACCGAGTGGCCCATCCGTCAAATCCGTGTCTCTCCAATTTAGAGACAAGGATGTCGTGCGGCACAGTGTCCAATGCTTTGCACAAGTCGAGGTAGATGATGTCAGTTGCTCTTCCCTTACGCACCAGTGCTGTAACCCCATCGTAGAAGGCCACCAAATTTGTCAGGCCCGATTTGCCCTTAGTGAAGCCATGTTGGCTGTCACAAAACTCATTTCCCACAAGCCTCTGAAATCATCAGGCATTGTCAACTTGTGACTTACTCCAATCCAGAATAAAGTCAGTATGAGCAATCAGGAGTGCAAGATTTCCAGTGACCAGGCTTTACTGGGGGGCATGAAAACTTTTCCATCCACTAGTGGCAGGTTCTCTGGTGACTGGGGGTTTTTTGTGCAATGCCACTTGGCACAGCAAAAGCATAAATCAGCGTAATGAACCAAAGTGAGCTGTTAGGCTCTGGCTCCAACGGACACTGCGAACCTGATGTAGAAAATACAGATTGAGGTTCTGTGGCCCAAACTATGCAGAAGAGGTGATGCAACTTTAAAGGGCCTTTTTGGCCTTACTTCTTGTGAAAAGTGATTTTAACTTACCTGTCGCGATCTTTAATCAGAACTCCCTGCTAATCCTCTTTCTTTCTTCCCCGCTATCTCCCCTTTCTGCTTCTCAGGCAATGTTAAAAACCTCGTTTGTGGCAGCTGCGCCGGAATCGTCAGCAAAACCCTCACTTACCCTTTTGACCTGTTCAAAAAAAGACTGCAAGTGGGTGGCTTTGAGCATGCCCGGGCAGCCTTTGGGCAGGTGAGAAATGTTTGAATTGACTGATTTTTCAGAAGTATGAATTTGCATCAAGTCAATCCAGAGCAGTCATCACCAGAATGCAGCGATGATTGATTCACCAGTGGTACCTGTTGCGTTCATATTCGGGTCGGGAGCTCCCAGGGAACTTCTGGGAGCTGAGCATTTTTCTTGATTAATAACGGGAATAGCTGCACGAATAAACTGGGTTCATTTTATGACATTGTCCAACATGCCTGTGCTCTGCCTTCTCAACCATCCCCATCGGGTTGGCTGTCTCAGAGCTGGGGATGAGTTAGGCAGGCAAAGGAGTTTCAATTTACTTTACTTTTTTAGTTACAGCTTGGTACTTGTGATTCAGGACTAGCAGAAGATGACGCTAGCTTTATGCTAGTGGTGCCAAGTGTTCAGCGTGCGTCTTATGTACAGAACATCCTGAAATTCAAAGCAAATTAAATACTTCTGGTGTTCTTTAGCACCATCCTTAACACCTCGAAGTATACTTTAGGACAAATACAGATCTTTCAAGGAACTATCTCTTTTTTTTCCATGAAATGTGGAAATTTTCTTTTTTCTTTCAAATTCCTTGGATCTGAGAGGCAAATCAGTCTGTACCTCAAGAAACCCTGGGATAGGAACTTGAAGTCTTAACCCAATTGCATTGGATGCTTTTCCTCATCCAGTGAGGTACAGAATTTGTTCTTAGCATTGATGTGTCACAAGGTGTGAAACCTTCAGTGTGACACGATGACACGCAGATAGCTAATTTAGAGACTTCTAAGTGCTGTAGCTGTGTTTTCTTTCTGTCAGAAAACTGAAAAGTTCTCCCTCCTTAGAGAGTGAAGGGGATGGAAAACCGTAGCAGCATAATCTGAAATAATTACTTCACAAACTTGTACCATAAATAATACATGCCATTGTAGCATAAAGATTTTATGGCCATTCAATCTGGATAAGCCATTGCCCCTGCAAAATACGTACTTTTCCTCTCCCCCACTCTCTACAAAGTGGCTCTCTGAAACTTTCAGTTAGTTCTAATAACAGCCAGCAAGGCATCCCCAGGCCGCACGTCTAGATTATGTTTCTGTGGTATAGTTTGGGGATCTCTGTGTTCTTTTCCGAGTAGGTTGTCCTGGAGTTTTCTTGTTTAACCTTTTCGTAATTTCTCTCCCAGGTACGGATGTATAGGGGTCTTCTGGACTGCATAAGGCAGATCATGCGAGAGGAGGGCCCGGGCGGATTCTTTAAGGGCCTTTCGCCCAGCTTGCTGAAGGCTGCTGTCTCTACTGGCCTTGTCTTCTTCTGGTATGAGCTGTTCTGCAGCCTCCTGTGTGCCCTGAAGAGCACCGATGGCACTAGGAGGAAGGAAGGCTGAAAGGGGCGTGTGTATGGCTACCTGGTGTTCTCCTGGAGGAGGGGACACGGATGGCTTTGCTCTGGCATGAGCATGTTGGAAATGTCAGAGCGCCCAGAGCTCCACCGGCCTGTAGGAAACCACCTCCGGGGACCAAGCGGAAGGAGAAGGCGACTGCAGTTCTGCTGAAGACACCGAACTGCTTTGCTGGAAGCTGTTCAGCTGAGCGCTTTTTTACTCTGTCTCCTCTAATATCAGCACACATTTAGAGGGGGGAGAGGGGAACCAAGCGGACAACTACCTAGCAGAGACTGTGCTCTGAAAAGGCACCTGATAAAGCGGGAGAATTCCTGTGCTTGCCCTGGATGACAGAGAGGGATCCTGGCCTAGCTAGTGCTGCTTAACCGACGTAACGTCACTTCCCATCACTGCGTCCGCACAGCTTTATTTCCTTGCTTATGGCCTGCTGTTTGCACCATGTTCTTTTCTCCGTGTTGCTCAGGTAGCTCTGCCCTGCTGTTGTGAAGTCAGTTAAAACCTCTTTAGTGTGCACAGAACCTCGGGTTTCCTTTTCTTTGCTGCTGCTTGATGACCCCTTGCTGGCTGGGTGTTCTCAGCCACCTTAAACGCAGAATCTTCTAGCGGATCATGCTGACCCAAACGTTCTCTTTCTTCAACTCTGGTGAGCTTGATTGTATCCCAAGTGCCCATTTCTCTTCCTGCGTGTCTTGCCGTACATCTCTTAGGTTTTGCCTTGCCTCAGTCACGCTTTTTACAAGTAGACCTGCAGATTAAGAACCCCGCTCTAAGGGGGTTCAACGCACAAGCCCAATTCTTACTTCAGGGTTCTTTGTTTCAATGCAGTGAGTAAACAAATGCTGTGTAGAGCTTTAGAAATATTTAATCTAAGTTGGAATAATGAAGGAAAAGTCCTGTGGAAGCTAGTAAAGCTCTTTTTTTTTTTTTTTAAATACCACTTTTGAACATTTCTAGCAAGCATTTCTGTAGTGGCCTCAAAACATTTCTGAACCTCGGTCCTACGGTGGCGTTAACAAATGAAAATGTTTTGACAAGATTAGCTGAAGTGAGAGGGCTGAACGTCAAATCGGAATGGGTTGGCTTAGCATGGTGTTTGACAAGAAAAGGATGATTGAATTAGAGCTGGAACAGTTTTTCTGGAGTTTCAAAGGTTTTGTGAATGGTTTAAAAAAAAAAAACAACTCTGATTTAGGTAACAGGGAAAAAGAGGAAAATTACTTTCTTCCTCCTCTTTTATTCTCTGTTTTTTCGAGCTGAGCAGGGTGTGGCTGGACCAGTGCGTGGAAGGCAGACTTCAAGGAAGAGCTGCTGTGATCCAAAAGTACGTTAGTCGTCCGGCGAGCGGTGGATGGGGCAGAGCACCACAGTTATTGAGAGGATGGTTTGATGGTTCTTCTCTTAACACAGAGCTTTTCATGGCTCTTTTGCAATATTCAGGGTGTTAATCCCAAAAGGCCTGGCCAAATTCCAGCGTGACCAATTCCCTTCTGTTGACGCAACTTCTCCTGGTGATTTTGAGCATATCAGCGTTGCTCACGTATCCTGAGCCACTGTGAGAGGCTGTTTTTAAAGAGCAGCTGTGTCACTGGTGGCTGAGATATCTAGAGAGATTCCTTGCGAGCCCAGGCCAAATAACTTTGAGATCTTGGAGTGCAAAGCGGCCGTTTCACTTTGAGAGCGAGAGCTACGTGAAATTAAATTCACTGAGCAGTGTCAGTGTCAGGCAGGAGGCTAATACATGAGCCTCAAAGAGGGAGTGTTAGCTGCATGGACGCTAAAAATGGGCAGTTTTGCTTAGAGGAGAAAATGCAAAGAATGTGCAGTAAAGTTTCCTGAAGTGCCTCGGTCCTGTTGGCATTTTCCTGTGTTATTTAGGCTCTTCTGAGATTCCCCCAAAATCTTCTTCACAATATTTTGCCTTTGTTTATTGTTCATCTGTTGTTCTTGGAAAGCCGTCGTAACCAGTAATGAACTTAATGGCTTGTTTCAAACCGGCCACAAACAGGTTGGGATTGTTACTGTCTTGTGGCTGCTGGGAGAGAGGAATGCTGTCGGGGTTAGCAGGGACAGGACTGGCCACAGGAGAAAATTCTCTGTGCTACCCTAGGCTTGCATAGGAAATGAGGGCTCATCCATCCTGTCTAAACATTACAAGGCTCTTGTTTTCCATTTTGTGTCAAAGAGCTGCTGTTAAGCTGCACAGAATAGAGGGGCGATGGTTAGGAACTCAGCAGTGGGAACTGCAGCCTCTGAAATAGGGGGTGAGTTGCTTTGGTTGTCACAGGGGTGAAGAATAAAGAAGAGAAAACTGTGAAAACTGAAAGATGGTGTTCCTCAAGCGTGCCGTGGAGCTGGGGGGATGCAGGCAGACAGCTTGAGGGGCAGGCAACTCGGCTGCTCCGCAGAGAGGGCGGCGATGGAGAGTACGGAGCAGCTCCTCCTCTCCGGGACAGCGTTTTCCTCCGCTCCGCGTTCAATGAGCTTGCCTCCATCCCACAGACGGCGGAGTCGGAGCTTAAGTTGTGCCGGTCTGGCCCAGGCTGTGGAAGGGGCGCTCCCTGGTCGGAGGGCTCTGGCACACAGCCTCATTTATGTACCCCTTTGGGCCGTTAGTCACAAAAGTTGGAGGCCCATAAAGGCAGCTGGGCTTCTAGGGAGTGAAGGAGGAAGAAGTGACAGCCTCAGCTATCCAATACTGAAGCTGCACCTAAGAGTTGCTTCATCGCTCACCTCTGCTCAGCAGCATCTGTCTCTTCCATAAATTTCCGACGTGCACTTTGCTAACTGGGAGTCGCCGCTGGGGAAAGGACTGTAACGGGAATATTGTTTTGGGAATGAGACTGGTTTAGTGCAAAGCGCTAGGAGGACAGGTCTTATTTCTGATGCTGCTCTGGCAAAACACACGCTGTTTGAAGCTACATTTCCTAGAATGAGAGGCGCGGGAGATGGGAAGGATCCGTAGTCACCTTGTTCCCCCATATGCTGGGACAGATTTGCTCTCGGGAGCTGCGCGCACCAGTTTGGTCTCAAGTGACTCAACGCGGTGCGTGACTCGCTGTGAGACTGCGCCGCAGTTTGCCTGTCGGGGTGGCTGGAATTTCACTCTGATGTAATCCTATCAGCGGGGATTTGCGTTGCCTGAAATTCGCCTCACAAGCTGCTCAGCAATTGCATTTGTTTTCTTTTAGTGCCTTTTACCATCCGAATGTCCGAAAGCACTTTAGCAGGCACAGCGTTCAAGGCGGGTTGCGCTGTGGTGGTTAGGGGATCCGCCATGGCTCTTAGCTGGCCTCGGGCGGGGAACGCGGACGCACAAGGTCTGTGATGAACACGGCGTCCCGCAGCGCCGGCTGGCTCGCGAGTTCCTAGGACAGTCCTGTTCTCCGGATGCTCACCCAGGGCTGCATAGCATCATTTTTGTAAAAGAATTGAATGTTTTACAGTCAGGCTTGGAATAGATCGTTTTTAATTTGGGTTTAAGTTTCTCTTGTGACGTAGAGCTGTAATTCTCTGCAGCATTTTGCGGTGTTGCCTGGGTGGATCTTTTGGAGTTGCTGTTGTCTGAAAGCATCCGAGCACAATGCGCACAACGTTGTGCCTGCCTTTAAGAAAAGGTACATTAAATATTTCGTTATGCTCACGTCTGGCTGCAGTTTGTTTATTCCTTTCCTCCCGGTGCGTATGCTCAGCCAGACCCCACAGGGCCGCCGCCGCCCTCCTGCTGCCCGGATAACTGGAGGATAACCGGAGCCCAGGAGCGGCAGGAGCCAGCCGGTTTTCCCTTCCCACTGCTGGCTCCTGGGTGCTGCACAGCAGCCCGCAGAACCGTCCCATCCCTTCTGCGATACGGAGTGATGCTTTGGGTATCGCTCTGGAGAACTGCACCAAGGGGCATCGGCCGAGGGGGTTTGTGCAGCCCGGTCCCACCGCTGTGCCCGAGGGACTGTCGGAGCCACGGCGGCGAGTCCCGAGCCACGCGCCCGTGGTGTGGGTGAGTTCGGGCTTTGTTTGTATCGAGCCAGGCCACACAGCGCTGCAGAAAATGCTCCCAAACTGCTCATTCTGCATTTCCTGAGGCTGTGCTCTGGTTTCAGCAGCCTGGCTGCTCCGCTGTCCTCTAAATGCTGCGAAGGCTTCAGCCCCTGAGGGGTCCTCCCCTGGAACATGTCTGGGGGTTTAGAGAAAAACCGTGAATCGTGTTCTACCTCACTCAGCTCTTGTTGCAGTGATTTGGTTTAGCGCATCTCCCCTCGCCTGATTTTTTTCCTACCGATTTTTTTAGGCGGCCTGCCCTGGCCTGGAGGGGAGAGCGGAATAAACGCGGTTTTCTCCCCGGAGAGCGGCAGCGCTGCCCGGTGCTCGGCGGGGGAGGCCGGAGGGGCCCGGGCCGGAGGGGTTGGGTGCTGCCGCCTTCCAGCCGCCGGCCGTGCCCGGGGAGCGGGTGGGGGTGCCCGGGGGAGCCGGGAGGCAGCCGCCCGTGCCTGGGGGGCTTCCCGGGGGGGCTCGGCCCTGCCCGGGGGGGCTCGGCCCTGCCCGGGGGAGCCCGGCCCTGCCCGGGGGGCCCGGCCCCGCGGGCCGCCGTGGCCCGGCGCTCGCCGGCGGTGGCGCTGCGGCGGCTGCCGCCGCTCTCCCGCCCCGTCCCGGCCCGTCCCTCCCCCGGCTCCGGCGAGGAAATGACCTAAGAGGAAACCTGGGCCGTGCCGGCAGGGAGCGGGGCCGGGGCGGCGGGGCCCGGGACGCTCCGGCGATGCCCCGGCGGCCGGAGGACGCAGCGGGGGCGGCCGGCAGGTCGGTGGGGCTGCGCCCGGCTCCCCCTGCCCTGCCCGGGGTGGGGGGCTGGCTTCCCCGGGATCCGCCGCCGCCTCCGTCCCGGGGGCCCTCCGGCTCCCCCGCGGGGCTGGGGCGAGGCAGCAGCGGGGGTTCGGGGGGGCTCCGGTGGCCCGGGTGCCCCGGGCGGGGGGCGGCTCGGCGCTGGGGGCTCCACCCGCGGCCTGGCGGGGATGGGACGGGGGTCCCGGGCGGCTGGCAGCCTCCCTGCGATGCTCGGGGGCGGCAGAGGGGGCTCGCTGCTCTTCTCCTTCCCCTTGCGATGGCCGGGGCGCGTCCAGCCCGTCCCGCCAGGTATGGCCTCCGCAGGGTAGGGGCACACGGTCACCGGCAGACCGAGGTCGCCAGCCCCGACCCCAGCAGCCCCCGGGACAGCTCGTCTACTGGGGACCACTTGCAGAGGAGGAACCCGTACCCACGGGTGACGCCGTGCCTGGTGTCACCCGCTGCCACCAGCCCTTCAGGCGAGGTGGTCCTGGCAGCAGGATCTCTAGCGCAGGCGAGGCCTGGCTGGTTTTACGCTCACGCACCGTGGTTTGCTCTGGGCAGTGTTATTTGTCACAGCAGTTCAAAGCAGCTGTGCCTGTCCCCCGGGAGCCGTGGGGAAGGATGCTGCGGGAGAGGCGCTGGGCGGTGGCGGCAGAGACGCTGCCAGACGGGCTCGGGCGCTTGCCGCCGCGCTCCGTGCAGCGCTGAGCTCTCGCCAGGTTCCTTCTGCGCGGTGATGCTGCTGCTGGTGGGACGTGGGGCTGCTGGCGAGCTGGGGCTGCTCCGCTGGCAGTGCGGAATGGCGTGAGTGCAGGTACAGAGGGAGGGAGGGACGGTGCAGAAGGAGGAGAGGTCGGATGGGAAGGCGTTTGCCAACCAGACACGGCACGGAGGGCAGGCAGCTGCTTGTGAATCCATCTGGGAAAGAAACCTCTGTGCAGGTCTCGGGGCAGGTAACCCTGCGCAGGTGAGAGCTTCGGCTGCGAGAGCAGCGCGAGCAGGTCGTCACCCCCCTGGGGCAAGGTCTGCCCTGGGCCTCCCGGAGAGGCAGGCGAAGAGGGCAGAGCCTCTGCCCGCCAGCGAGCTCCGCTCTCTGCTCTGAGGTTACTACGTGTTGTGCCGTGGCTTCATGGTGAACGGTGTGTCCGAGCGGTCGGGCTGCCTGCGATACGTGTCCCATGCCCCTAAAGGGCGACGGGCTCTTCGGCTTTAATCCGGGTAGGGACCTGTTTGCAGAGAGGGGTGAGTAACGGCCCAGGAATTTCGACTAGCTGGCAAAACTCATTTGGCCGGTTGCCTTCTCCTGTTTGTGCTGCGGGTCTGGCCAGCCCGGCATTCTGCATCCAGCAGCTCATCTCGTGTGCGTGTCAAAGAAAGCCCTTCCTCTCTGTGCCGTGCGTACCCTCTTGCTGTCTTTGCTGTATCACGAAGCGGAAGAAAATTAATCTAGAGACTATTTAGGAGCCCCGTTGGTACTGTAGAGAGCTGTGCTTGACTGCAGGGGGATGAGACGGGAGCTGTTGCTGCAGGGATTTGGCTGCAGAGCTTGCTGTGCCTCGCTGGGAGCCGGGGGAGCCTGGCTCCGGCGCAGGGGAGGTGCTCTGCTGGCTCTGCCGAGGGTGCGTTGGATGTTTAGGTGCCGGGTTGATTCTTTCCAGGCTTTCGTGTGAAACCAGCTGAATGGGTGTTTCAAAGGCACAAGGGAGCAGCTGCATGGGGTGCTCCCACGTGCGCTTCCCTGTGATGTAGCCACAGGGAAGCCTTCTGAGGGGAGATCAGTGTCTTTTGGGGCTCCTTGGTGTGCTGTCCACTTTGAACCTGCAGAGCAACGGACTGAAACGCGTTTTTCATGTCAGAAAGACGTAAAGGCTCTGAAGATGGAGTCCTATCGTAGGTTGGTAGGAAGCAAGTCTTAAAAAGATGTGGGAGCAAGGCTTTGCTCACATCTAGGGCCAGAGTTGGGTGCCCTAATAACAGAGGAGGTTCCTTGGGGTGGGGGGCGGTCAGGATAACAGCCTGTGCTCCAGCACTGGATGGGATTTGCCAAATGGCGAGGTGAAGGTCTGCCTCTCTGTCCAACTAAGCTCCGTGTGCTCTTTCTTTCCCCAGGGACTGTCACTAGCCCATCCGTGGCCCTGACTCTTGCCCTTGGAGGAAGCCAGTCATGGGGGAGACAGGCAAAGAAGAGTATAAAATACAGTCATTTGACAGCGAGACTCAGAAGCTGCTGAAAACAGCCCTCAAAGGTCAGCAGGCTTTTTCCTAGCTCCTCTGCCACACGCAGCTTGGCTGGTAGCTGAGGCTGGCTGCTCGGACCCCTTTAAGGAACACCGATTGCTCAGTGTAGAAAAGCTGTTTCATAAACGCTGTTCATCCCTGACTGGGTGCTGTTGGCGAGTCTTCTCTGGGAAGGTCTTTGCTCCCTGCCTCTTCTTGTCCCCTCTCACCTTCTCCCCAGTGTTTAATGGTGCAGCTGTTCAAACTCAGCTCCTGGTTCTCATCCTTGTGGTTTCCCCTGATTTCAGGGTACCCTCCTCCCCTGCTCTAACCCAGCATCTCTCCCCAGATTTGGCCTCTCACCCCTTCCCAGTGCCCGGTTCCTGCTCTCTGCCCCTCCCAGCTGCGGGGCCGTCTCATCCTCCCGGCCCCCGGGCTCTCCTGCTCACCGGTCACATCTCTATTCAAAGCCCAGCAGGAATTTGCACATCTGGCTCCCACTAACCCAGCTTCGAAGCAGCGCTGAGACTTCAGATTCAGATCAATCTCTTGCTTACCCATATTACCTGCTTTCCTCCATCGCTTTCCCATCGTGGCGGCTGTGTCTTCAGCCTGGGAGGACTGTGCACTGTTGGAGATGGTATCTCCAAAGCAGCTGGTGTGCAAGAGGAGCTGTGGCTCTTGATGTGGGAGTGAGCGTGAGGTTTTGCACCATCTAACATGGTTGTACCAGGCCCTGCGCCGACCTTGGTTGCTTTCCGGGTACCCCAAAGCAAGCAGGGCACAAAGGGTGCTGGGTCCTGACCGTGTTTCTCCTCTCTGCAGACCCCAGCAATGTGGACCTGGAGAAAGTGGCCAATATTATAGTGGACCAGTCCCTCAAAGACTGTGTGTTCAGCAAGGAGGCAGGGCGCATCTGCTACACCATCATCCAGGTGAGAGCTCCTCGTGTCCCGACAGCAAAACACTTAAGCTGTGTGGGCTGGCCCTAGGCTGGGCCAGGAGAGGCTTTGCCCCAGCCCTGCGCTCTGACCCCTCAGCCAGCTTTCCTCTTCTGCTGCTCGCCCCGTGCGGTGGCAGCATCCAGAGGAGCAGCCGGCGAGCACATGCAGTTAGTTGCAGCTTTCCTGCCTCTCTGGGCAATCACAGGAGGGTATCTGCATTGTCCTGCATCACCCAAGTAGCAGCACCCCCCTGCCCCTCTCGCACCCCCATTTCATCCCTCTGTCCTGCTTTTGTGGGCTCGTAGGCAGAGAGCAAACAAGCCGGCCAGAGCGTCTTCCGGAGGAGCCTGCTGAACCGGCTGCAGCAGGAGTACAAGGACAGGGAGGAGCTGCGCACCCGCTCGCTCCAGGCGTGGATCTGCTACGTCACCTTCATCTGCAACATCTTCGACTACCTGCGGGTAAGGAGCCGGAGCAGGAGCACCCGGCTGCTGCTGCCTAGGGGTGCCAGAAGGGCCTGGGCATCCAAAGACGTCGGGTGTTGGGGTGTTGGATGGAGCCCCAGGGCCGTGCCTTGGCAGTGGGGGCCAGAGCCGGTTCTCAGCATGAGGATGCTGCCGGGGCTGGTGCTACCTGCAGGCAAGCAAACAGGCTCGGAGAGGCAGAGCCGTCTCTGGGAACAGTCACAAAGTCTGAGCTTCCTCATTTTGTACCTGCTGTTTGAAATCCCCTGATTTGCCTGCTCCCAAATGTCCCAGATTGAACTAGTTTGGTTGGTATGAGGTCCCGGGGGGGGACCCGTGGGTGCTCACATAATTTCTAGCCCACATACTGATGGAGTTTGTCTGCAAGCCTTCGCTGCAGCGTGTGTACTCGGATGCCTGCTTGGAGTAGATGTAAAAATGATGCAAGTAGAGCTGCAGGCAGGAAAAATGCTGTTGCAACAAGTGTATTTCCCATGACTACCTGTTTACATTTAAAAATAGATGTTTTTTACACCATTTGTTCAGCTTCTCTGGCTCCTGGAGACTCAAACGTCTGGTCTCCTGCGTAAATCCCACCAATGCAGCATTTGGCAGCACAACTAAACTCTGCTCCCTTCTTTGAAGGGCAGCAAGGGAACTATTTAAAATAGCTGCGGACTCCTCCCTTTCTGGCCCCAAGCTGACAATGGCTCCTGCCTCCTTACAGGTGAACAACATGCCCATGATGGCTCTGGTGAACCCTGTTTACGACTGTCTGTTCCGGCTGGCACAGCCCGACAGCCTGCGGAAGGAGGAAGAGGTGGGTGCAGGGGAGAGGGCTGCTAAGGCTCCCGTTGTCCTGCCAAGGACCAGCAAAAAGCACAGCCCGGCGGGATGCGGTCTCCCCGTCCTGGTGCCGAGGAGGGAGAGCTGCCTCCCCGGGATGTGCTGAAGGAGACCCAGGGCAGGAGGGTTTGCAGCCCAGAAGGAAGCAGGATGGAGGTGCAGGCTGTGACCCTGCCATCCCTCGAAGCAGGGGCTGTCTCCCCGCAGGTTCACCTCCTGTCCTGTGAGAAAAACGCAGGTAACGACTCTCCCCCGTTTGCACAGAAACCAGCTGCTTTTCCAGCAGCCCTCATTGCTGAACATCTGGAAAAGCAGCTGTCGCACTCACCTGCCAAGGCACCACAGCCGTGGGAGGTGACGGCAGATAGCTGCGTGACCGTGGTGTGCAGGGCGGCTCCGTGTCCCCACGGGGGCCGGGACGTGCTGTGCAATGCTTTCTGCAGCTGCCGCTGACCTGCCGGGGCCGGCAGCGTTGATGCTGTGCCAGACCACAGCGGGCTGGAGAAGGCTCTCCTGCAGCTGGAGCTTCGCACACGCCTGGGTGTGCGGCAGCCTGCGCGCGGCATGGCTGAGTCGCCCCTCGGGCGAGGGGTTCCTGTAAAATGTAGGGGCCCTTGGATGGGCCCTTGGGGGTTTTCTCCATCTCGGCACAACCCTCCCGCCCCTGCAGCTCATCCGCCTTCCCCTCTTCTCCAAAGACCGAGTCAGTGCCCCTGTTTCCTGCAAATCACCAGACTTTCTAAGAGCTTTAGCACATGTTCCAGCCACTTCCCTCTGTTCTTGGAGGCACCTCCTTACTCCAGCCTCGGCATCAGCCTTGCCATCTCCTCATGGACATCCTGCAGAAAATTAACATTTTTTCCACCTGCTGCAGGTGCATTTCTCTGGCAGTTTTGTCTGGGGAGTTCAGGATGTGCTTTTCCAAGCGCTTTTTCTAGAACAGACCAGAACAGATTCAGCCTCTCCTGCCTCCTGGATCACAGCGACTTGGGGGAGGCAGAACCGGGACCTCATAGCAACCAAACTAGTTCAATCTGGGACATTGGAAATCCAGAACGGAGGGAACGGGATGAGTCGGTCCCTAAGTGACTGATGGGGACCTCCACAGAGATGTGCCAAACCTCCCCGGCCCTTCGTACTCAGCCATCTTCTCTTCCTTCTGAAGGTGGACTGCCTGGTCCTACAGCTCCATCGCATCGGCGAGCAGCTGGAGAAGATGAACTCCCAGCGGATGGATGAGCTCTTCTCCCTCCTCCGAGACGGCTTCCTTCTGCAGGAGGGGCTCAGCTCCCTGTCCCAGCTCCTGCTCCTGGAGATCATCGAGTTTCGGGCTGCTGACTGGAAGATGACGGATGCTGCCCAGAAATACTATTACAGCGAAGTGACGGATTAACCTCTCTCCAGCAGAGGTGGAGAGACGTCCCCAGCACTTTCACCAGCAGGCTTCATACCAAGTTTGAATTTCTTTTCATGTTTTTCTAGCACTTCCTGTAAATAGGATTTATACCGGCTAGAGCCTCTGGGCACGTAACTGCCAGGCTGCAACTGGTGCTAGCCTGACGGGGGGTTTGGAGAGGTGGGGAGGGCAGGGCATATTTAACCCAGCAAGTTCTTCCGCTGATTTTGTCTAATATTGGGCTGCTGCCCGCAAAGGGCAAGGAAGGCTTCTAGCTCAAACCAGCATTTTATATGAGTGTTAAGGAAAGCACAGTTTAGGCTGAGAGCATTTTGGTTTCACCCGAGAGCCAGCGGAGCTGCGGGAGGCAGAGGGGAAACCTTTCACTGCTCAGGTTGTACCTGGTTCTCTGGGACAAGTCACAAAAAACACTGTGGCCTCACAAACAGCTCAACCAAGTGCTGTTCTTCCCAGCCTCCTTCCAGCACACTGGCTGCACCTGCGTGCACGCAGCCTCCCCCACGGGTCACGAGCCACCAATACCTGCCACAGGGCAGCCTGCAGCAGGACAGATCCCTGAGCACATGTAGCTAGGAACAGGTTTTATAAATTTTATACAATAACTGTCATGTTTTTTCAGAATTTAGCAAGTTTCAACTATGGTATGTTTATTATGAGAATGGGAGAGGAAGAAAGGAAACAAAATAGTCTATTGAAGGATTTTTTCTAATAAAAGTTTTCCACTAACGTGCCCTGCTTTCTCTCTACACAGCTGCTGAGCTATGAACAACACTTAAAAGTTGTTCCTGACTGAAGCCTTAAGGCTGTGATGATGATTTTCTCCTCCGATGCAGGGTGTCAGTGTGGCTTTACACAACCAGGGTAGCTGGAAAGAGCAGCGTGAGATTCAGGCAACAGAGACAAAGGTTTGGAATGGAGAAACCTTCCCCATAAAACTGGTTTTATTTTTTCTGTTAATATTCCCATCAAATCTGTGCAGACAATGTTGCTGATGACCAGAACCAAAAATCAAAAAGGGCCTTTTATTGCCTTTTGTACCAATCATGTTAAGGCTGGTTATGGTGTGGAAAAAAAAATCCAGCTCTGCTTTTAGCTGTGCAGCCAAAAACATCGCTGATTACAGGAGCAGAGAGACTTAAAAGTCCCCAGGAAACAGGTAAGTGGATTATTTTGTACAGCATTGCTCTAAGAAAAACATCTAAGGCTTCTCTTCGCAGGAAAGTGATTACGAAAGAACTAGAGCATCCGTGCCGGGGTCGGTAACTCTTTCAGATTCCCCCCTCCCCATCCAAACAAGCACAAAGGAAATGAACGTTGCGGGGCTCGGATGAGCTTTCCCTGGCTTAGTTCAGCAGCCGTCTGGAAGGGATCTTCCACCTTTCCCTCTTCTCCCCAGCCTCTCCCAGGCAGGCGGCCCCGGGGCTCTGCTCACCAGGCCGCGGGGGCGGTGGCGCCGTGTCCCGTGCACAGTCCCTACCACCAGCGGAAGTGGGCGTAAGCCCGGTTGGCCTCTGCCATCTTGTGCAGCACGTGCTTCTTCTTGATGATGGGCCCTTCGTTGTTGAAGGCCTGGAGCAGCTCCTGCGAGAGCTTCTCAGGCATCAGCATCCGACGGTTCTTGTTCTCCCTGCACTCGGTGATTAACCACTTCATGGCCAGGAAGCGCTTCCGATTGTCCTTCAGAGGGACCGGGACCTGGGGAAGGTTTAAACCATTACCAGCTACCACACTGCGAGGGTGCAGTAAGCTGCTCTGCTCCAGCAGTCACACAGATACAGCTGGACACGTGCAGATTTACACCGTGCTGTGACTCCAGTGGCAGTGTGCTGCTCTCTGCAGTAAGACCAGCTTCCAACAGCTGATCTGTGCCAATTCACCTCCTCTGTCCATAGAAACTGGCCATTGCTACCAAAATGGAAATTCTGATCCGCCTTGGGTACTGCCAGCAGCCGCTGGCCTCGGTAAGGACCTCTGGCCTATTTGGGAACTGGATCCAGGCTGGTTTGTGCTAGCAAGAAGTGGGAGATGGTCACCACTCCCCTGACAGAGACACACCTCCGCATCCCATTTCTCCATCAGGTCTCGAGCGTTGCAGAGCCCCTACTTAGACAGGTTCTGCCCGTGTTTCAAATATCACAGTGTCTAATTGCTTCTTCTGCTACGCTGACCCTCCCCAGGGCTTTGGGGCCTCCACCCAAGCAACATGATGCAGCTGAGAGGATGGGACTGGTAGTCCCAGGACTGTTTCTTAGGTGCTGCTTTAATCCAGATTGCAAAGCGGCTCTCTTTCCAAGGAGGAAAGCTTGAGCTGAAGGGGTGGGAACCAGTTCATCTGCTTCCCTAGCTAATTCTGTCCCCACCAGATGTGCTCCCAGTCCCCCCCCGTTTCACCTGGTAGGTTTTGCCTCCTTTTGTGATGCTGCTGAGCCCAATGATGGGCTGGCAGTTTTTCAGAGCCTGGTGGAAAATGACATAAGGGTTGCATTCAATTGTCCCCTTCTCATCTTCTGGAGCTTTGTGGTACTTCTCCAGCTGCTTCCTCTTAATGGCCTCTAGAGTCTTGGGACAAAGACATGAAAGGAGACATGCAGAGCAGATGGGTCATCCCACTCCACGAAGTTACGTCACTTTTACAAGCACCCCATTTTCACTTCAGCCTGCAGCTGGTTTTCCAGCCCTGTAGGCAACAGCCCAGTCAGGGATTCTTTTAAGTTTTACTTCCCCCTCTTCCAGCTCTTCAGTCTCTTATTGGACATCGCATTTGGGGCAAGGAGGCCGAGCAGCACAGACCTGGGCCAGGAGCCAGGGGAGGGCAGGGACAAAGCGGAGACAGGAATGCAGGTCTGTGTGCACTAAGCATCCTCCCCTCCAGAGCCCGGACTCGTGAGCCCAGAGCCTGCCTGGTTTTCTGTCACAAGGAAGCAGCAGTTACTTGGGGAACACTTGGGCAGTGTGTGTCCCTGTTCCATGGGCTGGAACAGACCAGATGGGACCACCAGCTAACACCAGTTACTGTACCTCAGAGCAGGGGTCAAAGCTGTGCCCTATAGGTGACACATTTGTGGGACTTCATTGGCAAGTTATACAGGAGACAAGGCATGAAAGAGAGCTGGAAGGAAGATCTTTTGAGAAAATTATGCCTTTAAGGGTATATTCTGAATTTATGGTTTAGTGGTGGACTTGCTAGTGTTAGGTTAACAGTTGGGCTCGATGATCTTAAGGGTCTTTTCCAACCTAAATGGTTCCATGATTCTACATAAGGTCCAAGAGACACTGAAGAGTAGAAAGAGAACGTTCTCCATTAAGCTCTCACCACCTGATCTGTGAACTGAATGAGCCTGGGGCTTGTACAAAATGTACGTCTGATCAGGTAAATAACGGTGAGAATCTTGTGTGTGCGGAGGGAAACGCGTTAGGACCGCACAGATGACCCAAGTTCTGGTAATTCCTAATTCCAGTGGGCTTGGCGTCCCAGCCTTCCATTTTGTATTGTTTTAACATAATAGCGAGAAGAAACATGAGTTCTCACCTGAGCCATGAGGCTTCTGGCCAGTATTTTATTTCCATCCTTCATCATCATATTGGTGAATTTACTGTAAACACAAAGCCAGATGCGATCTGATTTAAATTCTGATTTTTATCACTCACAGAAATAAGCCCCCACCTTGTGTTGTTCCCGTGGTTAAGTCTGGGTGCTGCTAGATCTGCTGTAATTATCTCTAATCGCCGTCAGTCAATGGCCTGGCTTTGTGGGAAAAGATTAACCCGAATAAAGGGACTGTGCTGTAACAGAAGGCACCGGGCAGCACAGCGAGCGAAGGCTGGGGAGGACAGCGCAGCTCCCAAGGTTTTGGCTCCACGGGACCTAGCTGTAAGAGAGGAGGAGATGATGCTTTCTCTGACCTGATCATAGGGTCGCTGAACACAGAGCTGGAGACACTGGGAGGAGCAGCTTTTATGGGTTGAACAGCCTTAAGCTCCATTTTTTCCTTTTCCTCCTCAGACAGCTCCTCCCAAGGTTTCTGATACAATTCCTTGTTCACTTCTGGCTCTATGAAACTGGGGTTGTAGCGACTCCATCTCACCTGCGTCAGCCTGCGAAGAACAAGAGGGGAAGGAGGGCTGTAAACCGACGCGTGCGATATGTCGTGATGGGGACAGATGTGAACGCATCTCGGGCCACGTTAGACTCGAGAGGCAGCTCTGCCTTCCTCTCCGTCGCCGCTTCTCTCCCTGCAGCGGAGCCAGAGGCGCCCATCAACAAGGCCCGCAGTTTTGCTGCGAAATCAGCGGGCGATGCCGAAGGGACGGGGGGAAGGGGGTCCCAGGCCGCAGGTCCCGGCGCCGCAGGCCGGCAGCCCGGAGCTCGCCCTCCCGCCAGGCCCCGCCTGCGCCCACGGAGGGGCCCCAGGGCCCAGCGGCCCGCAGGCCCGGCGCCCTCAAGCTCCCGGGTTCTGCGCGGCTTCAATAAATACCATTCCGTGCGAGCGGGAGCGGGATGAGCCCCTGAAACTGGAATTTTATTCGTTTTTCGCAGCAGGAGGCGGCATTTTGGTGTGTCCTGGAGAGGAGCAAGGCGGGTACCGGGACCCCCGCGCCCCTCGACGCGGCGGGCAGCAGACCCACCCGGGACGGACCGCGCACCCACGGGCGCCCCCGCCCCGCAGACATCCCCTGGCCCTCGCTGCACAAGCGCCCACGCGAGCCCAGAAAGCAGCCAAGCCGTGCGCGGGGAGCGCCCCGCCGCTTACCGGGGCAGCCAGGCCCGCAGCCGCCGGGCCACCCCCGCCGCGCTGGGCGCCGCCATCTTCCCTCCGCGCGCGGGGCGGGGCGGGGCGGGGCGAGGCCCGCAGAGAGGGGGCGGTCCTCACCTAGGCCACGCCCCCTTCGCTCGGCTCTCGCGCGGCCGGGGCGGGGCCTCGGGCCGGGCCGGCAACATGGCGGAGGCGGAGGGGGAGAGCCTGGAGTCGTGGCTGAGTGAGTACCCCGCCGCCCCCCGCCGCCCCCCGCCGCCCCCCCGGCCCCGCCGCCCGCCGCCCCTCAGCCTCCCAGCCCCGCTCCCTTCCGCCCGGGGCCCCCCTCAGCCCCCGGCCCCTTCCCACCGCCTCACGGTAGCCCTCCTCCCCGCCGCCCCCCTCAGCGAGGCGGGGGCCGCCGAGGTGGCCGGGGCCGGCCAGGGGAGGCTGGGGGCTGTGTGCGCACCCTGGGGTCGGTCCCCCGGAGCAGAGACCTCCGCCTGCGCCGGGATGCGCCCTCCGGGGCGGGGGGAGAGGGCCGAGGCCTCCCCCTTCCCGGCGGTCGGGGCCACCGGCTCGCCCGCTCCGGTCTCCGGCGCCCTCGGCCCCGCAGCACCGGCGCAGGAGAGGTGCGGGGCTGCGGCTGCAGGGGCACAGCAGCGCTTCGGGTCCCTTAGTCGTCACTTTGGTTGTTGGGAGGCGTGAGGAGCGGGCAGGTTTGTGCCTCACCTTGCTCAGCACTTGCAAGGCTGTTGCCTTTTTTTTTTTTGGCCCTAAAGGCTGGCGGTACGTGGCCGTCCCTGCTGCCTCTTCTTCCCTCGCCTGGATCGCGGTTAGCTAAGCGTACAGCCTTACTGCTGTTTGCGAGGTTGAGAACCGTAGGGATTTCCCAAATAAATTGTATTCATGTGTTATACAACCATGATTTTCAAGCAGACACATTCTGCTTTATGCCTAGCTGCGGTTTCAGGGTAGGAGTTATGGATGTCCATTCCATACAGACTGCAATATTTAAAAATCCCTTGTCAAGTTAAGTTATTTTTTTATCACAGAATCTTAAACGTTAGAGACAAGGAAAAAAAACCTATGGCTTGTTCGCGCACAGCCCTTGCTGAGTGTCCCCTCGCTGTGTGTCTGTCCGTGCTGCCCGTGCGTCGGCTGGCTTTTGGGCTCTTGGCTGCACAGCCTAGCGCTGCGGGATCCCGACCCAGCGCCGGCGGGCCGGGAGGCGATTCTTGAATGAATCAGGCATAACAGTAATTGTTTTTCATATATTCCACACACAGGGGCTGCTGCTGCTGCTGTCCCTGGGAGGCTATCCTGCACATCACTGGCTTATTGCCTAGATTTTCTTCTTTTTTTAATAGTTATTTGTTTGATTACAGCAGTGAGTGAAGTTCCTAAGTAGTTGGGCACCAGGCAAACAGCAGATGATGGTCGTTACCCTAAATACCGTGGAGTATAAAACCTGTTACCCTTTTGGAGTTATCCTTCCATAAACAAGATCAAATAATTCTTGTTCTTTCTGGTATTCTTACATCAAATTCAAACACTTGCATGGTATCATTATGTGTTATAGGCGTTACTGGCTAAATGATGTTTTCAGCTCTTACTTCTCGTTTTAGATCAATCCCTTCTGTCCCCTTACCATTTTTGCTCCTCCTCTGGACTCCCACAGTTTGTCAATATCTTTTATTGTAGCCAGCGAGACACATGAAGAAACACCCACATCCCTTCCTTTTCATCTTTCTCTGAGGAGAACTGACTCACCCAGTTCAGTTTGTGTGTGAAGATCTCTCTAGTAGGAAGGATGTTTTAGGTTGTATAGCCTGGAAAGCTTCCTGACGGTTTGTTTTGTGGGGTTATTTTTTAATTGTGGAAGTTAAGAGAGAAGTTATCTCTCCTCGGCCAAGCAGCAGGATATTCTGCACCGGAGAACATATACTAAAGGGTAGTGTTGCAAAGGCCTTACCGTAAGAAATATTGCAGTGAGCCCGATTGCAGAGGTGTACACGTTTTTCAAGGCTCGAGTGCTGCTCTCATTTAAGAGGATGCGTTTATGCCAGGTCACTGCTCCAGTGATTTGTGCTGGTGTGATTGTATCGCTCCTCCCATCGTAGAGGAGCACGGAGCATTTAGTCGACGTGAATTACCGGAGGAGTCGTGCAGAGCAGGGAGGCAGAGTGCAAAGGCTGGTGCATCTGAGCGCTTTCACCAGGCCTCCTGAGTTGGTTTTTTTTCCTTGTAACCATCACAAAGCCGTGCCGTGTCTAACACTAACCTTGAGGGTGTGCCCCTGCTCTGCCCTTGCTAAAGGGAAGGGCCGGAATTGCTCGGCAGCACAGCCAGCTTCCCCGTCACGGGAAGATGGAAAATTTCGTCTTGCCAGTGATTTGTTGTCTGTACCGGTGGTCTGCGGCCTTCCACGCTGCCCTGTCTCTGTCATCAGGTGGAGTCATAGACCCATGAAGTAACATCGTCCTCGTGTCCTAATACTGCAGCACGATCTGCACTTCAGCCAGTGATGATCCAGCATCTTCATGTCTCCTGCCTCATTTCAGGCAGCCGGGATGAGAGAAGGTGATCCTTTCCCTCCTCCCCTTGCTGGCAGGCTCTCCTTCTGCACTTAGCTGAAATAGAAGAGGAGGTTAGAAAATCATGTCAGTTCTACAAACACAGCTGGATCTTCTGACTTTAGCGCTTCCTTTTCTACTGCATCCAAAAGGAAGCTTATCGTATCACACTGCTGTCAGGCTTAGGCTTTGTCCAGCTATAGTAATAGATGCAGATGGATAAAATACGATGATTGTCTTAATTTCTTTTTTCCTGGTGTTGTCATGGGTCAGCATTCTCCTCCTCCTCCCGGGGATACAAACAGAATCCGACTGTTAGACTCGACATGCTTGGGCTGGGGATTCCCTATTCATATGCTAAGCCTGACCTGGGGAAACCCTTTGTTGGGATGGCTTTGGTCTCATTTCAGTGGAGACGTAAACCCAGGAAAACATGAGCATTTGTTACCAGTCAGTGGTCTGTGGTTCTCCGCGTTCCAACCTCGTTTCTCTATAGAGAAAATCATAGAATCATAGATTATAAAATAATTATAAAATAAGCACCTTTGTTTCATATCCAACGATGCCTCTGAATGTTGTCTCCTTGGCGTTTCAGGGTCGGTCTAGCAGAGCAGCTGAGGGCTGCCTGGCTCTGACGCTTGGGGCAGGTAGGAAGCAGCTTTGTACGTCCTACGCGCAGCAGCGTCTGAAAGCTAAGGCAGGGATGGTGGCAGGACTGGGGCAGTGCTGAGCCCTTTGTTCCCAGGTTACTCATTCAGATTCATTTGGTTGCCAGTGTGAGTGGGATTTTCAGGATGGGACCCGGTGAACAAGTGTCTCTGAAAGCGAACTGTATAACCGGTCCCAAATGGGGCTCTGTTGGCAGTTTCAGCAGTGGAGCCAAGGATTTGATATTCCAGAGCCCCAAACTCCTCTTCCTGGAACGACTCCTTTCATATAAGGGTTGAAGCATATTTATAAGGCAGTGCAGAGGAGCTCCCTGCCCACGTTTTAAGCGTTCTGCATAAAAATAGAGGATTTTAGGTTATGCCTTCATAGACGTGATGCAGCTTCATGTAGGGATGTCCTGAAAACGTTAAGCAAGGTAATTTAGCTCGCCTGGGGTGCTGCGTTCATGTGGCTGTACTGAGACTGGTATCCAAATCAGTTTAGCTCTCCGTACACACCGGTGCGTTCTGTCATGCAAACACATCAACCTCCGGAGCCAGGGCAGGACTTCTGGTCATGCTTATTGATTTTTATGAACTGGGCTTTCACATGGAGATTTTATGAACGTTAGAAATAGGGAGTTGCTTCACGTGGATCGTAACTTCCCTCCAGTAATCTCTCTCTCCTTCTGAGAATTTACTGTCTTTGTGTGAGAGCTTTTGGTGGAAACACTTAGATGAATCTCAACCCAATCTGCGAGTGTGAAATAATCCAGTGTCATTCCAAGAAGTCTTTGGAGATGTTCGGAACAGCTTTAAAATTACCATTTGGAGCATGGAAACGCTGGTTACATTTTCCTGTTTGTACCAGATCTCTCCTAATTTCAGGATGTGCAACCAACAAAGAGTTCATTGAGCTGAGTGTCCGTCCTTGCTTGTGCTCTTCCTGTATTTATTAAATAAATTCCAGTAGCTCCAGCCAAGAGCTGTATTTCTTTCACCCGGGCCTGCAGAGCAGGAGAGGTGCTTTGGAGCACCGAACCATGCACAAAACCATTTGACTTGCATGAAAAGACTTCAGATCGTTGTAAGTCCGTGGTTTCATGATGCTTCCAGGGGGTTCAGCAGTTGTGAGTGTGGTAATAAGGTTTAAGTGCCACATGTTTTGAACAGTTGCTTGGCTTTGCAGCAGCTGCGTTTTAAACTAAGCCTCCGTTGAATCTCCTGAGTTCAAAAAATAGCTTGGTAGCGTAGCTAGTGCAGCAAGATGCGATCCCGCAGTTAGCCATCCCTGGCTGCCGCCTTTTGCTTATCTAGGGTCCCACGAACGTCAGCAGCGGGCACGGAGATTCGCCTCTGCAGGTGCAACCCATGGAACAATTTACGAAATTGCTTTACAACTACCCTTTCGTGAGGAGGAAAATACGAGCAGACCTTGTAGGACTGCCGCAGTAGGAGGACTAAGGTGCACTGTGAAAGTGAGGTTTCGGAGTAGATATTTGACAGCTGCTTTTATCTGCCTGTGGAAAGGGAGAAGGATATGTTTTAATGATGATAAAACCCGATACTTTGTAATGTAGCATGTGCTTATTTCGTTATGCTTCCCTCTGTGATGAAAGTACAGGGATGTGTGCTGGTTTTTCTCCTGTCCTTCTTTCCTGGCTCTATACTATCTGGCTAAGCAATATTTTCTTTTCTGTATCTATTTCCATTGCATTAAAATTTTGAGGAAGGCTTCTTAAATGCCAGCCCTTAGATATATAGCTCCAGTGTGTTGTTTCTTCCCTTACAAGAAAGAAAAATCATTATTTCCAGTCATCTTGGCTGGAAAATTAGGTTAAAGCAGGAATCTTGTCTACTGTAAATTCAGTACTCCATCGGAGTTAAGTAGAATACGTGGAAAAGATGCATTCATAACAAAAAAAAGATGCTGATAGCCTGTCTATTCTGCAATCAGTACAATAAGCGAGGCCCTGGTACCCGAGGGAGGATCCTTCAGGAGCCTGAAATAGCTCAGTCAGTAGAGCATCGGTCTCAGTTTGAGCATACGGGATTTGAATTCCTGATCGGGTACGGGCTGCGGTGTTTATTACTTGCAAGAACAACTCAAAGTATAATAATAAATTTCAGTTCATAATTCCCAGGAGAAATGCCAAGGCATCTAACAAATCAGCTGGCGTTCTAAAAACAAGTGTTAATGCTAAATGACATCTGATGTTCCAGCTCTCACTTCTACAAAACTCCCAGGGAATACAGAAATAATTTCCGATGTAGAAAGTGCGAGGGTTTAGCCTTTAAGGAGTTTAATGTTGCAGCTAAATAGAAAGAGATGGCATTTCAGGCAGAGGGAAACTGTGCGAGCTCAAATATTTTATCTTGTACTCTCATTTAGAGTAGGGAAATAGCGTGTTTCGAAGTCCTTGAGATTTGGCACCTCTTTTTTGTGGAAAGCAGCAATTCTTGCTGGATATTTGGATGTCTCAACTTGGACACACCCTTTTCCCTGAGCAGATGTACCGTGCGTGAACTTCTTTCTTCTTTTTTATAGCTGGCAATGGATGTCGAATGCTTTTCGCTAGGAAATGCATGACCTCTTATACTGTTTATTTTGCTTGACTGATAATATGTTCTCTTTCCCTTACCAAAGATAAAGCCACTAACCCATCTAACAGGCAAGAAGACTGGGAATACATCATCGGATTCTGTGACCAGATCAACAAAGAACTTGAAGGGTGGGTGTCCCAAACCGCTCTAGACTTAATAAATTAACATTCACAGTTTAAAATAATAGTTTTAAAAATCATTTGATCATCAAACTGACATGTTTTCTTTTATATATACCGATATCGCAAGGAAGATCTTGCTACAAAAGAAACAAGATGCTGTGAAGTGTGGTTTCTCTTCTGCGAAAGGCAGCATGGCTTATACACAGACTGAGCGCTAGGAAAATGGGAGCTGTGAATCCGCCTCCAATGTCAGCTTCTGCAGCTGCAGGGTTCTCATCCAGCCAAAGTTATTCTGTTTGCCAGTCTGTAAAATGGGGTTATAACACTTAGTGCCTGATGGGGCTTCACATCTTTAAAATCTTTGCAAGGCTTAACTGAGGAAACCTCCTGGGTCGCAGCATTCCTGTGGGCTAAGGAAGAAATGTGTTTTCTTCTGGAAAAAGGAAACTAATGCAACAGAAATGAGGCGATTTCCTGGGCTGGGGACTGTACTGGGAGTTGTTTGGCCCCTCCCAAGGAGGAATCTGGAATTGCTGGCTCAGACTACCAGCCCTCGCTTCCTTTCATACGCGCAGACACCCAGGCTTACAAAGGTGCCCTGAACATTTCTTGTTGGCCTTTGTACACTGATGGGAAGATGAAAAGTACTAAATGGCATTTCCTTTTAGTTATGTGAAAGACATCTCATTTAAGCAGCAGAATTTGTGAAAGCCTGAAAATCCTTCAGCGTGTTCGCCTGCTTTGTTTGTAACGGGGATCTGCTCTGTTTCAGGCCACAGATAGCTGTGAGACTCCTGGCTCATAAAATCCAGTCACCCCAGGAATGGGAGGCCGTCCAAGCCTTGACAGTAGGTAGTCCTTAACCCTCCTCTCAAATCCAGTTATATATCATTTTACGTCATTGTGCGGAGTATAAGGGGGGCACAGCGTGAGTCAGTGGGGTTAGCTGGGCTGGTTTTGGGGCTGAATGCCCTGATTTCCCACTGCCGGGAGGGAGCAGACAGCGAGAGGGAGCGCAGCTAGGTAACTGAAGTGGCCAGATTGCTCGTTAGCCACAGAGCAGTCAGAAATAACTCTGGTGAGTTTTAGCTGCTTCCGTTTGTTATCTCCAGGCAAGATTTGTGTTCATGGTTAAGAGACCTCACGGTGAGATAACTTAGACCCATGTATACGTGGCTGAGGGTGGGAGACCAGCCTGTCGTGATGTGTCACCCCTAAAGATGGGAGCTTCGTGCCTGTATGGCAGAGCAGGAATACGTGTCTCGCTGACATGGGTCCTTCAGTTCCCCGACAAGCTACGCTGTTATTGTAGGGTTTTGGTGTTCGTTTCAGCCCCTGTTTTTGTTACTTGAATGCAGGTGCTAGAAGCTTGTATGAAGAATTGTGGGAGAAGATTTCATAATGAAGTAGGGAAGTTTCGCTTTTTAAACGAGTTAATAAAAGTTGTGTCTCCAAAGGTTAGTCCCTGAGCCTTATGGCTGTATTTACTTCTTGTTTGGCCTCCGGAAGCTACAGGCAACATCCAAAATGTTTGCAGTGCTCTGTCTGGCTCATTGCATTTATTAACCTATATTCAAGAGCATTTGTTGGCTAAGTTTTGGGTTTGGGTTTTTTTTTTAATGCTCTGGTTACTGTTTTTCTCAGTGAGTTGTACATCAGTATATAGTCTCTGCTGTTCTAATCCTTCATGTAACTCAAGGGCTTCTAAAGCTTGGGCTGTGTGTTTTTAAAAAACAAACAAAACTCCAGTGTCAGTGGAAGAGAGGTGGGATGCAGAGGTTAAAACAAGAGACTTGGCAACACACCGCAGAGTTCCAGCCCTCGCGCTGCCGCCGACTTGCTGTGTAAAGAGTGCCTGGCGAAGTCCCTCAACATTCCTGATCAGTTTAATGTGGCAAAAAATAGACAGAGGCACCCCATGGCATGATTGATGCAGCAAAGTATTCCCAGATTCTTTCCCGTAAGACAGGAGAAGGGGTGGTTATCTGTATCGCTGTAATCTTTAAATAGCAAAATCCTGAAACCAACAGAATAGCTGCTTTTTCTTTTGCTGAAAATAATCGCAAAGCTTCTCTTCACTGTTATTTCAAATACATTAGAGGAGCATTTTTCCTCTTAATAGGATGTATCTTAGATCATCTTGGAACTTGGATTATACACCTTTTAATGTATGTCACTGAACTTCCACTCTCTGGGTTTGGGCTTTATTTTTAAAAAGAAATGAAGAAGGTGGAGAATTTACATCTTTTTTCCATTCTTAGTACCTGGGAGACCGAGTCTCAGAGAAGGTGAAGACCAAAGTCATTGAATTGCTGTACAGCTGGACAGTGGCATTGCCAGAAGAATCCAAAATCAAGGATGCCTACTACATGCTGAAGCGACAAGGTAGGAAGTCAGCTGCTCGTCCGTGCATTCTCTCCAGCCTGTGCTTTAAGCAGGAGTGTCACAAAATACACAGCTTCTAATTACGTGGGGTCAAGGCAAGCTCTGAGGGGAGGTAGAACAAGGGAGAAATTCCCTGAAAAGCTTCTCGTTACATTTAAATGCCTTGGGTTGGGTTGGCTTTTTTAACTAGATTAGTTAAACACCTTGCAAATACTTTTGTTCTGGTTTGCAGGGCCTTTTTTGAGTTTTTCTGGAACTAGTTATTAAATGATTTGAGCAAGTGTAATTTAAAGTGAAATAAGAGCCTCCATGTAGCCTTCTGCGTTCTTTTAACTAGATCGCTTTACAATTGTACCTTTAGTTCAACTGATACACATTTCTTGTGTAGGCACAGTGAAAAAAGCTCGGCCGAGAAGCATGCGGCTTCAACACAAGAAGCTTTCCTGGTTCCAGGAAGGCTCTTGAGGTAGAGCACAAAGCTAGGGGTTTGACAATGGAACAAGCAGGAAGCTTGGCTCTTTCCCCACTCGTGGTTAGGATGCTCATCGCCCCATTTTGTATCGCTGTCTGCTTTCCTGCTCAGCTCATTTATACAAACAAATGTCATGCCCTTGAGTTCGCACAAAGCTGGGCTGTCTGGGACTTCACTGTGTGGTTCCGCAGCTAAAGTGAAAGGGGGAAAGACAAACAGTGGAGAGCTATCGATTATACTGAGCTATTAGAGGAGCGGTATGGACATGGCAGCGCATTTGCTGGGGTTTTGGCCTTTATCAAAGAAAACTTTGTTTTTCCAGCTAGGATGCCCAGTGATTTTGATCCTGTATTGCTCCTTAGAACACTGTGCGGGTACCAATGGACAGATTGGCTGCGTGTTCGCTTTGACAGCAGCCTGTGAATAACTGGGTGCGCAGCCTGGTGTGACCGCATGTGCAAACCCACGTGGGTTCCCTTTCTGCTTTCAGGGATCGTTATGTTTGATCCGGTGATTCCTGCAGACAGAACCCTGATTCCTTCTCCACCGCCTCGTCCCAAAAACCCTGTGTTTGATGATGAGGAGAAATCCAAGGTACGGGGAAGACTTGTATCGTAATCACTAATGAAAAGTGATTACTCAATGCACATTTAGAATAAGGAAGTAAGGCATACTAATTCGGCTTTTATTCTTGGGGTGGTGGTGTGTATTTTCACAGGACTCGTTGCTTTGTCCACCTACCTAACCTGAAGTTCCAGTTAAGGCCTTGTCTGTGTTACCGTTAGGAGGTTATTCCTGGTTAAAGTGCCATCCTGCTGTAGTACTAGAAGGCAGAGAACGTTTCACACGCAGGACCAACAATCCTGTATGGGAGGAATAATTATCTAGTGTCAGAAGTCTCTGAGATTTCACAGTACGTGTCCTGTGTAGAAGCAAGAATGCAGCAACTCGCATAAAATAATGAACCATAAATGACTCCTGCTGAAGTCACTGTAACTGTGAAAGCAGTGTAAGCTTTGTAATAGTGGGCTGTACCTCTTTTTCCCTGGATTGCTCACTTAGATTCCTTTCGCTGGTTCCCTTTGCCAAATGGTCTTTATTTGTCTCCTGAATATCCTCTTCTCGTCTTACAGCTTCTAGCCAAACTGCTGAAAAGCAAAAACCCAGATGATTTACAAGAGGCCAACAAGCTTATAAAATCCATGGTAAAAGAGGTAAGAAATTCCCGTAGGATTGGTGCCAGTCAGCAGTCTGCTTTCCAGGTTTTAAGCAATTCGACTTCAAAATGGTGGAGAGCTTTAGGATCGTGTGAATGGCAGAACCTGGGTTTTTCCGGCTCCGGGAGCATTGTGTTAGTACATTCCGTAGTTAAGTTGTGGGGACTGAATGAGACTGACCATCAGCGACAGCCAGCCTTTTATTATTTTTTAAAACCTCTACAGTGCTAACTTGCATCTAGTCCCCGTGGTTACCGGCACGAAGGGGGTGCCGTCTGATGGCTTAGGAGGGCTCTGTGTGATATGAACGGGGTGTAATTTTGACTCTAGCTCGCAACTGGGAGATGTCTGTATCGCACAAAAATGCCTACAGTTGGTGTCTCTGGTGGAGGACAGGGCGAGAAGGGGCCAGGATTGAATGCCCCTTGTTGTAATGAACTACGTTCTCATCACTCGAGACGGTATTTCACGTCAGGGTTTGGTGGGAGCGTGGCAGTACCGCCCCTGGATGCTGAGGACTGAGGCACGGGCCTGGGGCTTCTCCCAGGCAGCCTTCATGGAGACGCCTTCCTGTCTGTGGAGCTGTGAGGCACCCGCCCATGGCGGTCATTAGAAACCCTGGGCTCCAGGAAATGACTCCCGGGGATTCGGGCAAAAAAAGGGATCGCTTCTAGACTGAAGAGGATGTATAGGTTACTGACATGTTTCCATTCAAGCTTCTCTTGTCCCCAGGGCACACTCTCCTACATCTTTAGCTGGAATCTCAAATCAGAGATGGGTGGACATTTTCTACCAGAGAGTGCTTGTTGTTCCTAGTAAATGTTTTGCTTCAAACACATCTTTTTCGTAAAATGGCATTTAAGTGACCAAAAAAGAAAAATCTTCTGAAAAAGCCAGAAAGGAACTTTAGGGAACTTTACTATTTTTAGTGGTATAATTATACATTAAAGTCTATTTAATGAGACTTTTTGGAAATACGGGGGTTTCTATCATTTCACAACGGTGGTGAAAAGATAATAAAATAAGCAAAGCTTCACATGAATGGAGAGGGTTTTGGGGTTTTTTTCCCTAGCTTAACCTTAAATAGACGTTACTTGACACGATTTACAGGTAACACCTGCTGTTGTGATACCGTGAACCCGTACAGGGAAGCTCACTTTTTATGTCTGTGTTTTACACCCTGAAGGATGAGGCTCGGATTCAAAAAGTGACGAAACGCATGCACACGCTGGAGGAAGTAAACAACAACGTGAAGCTGCTGAATGAGATGCTGGTTCATTACAGCAAAGAGGACTCGTCAGAGGCCGATAGGGAGCTCATGAAGGTGGGTCTGAGCTGCTCCTTCTTCCCAGACATCCTGGAGTCAGTCCTTTCTTCCTACAGACTTGAGTTTTACAGAGAGTTGCAAACAGTGCAGTAAAATGGAGAGCAATGGTGAGAAACAGGAGCAGTTGTTTTTAATGACTTTCACCAAAGGACTCAGTGGGTGATAGCTCAGTTTTGCACATGCTCGAAGCGAGGTACAGCTGTTCTCCAAAGATGCGGTGTGGCAGTTTGTAATTCTTGCTCCTGTGGGGACACACTGATTGCAGATCATAGCTGTCCCTTACAACGCTGTGGATGGATAAACTAAAGGCTGAATGGGGCAGAAAATGTCCTCTCCTTCAAAGGAAGAGTTTTAGCCAGTGTTAGGAGAGCATCAAGAAGGTAAAAATCAAAACAGCCACCAGGGGTGGTTGGATAGGCCCCGGGCCTTGAGGAGTTGCACCTTATCTAATTTAAAAAGTTAAAACTACTCGTTTTTAACAACAAGCTCCTGAAACGATGGTAAGAAGCTTAAGAAACCGGTTTGTTTCTGTGAAACATTTCCTTCTCGCCACCTTCTTCTGTGTGGTCGCAGACTCTGAGTAGTCGCTGCAGCGCAATTGAAGCATAATTGTTGAAGCGCAATTCTGCTCTTCCTCGGGCTTTTAGGGACTACTGTAACACAAGGAACAACCGTCTCTTTTGGACTAGAGCTGGCCGTAAGTGCTGACGTGAGGGAGGACTGAGAGATGTTGTGATGAAAACGCGGGTTGTGTTAGGCTGCCAGGCTAACGGAATGCTTCACAGCCCTGTTGGTAGGGCAGGGACAGGGGATCTTGGTTGTCCAGCCACGCTGCACGTTCAGCACAGGGAGAGTGGCTTCTCTGGGCTGGGCTTCCCAGCGCGTGTCTGGGGAGCCGTTCTGCCCTGGCTGCTATTGCTGACAGTGGCTCCTGGCTTCATCAAAGCCCTTTGTCCTAATCTGTCTTCCTAGGAGCTCTATGAAAGGTGTGAAACCAAAAGGCGGACGTTATTCAAACTGGCCAGTGAGACAGAGGACAATGACAGCAGTTTGGGTAAACGAAGCTACGCTTCTTTTTTAATTGCTTTTGTGACCTGTGACTGTGCAAGGGCTCAGCAAGGGAATGGCTGCTGTGAAGACGCCTCTTCACTGTGAACGCGCTTCGCTTCAAGCAAGCAGATAAAAGACAAGATCCTTGCCTCTTTATGCTTATCATTTAAATTCAGGCAAGGACTTGATAGCAGAGGTGGTGGTTAGGGGAGCTGGGGGCGATAATGGGGGACAGCTGCTGCTTTGGAGGGGGAAAGGAGTTGCTGTGGGGAACAAAGCCTTGGGCTCATTTTTTCATTGTTACTGTAATGTGCATGGACCTAGAAAGGTCAGGATATTGCTTAGAGAAGCATGGCAAAGACAGAGAGTAATGGAGCTCATAGCCAAATAATTATGTTTTTTCTTGCTGATTATTTAGTTGATGACTGAGTACTCTCAGCATCAGTGGGAGCGGAGTTACTAAAGTCTTGGAGGTTGTTTTTCTCCCTCTTGCATGTAGGGGATATTCTGCAGGCCAGCGACAATTTATCCCGTGTGATAAATTCATATAAAAAAATAATAGAGGGGCAAGCGATCAATGGTGAAGTGGATCTCCCTGTGATGCCTGCAGTGGAAGGTGAGTTCCTGGGAAACCAACTTTTTAATTTTGAATCGTGCAATCCTATAGATAGACAATTCTGGACATGAGCAACAGTGCTGCAGCTTTGCATTTTCCATTGCTCGTTTTGTATTATCGAAACCTTTGATAACATCAGTAGCAAACCTGCATCTGAACAGTGTGTGTGGCTGGAAGTTCTCATACATTTTCCTCTCCCCATTTGTCCTGTTTCTTAATGGTGACAGGCAAGAAGAGGACGATCTTATCAAAAGGACAATAGTGGGAGAGTGGGAGCCAGGCCAGGGGTCCTGGCTTTGCCAGCAATTCCATTTGTGAATTGAGGCCAGTCGCCCGCTTTACGCTTCAGTTTCACCATTGAAGGCTCTGGACGTGCGTGTGGCAGAATTACCGTTTGGAGTCACATTTCTGCACGGGGAGCCATGGAGGAATGCATAATGCTGCCTGTCAGCATCTTATTGGGACAAGACTGTCCTTAATATGAAGGGAATTCAAGATCCAGACAGTGTGAATTTTCCTCAGCTCTCTAGCTCTCTGATAGCCTTTGTTTATTGTAATTCTGTAGGATCTCCCAAAGCCTCACCTGAGCTCAAAAGATTTTGAGAAGACTACGAATTACGCTACAAGAATCACTGGGGAAAGAGTAGTGGTTGGAGCAGATGTCGCTTTTCAGATAGAAATTTCCTAAGGATTTGGGTTGATTTAAGTAGCTCGTGGGCAGCAAATGGTTAGGTGGAAAGCATGCGGGCTTGCTCTGTTATAAAGAGCCACGAGCCATGACTACGTGAGGATCTGTGTTAGCTAAACCATCTCTCTGATAACTTCTGCACATTGGGTTTGCTCGGAGCCTTTTGCCTTCTTTCCTAGTAGTGCTCTTCTGTCCGCTGCAGGGAGTAACTCCACGAGTAATCTCAACGCCCTCATTGACCTCGCTGGATTGGACGTCGCCAGCACTGCGCCACCTCCGCTGCCACCCGCCACCCTGACGCCAGCCCCCACGGTAGCCCCGGCCCCAGCCGAAATCCCCATTCTCCCGCCTCCTCCCCAGGCGTTCGCGCAGTTGCGGAGCGGCTCCTCTAGCCAAGTGGAAGCTGCGCCCGCTCAGCAAAGCAGCACGGCCAACTCCCTCTCCTTGCTGGATGAGGAGCTTCTGTGCTTAGGTAAGACACTGAGGGGCCCAGAGGAGGGCTGCTCAATCCATGCCTAACGAAGGCTGCTTTGTTCCTTCAGCGTGAGGGCTGGCTGCGCCTGTGGCATGCCTAAAAGGAGCACGAGATGCCTTTGGTTTCTAGAGAAGTGCAGGGGAGACTCCCTTGCATCATCCTGAATGTAAGACCTGGTCAGCGAGTCAGTATGAAAAACTCTGATCTTCCCCGAGTAGGCTGCAAGTGAAATAACAGTTGAGTGTAATTGCAGTCGGGTCTCTGGAGGCGCTTGGACATGCAGGCTGCTGTTCGGCACAGACTTCACCCCTGACTTTGCGGCCGTGCTGAAGAGCAAGGTGCCTCCGAGGGGCTGCGTACGGGAGCCTGCAGAATGCCTGCCTGTGGAGCCCAGGTGTGAACAGCAGAAGACGCTGCACATCAGGAGGAGTTAGAAGAGCTGCGTGCAGGGGGGACTGGCAGCTGCTGGTGCTGTCAGCCTCTCTTCCTCATCATGGACTGGCAGCCCATTTCAGTCTTTCATCAGGTTCTTGGGCTCTGTCAGAGCTGAATCAAGTAGTTCGATGGTACTGAAACAACTGCCAGGGGATGACACCGAACTCGCTTTCTCCTCCAGTCACCTACTTGTTATTTTCTCTTTCAGGCCTGAACGACCCAGCCCCTACAGCAGTGAAGGAGCCGTCAGAAAACAACCAGTGGAGCATGTTTGAGGTACAAAGGAGGGTCTCAGGGGAAGGGGAGGGAAGGGCCGTCATTGTGAGAGGTCTTGGGACACACTCTGTCAGCCTGGAGAAGTGTGCGATCACACAGGCAGGCAGAGGGGCTGCTGTTCCTGAGGGGAAGTCTGGCTTAGCCCTAGGATAACTGGGATAGCTGTGTCTGAACAGAGGAGATATCCCCGAACCTGGTTTTCTCCGTTTCCCGTCTGTCCCCCGTGATGTTAGCGCTTCCTTTGCTTAAATTGCAGCTCAGGTGTAGTCCTGACATAGGCCGCAGACTTTGCTGCTTGCCACCCAGCACCCGTTTTTGTGGTAAATCTGTCTCCCTCTGTGCCGGTGCCATCTCTCCAATGGGGGTAGCAGTGAGTTAGAGCATCTACGTGTCCTCTCTTTCAGAATGACCAGTTGGACCTGGATTTCTTTAATCCGAAGATGGTGACTGTTGCTTGCAACCCTGCAGGGAACCCTCTTCTCCAGCACGCATCACAGACCACGTGTGGAACGTCCGTGACGCTGCCCTCTGCTTTCACAGCCTCTCAGACTGCTCCCGGCATCCCAGCGCCAAACTCGGCACCGTTTGTGTTCCCTGCTGTCCCGGCTGCCCCTGCAGGGCCTCCTAAGGCTATTCCAGCTGCTCCTGGGTACTTCAGCTCGTCTGTGGGGAGCAGTATATCACATAAGATGGATGCATTGGGACAATTCCTTGAAGAAGCCAAAGGGTAACCAAAAGTCCTGGACTTTGCTTTGTCTCTGCAGTTAGAAAGCCAGGCATGCTGCAGCGTCACCTTCAGAGGCAGACTTTCAACTCTCTGGTTTGGTAGAAATGTGTGATTGGGGTTTTTCTTCTCAGAGGGTTTCAGCTGACAAACTAATACGAGGGTCCCACCTCCAGGAGGGAAAGGCAGGCACTGCTAGGTAGAGTGCAACAGCAGTACTGTTCCTGATACAGACAGGTACAGGGGCCTTTGCCCATCTTAGCCTTGCCCACCTTTGCCAAGGTGGGACTCCGCTTTCTTCTTGACTTAGAGAAGCGATGCCTGACCCTACCACCACCACTTTCCTTGTAGCTCTCCTTACACGAGACCGTGCTGAGTCACAGACTCCAGCCTGGCTCCGGGCCACGGCTTTGTCCTCGCGATCTGCCGTTATCTCTGGGTTTGCGGTGAAATGCCTGCTTCACTTCCAGCTCCATTTCCCATGTTTTCTCTGTCTCTCTTCCAGGACTGCCGCCCAAGGCATGGCAACACCCTCGGTGTTCCCTGGGGTTACTTTGCCAACCGCTGTCACCTCTGCCCCGTTAATAGCACCTGCAGGGCTGCCAGCCACTGCTCCTGGAGCCCCTCCAGTTCCTTTCCCAAGCAGCTGCACTGCTGGCTCAGGAAGTCCTCTCTTCCAGCCAGCATCATTCCAGCAGCAAGGCAGTCCCATGAAAGCACCTGAAATTTCTTTGGCCAATGTCCACGTTCCCTTGGAATCCATTAAACCCAGTAAGTATCTCAGGTTTTTTACCTTTCTCTGAACATTTTTTAAAAGCAAAGCTTCTTGACAAAACTGGCGAAGTAGAGAGAAAGGATGAGATGTCCCAGCTGCAGTCAGATTGCCTGATGCTGCTACAGATCGTCTTCTACAGCACAAACCTGCATTCCTCTCCCCTTCTCTCTGCGGTAGGCAGTGCCCTCCCGGTGACAGCCTACGACAAGAACGGCTTCCGGATCCTCTTGCACTTCGCCAGGGAGTGCCCGCCGGGAAGGTCGGACGTGCTAGTCGTGGTAGTCTCGATGCTGAACACAGCACCGCTTCCTGTGAAGAACATCGTGCTGCAGGCTGCTGTGCCGAAGGTAAGGATGTGTGGCTCAGACCCACGGCGACGTGACACTGCGCTCGGGAAGGCCTGGGTATGAACTCGGGACCTGGGACAGCCTGGTTCTACCTGGTTCTACAGGCTGTGCTCTGCCTGTTTCCAAAACATAAAGGTGGTTGTCAGAGGCAGAAACCACTGAATAGGATAAGTCAAGAACTGCCAGGAGTTAAGTGTTCTATTTTTCTTGCTATCCAGGATTAATCCAGCTGTGTCTGTTCCTGAAGGTGGCTCAGGGAGCACAACGACAGGACACATGGACAGAGCCACCCCTGAGGTCTTTCAAATCAGAATTTCTAACAGAGATCCTAAATCTGACAACATGTTCCATTCTAGTCTTACTGCACCTAGGTAGTTTTGGATGAGCAGCTTGAAAACTGGCCCAGTCTTAGCTACGATTTGCCTACTGCCTTGAAGGTGTTTGCATCAAAACCTCTGACACGAGAGCGCTCGGAGAGGAAGGCGCTGTTGGTGTTCCCACCGGTGCTTTTACTCTGGGCTGACTCGGTCAGTCTGCCTGTTCCTGTCGTGGTGCGCAAGCGGGGCTGGCTCTTGTTTCCTCATCCTCGCCTGTGGAGGGATTCTCTTCGGTTTGGATGCGTGCTGTTACCTCCCCAGCCTGTGCACACGTCTTTCGTTGTCCCCAAGGTAGGAGAGAATCCCTGAGGTTCCGCTTTCTTTTTCATTTGCAGTCCATGAAAGTGAAGTTGCAGCCACCCTCTGGCACAGAGCTGTCTCCGTTCAATCCCATCCAGCCGCCTGCTGCCATCACCCAAGTCATGCTTCTGGCAAATCCGACGAAGGTGAGCGGGGCAGCGGGATTTATCCTGTCCTTGTCAGACAAATCTGATGTAAGCTGAATTCTGCAGGGGTGTTGGAGCAAACCTCTGAGCAGATACAGCTGTTTGTTCCTGACTTTCCCTCCAGAGGCGGTTACTGCGTAACGTTGGCATTTCAGTTCAGGGCTGGAGGGAGGCTCTTCCCCAACAGACTTTGTCAGCAAGGAGAGGTGTGAGAAGGACCTCTACGCTCCTCCCAGCAAAAGGGCAGCAGTCGTGCAAGGCTCAGCCTTAAAGGGCGGCCATCGGAGCTGTACCAGGAGCTCCTCTGACTCCCTTGCGCACTGGAAGTGCCTGGCTTTGGCAATAGACTGATGTCAAATCAGCTGGTGCTGTAGAAGTACTTTTGCTGTGTTGAGGCTAAGGCCTGACAGGCCCGAACCGACAGACAAACGTCGGGTCAGTCTGTTCCGTTATTCTTTGAGGATGTGCCTCTGACCAGTGCAACAGCGTGGTTAACGCTTTCCTTTCCGCTGATCGCGCTGGGAGTGTCTGAGTAGCTGTTTTTCCTTGCTGGAGTTACTCGTTTAAGCAGCCTGCTCCATAAAGCTTAAAGCTGTATGCTGAAGTAGTTTGTAACTATTGGACAAACCTGGATGTTACTACTTGAGGATTACAGCAAAAGGGTCCTTAAAAGTATCAGCTGGAAGCTTTGAGATCCAAAAGGGTCAATGTCAGAGGGGTTTGGTGGATTGTCGAAAAACTTTGTGAGGTACATGGAGATCCCCTCACTGAAGACCGGCTCCATCTCCCGCTTACCGTTTTACTAGGAATTTTGCAGGGCAGGAACTGTTTTCTCTTCCTCCACATGATGAGGAACTTAATTTTGAAAATGTTGAACTATTCCAGCAGCATTCTTCAGGCTCGCTGGAGAGCAGCTGAGCACTGGGTGCTGCCCACGTCTGTGCAAACTGTCATCACAGGTCACTCCTGCTTTTCTCCTACTGTTCCGTGCTCAGCAATAAAGCTTTTGTGGTATAAAAACTGTAAGGTAAATAACTGAGGTTTGCTAAATAGCTGAGCTACTCCACGAACTTAACCTTGGCCCTCTTCCCCCTGCAGTGTGCAACGGAAGGCTCGTGCTCTCTGTAGCGCTGGAAGAGTGAAGTGTTTTGTTCGGGAGCCGCGGGGGCTGTTCTCATGTTGCTCTTGGGTTTTGTCTTTCCTGCAGGAGAAGGTGAGGCTGAGGTACAGACTGACCTTCACCCTGGGAGAGCAGCCCAGCACAGAGGTGGGCGAAGTGGATCAGTTTCCCCCGGTAGAGCAGTGGGGGAATCTATGACCTTGGGACACTGCCAGAGACTCTGGGACAGGACCAGGAAAGGATCCCACAGGACTGGAATGAATGTGGTGTGGGGAGGGACGCTCGTGCTATCCACTGGTGATGTTCGGCTTTGTTTACATGTCCTGACCACTCTGCTTGTAGCTTTAGTCCAGAATGTTTTGCCCCACGTTGAAGGGGTCCTGGAACATTTATGCCAAGCATGAACTGAGTGGCAGCCAGTAACAGGCAGCGCTGGCTGCTTTTATCTTGACCTCTGGGTGAATCTGGTTCTATCTTCCACTCTATTAAACTTGAAGTTACCGGATTTTGAGGGGAGACCTGTCGGCAGAAGGGGGTTTAGTTGGCTCCTTCCTGTGCTGCTGTCCGGAGACACCTCCAGGCTGGTGGGGTAATGATGCCGCCGTGAGCTTCCTCAGCGCAGAGCCCTTACACGTGCCCTCCCTCGGACTCACACCTCCTCAGTGCCAGGCCGGGCCCGCTAAGCATGTCCAGCAATAATGCCGGCTCCGCGAGGGAATGCTTATTTTTTACACTGAAACGGCACTTAGCTCCTTCCTCCCCCTCCGCTGCTTCATTCCCAACGGCCGATGTAAGCAGACCCTCGCTCTGTCTTGTGCCACACTGCTGTACCTTTAGTTGTTATATTTATTTTCTACTGCTCGCTGCCTCCCCGCTGTATCCATTTTGGGCAGCCGGGGCCGAGTTTTGTACGCAAATGGTTGCACTGGTTATTTTTCTGCCTTCGTTGCATTCCATGGTGTGGGGAAAAGAGGAATTGTGTGGTGAGGAGGCAAACGGGGCTGGAAAGGAGCGGTCAGCGTCGGTGGAGGACAGCGCCTGAGCGCAGAAATGTCTTTGCAGTCGCTAATCAGGCACAGTGACTGAATCCAGGGAGAAGGAGAGATGCCTCTCGCGTCCCCTCGTGCAGGCAGTATTATTAGTGTAGTCGAATGCTGTGTTTTATCGAGATGAGTGCAATGAAATACAAGATGTAAATAATAGAGCCATAGGATATGGAAACAGAAAGAAGCAGACAGTGAAAGGACGGCCGGCTGCGCCGCGCTGTGACGATGCACGCGCTGGGTTTAACGCCCTGGTTCATTCCTTCCCGGCATTAAGTGGCAAAGTGCAATTTTTCCACGGGGGGAAAAGCGGTTTTGCCGGACGTCAGCGTTCTGCGCTAACGGGGCAGAGGAGCCGACCCCTCTCGCTACAGTCGCACAGGTTTAAATCACCAAAGCTTGATTCCAGCAGTCCCTTCTCCCTCTCCATTTCCAGTCCCAAGCAGTGCCTCGGCTAGCTTTGAGACAGGCGGTTTTAAATTAACAGGTTTTTAATATCCACTGACAAAAGCACAGGGAGGGGGGGTCCGTGGAGACGCAGCTCAGCGTGTCTAGTAGCGCCAGCAAGCAGCAAACTGGGACTGGGAGCAGCCAGCTCCAGCGCTGGGAAAACAGCGGGAGGAGACCCCTGCCTGCTGTAGGGAGAAAACACCAGAGGGGAAGGTGCTGCTGGAATTAACGGTGGCTGCAAAACCCAGCGCTGCAAACGCAGCTCGGAGTTATTTTCTTCACTGTGTTGCAAACAAGTAAAAAATCCCTAGAGGTGAAAAAAAACAGCGGAGTCGAAGGCCTGAGGTCCTGCTCAGAGGCCCCGGGCGGTGGCAGAAGCCCTGGAGGTGGAATCAAAGCTTGGCCAAGGAACTCGCTGTAAACTCCTGGCCTGGAGCTCGGGAAGCCCCGGCCTGGGCAGCCCTGGCGCAGGCGGCAGGTGAGGGGGCCGGGTGCGCGGTCTGGATCCCTAAGGAAAGCGGTTTTAACTTGATGGACTGGGACAGGGAGAGAATTCCCTCTGCCTCGGACGCGTTCCTGCCAGCACTTTGGGTGCAGCAGGCCTGGGGCAGCGCATGGGTCGTGGCAGCGCGTCCCGAGGAAGCCGGGTTCCCTGCCGGGGGTGCCTGCACGCGGAGCTCACTGTGACGCCGAGGAAGGCACGAGCACACGCGCTTTCCGCGGAGCGGCTTTCTCCTCAGCGTTAACGGCAGCGCGCTGCCCGCGCCGTACGGCCAAATGGAAAGATGCCACGCTCTTGCTGTGTGGAAACGCGTTGTTAAAAGCTTTGGAAATTAAGCTATGAATGTTCCTTGTCTGTAGGGTGAGGTTCCTGCTTCTTACCCAACAGCCGTGACTGTATACACATCTCAAACGCGTTTGTTCTGCTGCATGTTAAATAAATCGTTTTCCCTACGTGGCTCCCTGGCTGGCCCTTCCTAACGACGGCTCGTGGAGTACGGTGCTGTTCTGGGCATCCTAACGCTCAACGCGCCGCCTCCAGACCATCCAAACTAAGCGAAACCAGAGCGCTGCGGTTTTCTGAAGCCCCGGTGGTTTACAAGGTGGGCTTCCTTTCAGTCCTGGGGTTGAAGAGGTAAAGCAGCGGGGAAAGGCACGGTTCTGCTGCCGTTGCAATGAGCTTTGCTGCCCCGGGGAGGGGCCAGAGCAACCTCGGTGTTTTGATGCAGCTCCTTTTTAAAAGTTACTTCTTTTTTTTTAAAGTTCTGTTTATGGAAGACAAGAACAAATCCCCAAGCAATATGCAAAACAAGACATTTATTCTTAGAAAAGCAGTCAGGTTTATGTACAGGGAGCCCCAGAGGATGAGCGAAATCACGTGTTGCTGTCTTCAGGACCCTTCCAAGGTGCCTTCTTTGACGATGACTCGTGCGAGATTTCGTGCAAGAGCAAGCCTCAGCATTTCCACTTTCATAGTCTCGACGTCGTCATCCTAAAAGCGAGCAGAGTTTGGGTTAGGCTGCTACGCGCAGGAAGGCGCTGCCGGTGGGTTCCTTTCCGGGGCTGCGGGCGGTCAGGACGCAGGTCAGTGAGAGGACGAGGGCTCGCGTGTTTACCTGTCGCAGGGACCTCCCGAGAAGAGCAAAAGCTCTTTCCTCCTTTCATGTTTTACATTTACATTCCTTTGACCTTTCCTGCTTTTTAGATCTCTGCCAAGCCTCTCCTTTTTCTGGCAGCTGCAGAGGTTTGCGTCTGGAGCAAACGGCTCCGTTCTGCGCCTGGAACGTTTCACAGCTCGAGCTGTTAGATGGCAGCGGCTCCGCTTTTCATTGCCCACCTAATTTGCAATGATTTATCTTGGAAAAGCATCACAGCCCGATCCACATCAGTGGCAGCGAGGAGTGGAAGCGCTCCTCCGGTTTTGTGTATACTCAAATCTCTCGATGATGCCTCATTGGGCCGGCCCTTAAAGGTAACACCCCGTTCCAGCCTCGGTAACTGGGGCTCTCCCTCTCTTCTGCCCCCACGTCGGAACAGAAATTCAGAGTTCGCTTGCCCCAGCCCTCCCCACAGCCCCGATTCATTCCCAGTTGTCCTCAAAACAGGAGCTACCTGCAATTTCTGCCTGTCCGACTTCCCTGCTGTCAGGTCTTCCAGGCATCGCATCAACTCGTAGGTCTGCTCTGCTGAAAATACGACCTGTGGAAACGGAAGCATGACTGAAAACGATCAAGTTTATGACAACATCACGCAGTCTGAGAAGGTAACGCAACCGAGAGGAAGAGAATGCCTCCACGCTCCCGCAGATCCATTCCGACCCTTTAAAGCAAGGATTTCTCAGGATAATTCAGCTGGAAGCGCCTTTGGGAGGTCTCTAGTGCCACCTCCCGCGCAAGGCAGGGTCAGCTGTGAGGTCAGAGCAGGCGCTGGGGCCGTTATCCAGCCGTGGCTCTGTAATTACTGAATGGCCGTTTTCTTGAGGGATCTTAAAGCAAAAATCGAGCTCAGGAGAAGGAAGCACACTGGAAAAAGGGCCAGGCCAAGTCCCAGAAGCACTGGGCGCGGTGTGTATTTAAATTAGCAGCATGCAGGTGTTCTGCCACTGTTTTCTAAAAGCGGGGAACCAAGTTAAGCGTTGATTATCCTGTCCCGGGTGCTGCGTGCGCCCAGCGAGGGCCATTGGAACAGCCGTGCGCTTCTGGAGCTGCCACCAACGGTTCCTTTGCTCTGGGAGTGCCAGTCCCAGCCCGGGGACAGAAAGGGGGTCACCAGTTTGAGACTGGTCAGGAAGGAAGGAAAGGGGGCGGGGGGCCTGCGGGACCAGCCTGCTCACCTCTTTCTGCTCCAGCAGGGGAAGGGCGTCCGTCAGCAGGGTCATCCAGAAGGAGCAAGGAGCAATGTGAGCCGTCATCAACATCAAAAGCAACTTGGCAGCTTCGGAGAACCGCTTCTCCCCGTACAGCCGGTGGAATTCCCGGTACTTCCCTACACAGGGGCGTGGGTGGGGGGTAAAGGGCGTCAGCGCCTGCTGGGCCCGGGCTACCGATGGCGGGTGGCGCCCTGGCTCCCAGGCAGCCTCTGGCGGAGCTGCCCCAACTGCACCAAGTCTCCCCAGCAGCCGAGTGGGGGAGTGGGAATCTCATGTGTGAGGTGAAAATGGAGGCTGCCTGAAAAGGCCGCCAAAAACCTGTTACTGGTCCTGGTAAGGTTTGCTGTTTGAAGCAGCCTGTTTGCTGAGTGGTGCTGTCTGGTGCTGAGCATTTGTGGGGTGAGCAACGGCGCGAGCGGCTCAGAGAGACTGGCGGCGTCTGCAAACGCCAGGGACGGGAGGGGAGAGGCGGGGGTGAATGGTCTTTCTGAGAGCGCAGAATACCAGGAGGTCTGAAAGGCTTCGCTGTCTCCCTGACTGTTTAAATGGAAACCGAGATCTTTGTTCATGTGGGAAGCCCTGCGTTCGGTAGGAATTGGTTAGATCACTGTCCAGCACAGGAGAACTGGCTGAGGACGAAAGTGAGTTTTATTCTGCAGCTTTATTCGTATCCACTAAACTGGCAAAATACTGGCAGTAATGGTTCCCGTTCGGGTTCACCTTTGCCTAATGTCTGAGCTCAAGACAGGGACATGTGGAAGTTGTCCAGCAAAAGTACCCCTGATGAGTCTAAAACCCCCAAAGGAAAACCAAGCAGGAATATTTTCAGGCCTTTCAGGATCTTTTTATAAAAAGCCGAAAGGGAGGGCATTTCTCTGTAAACACAGTTTATAAACACGGTTACAGAATTAAACGGCAAATCTTTGGGGCTGATGCAAGGGCCACCGGGTGACGCTGGGCATACAGAGATAGGAGGGATTACCGGTTTGCTAAGGCACAGTTAGCTTCTAGGCTTAATTTCAGATAAGGTTTAAATGAAGGAAATACAGTTCCAGTTTTGCAAGCCTGGACCAAACGGGAGCAGATCAAACTCGGGCTCACCCTCGCTGTAATGCCGGTGTCAGCCAGCAGGGAGCCAGTCCAATTGCCAACACCTACTCCAGATTCCCATTAGATTTTGGCCCCGGGAACTGGGCTTGCTAACGGCACAGCTCCGCAGAGAGGTGCGCTTTAGCTCAAGTTCCTGTCTTGGCCCGTTAATCAAAGGCCGCAGAGCAGCTGCAGCCAGATGGACAGGTTACCGCAGCCCCGCTTGTGCCAGCCGGCAGAAGGAAGCTGCAGCGTGTGAAGGAAACCAGCCGGAGGCCCTCCGCCGGTATCTGGCACAACCGCTACAGCGAAAGGGCAGGAGAGATCTTGTGTTTGAGTGAGCTTGGGATTGGCACGCTGCACCAACAAAAGATGTGGAGATTCTGGAGAACTTTGTGAAGTCAGTAAAATTATCACATTGTCAAAATAACTTAAACCAGGGGTTTACTCTTCCAAGGAAGCCCCCTAAGGTCTGCCAGACTGTGCTTGCTAATCTTCCAGAGTCTCTCTAGGCAGTGATGCAGTCTGGAAGGGGGAAGCCCACAAGTGTCAGAATTGAATGCTGTCCTGCTCAAAGCCGCGCAGCACAGACGCCTACTGGGAGTGCAATCGGAAATGCAGTCTCCCGGTAGCAAGCAGGCTGCATCCCAAATCACCTTCCGTCATCTGCTTTCCCCTCATCGCTATAACAGGAGGTAGCCAGATGGAGGAAGAGACAAATCTAAATAATTCCGCGGAGTTAACTGTGTTCTAAATAACAGACCAGAATGAAAACTGTAGACGCTTCTTACCAAGAAATGTTAGCCGGTCACTAAGCAGCATGGATGGCCCCAAATTATCAATGAGGTCTAGGTCAGAGAAGCATCCCCTTTCACAGTAGTCCTTGAGGAATCTAGGGAGAAAGTAAAGCACAATAAAAGCTTAGCGGGGAGAACATCGTACCCATTCACTTTGCAGCTCCTAATCCCTTCCCAGAAAACTTCACTGTACAACTGAGTTCCATCTTAATCAACCTCCCGGGAGGGTTTCAGAAGACATCAGAATGTTTCCTGGGAGTGGCCAACGAAGTGGTGCAACATGCGTTTAACAGACACTATTTACTCTGCTAGATTTTGTGGTAGTTGCGATCTATTCTTTAAAAGGAGTAAGTGAAGGAAGGAGCAGAGGAAGCTGAGGCTGGTGGGTGCATAAATAACACTCCCAGATCATAACAAAAGCTCTATTTTTCTGCTGTGTAAAAAACATTGACAAGCAGCAGGAACAGAAATAATTCTAAAAGCTTTTCATCTGTTTTGTCACAGCCTTCATTCTGCTGCTTTTTTCAGAGCTGCTTCCTGTGATGGTTTTCTTTCACCTTCTGTTGAAAGAAAATGATTCTCACTCCCTCAAAACCAAATGAAAAAGCACCCCAGCAATCTCCTACTACTCCCTTTTTTCACTGCTGAAGATAGCGTATTGCCTGGCCATCTACCCAGAGCGTGACTTCAAAATTATACTCTAACTATGCAAAGAGATTGGCACCTGCCTATTTCCAATTAGCAAAAAAATACAGGGCGTGGATTGCTAGAGATTAAAAACCATAAAGAGAGTCGCCACATGTTTGGTCTAGGCCTAAGCTAAGTGTTAGCATCCTCCTCCATTTTGTAACAACCTTCCCACCCCTGCGAGGTCAGATATCGTCACAAGCTCATGCAACGCCAGGGACACGATAAAACTTTCCTGTTTGTTACATGTTATAATCGTGGCTTGAGATTTTGTCCAGAAATGGTGGCTTAAGGGACTTGTTTGGAGACTGCACGGTGAAGTAGGCTGGTTAAAAATAACCCGCTGGATAAAGCGCAGAAGGGGATTGTCCTCCACCCAGCCAGTTCCCTGTGCAGTCCATCAAACAGCCCTGCGTAAGGCAGAGCTGTCGCCAAAAGAAATGTTTATCAAAGCAAGGTCTGAGAGGATTGGACGGTTGGGGAAAGCCAATCTGTTTCATCTCTAGATTTCATGAAGTAGAACAGGAACAGCGAGGTATTGCAGATGAGAGTACCCAAGGATGTCATTTTCTAGTCCGGAAGCAGGTACTTGGTCTGAGGGAAAGACAACCCCCACCTGCCGGCAGCAGGACCTTTTCGGGTCCTTCTCCCCGACCCAACCACCCACTACAGCAGCATCGCCCGAGAGCTTCGGACTCACCGATCGGATATCAGCGTAGCAAAAGCCGCATCCTTAGCTCTGATGCTCCACGACAGGGCAGAGCCCAAGCGATTATTCCGCAGAGCTTTCATGGCCATGATTTTACAGATGCTACGAACTTAGGAGAAAACATAGGAGAAGAGGGAAGAAATTAGTTGCAGTAGTTCCACTTGCATCACTACAAAACAATGAGATTTAAAAATCGACCACCTTGTTCATGCATCTGTCTCTGCTCGCAGATCCGCAGCACCTTGAGGGCCTTCTGTTCGGTGTTAAGGGGTATCCGCTCAATGTGAAGCTCCAAATACACCCGGCCGTACTCTGGACAGTGGTCAAAGTAATCTACCCCCAGCTGCCACAGGCTGGGAGGGGAGAGAAAAATCATCAAGCATTCCAATCATATATATCTTAAATAAGCACAACAGTAAAGCCACAAGGAGAATCTGGGTCTGCTCTGATGAACTTAGTGTTCAGACCTAAAATGGCTTTTACTTTCTACCAACTCCCAGCTGCCTGTTACACAGCTTGGGAACCCCCGCGTCTCCCAGGTGCTTTGGTACAAGTTGCTCTGTACCAAAAAGCCACAGTGGCGGGAGCAGTTCTGTCCTGGCCAGTACGCTTGGTGGGTTCTGATACAATACGCTTGGTGGGGTCTGATAGCTTTCATCTTTGATTCAGGAAAGGAAGCGTGCTAGTGTCGTGTGATCCTTAGGGACACCTTTGCTGAAACAGTGGCTCCTGTAAGCTCTGTCTTTTTACTTCATTAATGTGCAGTTCTGTGCTTTGGCTGCCTCGATGTCAGTCTGTCCTCTGAGTAAAAAAAGTGTTGCTACCTGTGGTGGGAGAAGAGTCCTGAGGCATACTCTAGCAGAAGGAATTCACGCATATTTGAACCAAAGCTGGGGGGGGGGGAAAGAGAGAAAAGAAACAGGCATTATTATTTGCACCTCATTGAAAAACCTGCTGATTTTATTTCACAAGTACTTTTCATTTACGCAGCATGGTTTTCCATAGGCAATCTTCGCAAGCTTTGTGCCTCAGGCCTAAGCGTGCCGGTCAGCTTTCTCCTTGGGGAGACCTGCCAAATATTTACGGCACTTAGCAGATATCGCTTCAAAGAAGTGCTTTAAGAAACTGAAACTTCAAGGAAATTCAGAGAGCAAAATTCAATTGCTCAAACTTGAATTTATTCAAAGCATAATTATGAAAACTCTTTTTAGATTAGTTTCTTACCATTCCCAATAATCACAAACATTTGGGCCCTTGATTATATTTCAGATAAAACTGTATTTTAAAAAAAATCCTAACATTGTACCGAGGCACTGCTGCAGAGCATGTCAAATTCATCAGGTCACCAACTGCTGCTGCTTCTCAGCGCCTCTGGGCTCTGTGACTTCAGAGGCACACGCACCACCTTTATTCTCCATCTTCTGTAAGTGCCCAAAATGCTCCTTTTCAACCAGAATCCCCATGCTGCTTCAGTCATCCTTGCTTCTGGGTGTCTGAATATTCAATGCAAATAAATACTCACTAGAGATTGTGAGATTGCAGGAGTTTACAGTGATCCAGGAGGTCGGTCAGATGAGCCACGAACCACCAGTTGCTCAGGGCAATGCTGTATTTGAAGCAAGCAAAAGAAAGAAAAAACTAAGCCCCCCACTGCAAAGGAACGCGTCAGGTTTTCCACAGGCGGTTCTGACCCATACAGAAGCTATGGTACAGCATAACGTCTGGTTGCACTGTCCCAGACCCAATGGAATACTTTTAATTGCTGCCTGCTTCACCTATTTTTGCTAAACGCTTTGAAAGGCCAATGGGGCGGGCTGTACCCCTATCCTCTGCCCCAGTTACTGTGGGAGCGCACAGAAGCAATACTGTACAACTAGAGAATCAAAAACCTTAAAACCTAACCTGCATTCCTTGATCACTTGATGCATCTCAAATTCAAAGGCTGCCATTAAAATCGTGTCTAGAGGCTCAGGGCTGCTTTCTCCGCCCAGGAACAGGTCCATGCTAGACTGTGGAATAAGATTACAAGACATGATAAATGCAGAAGTTGTGAGGTGGGAGAAGGAAGACATTTGTTTGGATGTAGCAGCCTCATTTAGGTTATTTTATGGGAAAGAATAGGACATAGAGACTGAACACATTAACAAAAAGGATTTTTCCTTATTTTAGCATAAGGAAACAGGGAAAACAATTTGCAGGAACAAGACTGGTAACGTGAGACACTGAAGGGAGTTGGTCTTCAACAATTATTTGTCTGCTGTATCAGTCTCCCAGTCCACTTACAAATTCTAGGAAATGTCTTATAGTTACATAGTTGCTGTAAGATGTCAACCCTCCCAAAGTTTTTCTTGAAGTACAGTAACCCTTGTGTGCATGAAACGGTGGAGAATACAAAAATAATTCTATTTCATGCCTGTGCATAAAACCGCAGTTCCATTGGCTTCACAGTCGGATGGGAATACAGGAGTCGGGTAACCAGAAAGTGGTACCAAGTAGTCATGAGTTCCTTCTTCTCCAGTATGGCATCCTCATCTCCCAGCAGGATCTAACGGGAGAAAAACACAGGAGTAACTCTGCAAATTCAGCAAGGTACACAGCTGCATCGTAACTCTTCAGAGGCATCACTCCCATTTTGCAAAGTTGAGGATTTAATCAAAATTACGTAACAGAGGACAAAGGGCCTTCCCAGAGCCCCGTTTCCTCATCAATCGGCCTTATGGCCTTGGACACGAAGAGAAAACAATCTGCTCAGGCTTGCAAAGACTTGCAAAACAAAGAACGCAGTACAGAAGACTGGCTGAAACCTCCTGATTTAATGAACAGATCACCCAGAATATTCAAGTTACTTATGGCTACACAGGGCTCCTGAAATACCCAAGGATGGATCCAATATTTGTCCACAGTTTCCTTCCTTCCCAGCAAAAACAGACCTTGCAGATGGATTCCATGTGGGAATTGGAAGCAAAAGTTCCATCCTGCAGATACCGCTGACATTCTTCATGCCAGTGCTGCCATTTCAGCTCCATCTCGGTCAGCGTCTGGGTGTTGCCAAGCTGAACAGAGGAGGAGATGCATAAAATAAAGAAAACACCAAGTCAAATCACAACAGGCGCTTGGGCTGAACTCTGAGTCGTTCATGGTAAAAAGCTAAACACGGGGCTACCATCAAATTTTTCCTTGTCCTACAGTTGCATTTGAAGTGTCTTACTTTCCTCATCTAAATAAGGCAAAGGACCTTAAGAGGGGTCCCGTGAAAGATTACCGTGATGCAGCTGCAGTTTTTCCTCCAAGAGGAGATCACCGCAACACAGGGAAGCTCTGCTGGTAAAGTCTCCAGAGAATATTCTGTACAAGGGAACAGTTCTCAACAGGAACTGTTTCAGACAGCTGGATAACGCATCCTGCTGCAAAAATGATCTTTCTAACTATGTTGGTTTGTCACCGAACAGGCTTTTATCTGAATGGTTGGGTCTTTTGGGCAATTCAAGAAAACAAACGTTATTACTGTAAAGGATTAAGACTGAGATGTTTTAATGGTGAGCAAATTGTGATGTTACAGGAGCCACATCAGAGGCGGCTCTCTTCTCCCAGTGGAACTGCATGAAACAAGTCCCCTTTGTACATACACTGGGCACAGGCATCTTCTTCATCAAGTCATCCAAGATTTTGTACATGTTCACCGACGCGGGATTGGCACTGGCTTCCTTGGAGAGCAAGTGCCGTGCTTCATCCATTCGGCCTTGCAGCACAAAGACATCCACCTGCAAAAACCACCCGTCTGTGAGCGCCACGCTGTGCAAGGCTACAAACACCCAGGAAGACCATCAGAGGGGAAGTTTAACTTCTGATTTAGGCAAGTCAAGCGGAGTTAAAATGCTTAAACCGTAGGCCCTGCTAATTCAAATACACAGTGTAAGTCCTGACCTCTACGGATCACGAAAGCAAAAGGATCAGGATGGGAATGAGGGGTAGGATGATCGTCAGAACGGCTTCACCTTAAAACCTATATAGGCAGGCATGGCGGTGTCCTAGGTATCAGTTTCTGAGGTGCAGTCTAGTGTCGAGTGGGGAGGAGGAAGGCGAAACACACAGGCGTGAACTCTCTTTGTTTAAGAATCTTACAGGTGACTATACTCACCACATTCCAGAAGAGCTCGTGTTTCGATGGATTTTCACTGCTCAGGACTTCACGGACCATGTTGTCCACATCGCAGACATGAAGTCGAACCCAGTCAAGGAGGCGAAGCAGAAGGGGACCAGCTTTATGCAGAGAAGATATCATTCCTTTAGTTCCCAGCTGTTTGTTCCCAAACTGTTATTTTACGTGCTTCTAACTTTAATGGTTTGACAATCATTAGATGAGGTTTACTAATTGGATTTCTATCTGCCACGCTCAAATTAATAAGGAACAGAGTTCCCGAAGTAGCCAAGCTGTGGGAGCACCAGGCTGCTGACAGATTTCCGTGCGGCAATTTTAGACAGAACAGCAGCAAGGTCCAGCAGAAAACCCTAACCACTTACTTGAAGAAATAAAATAAAGGGTGAGTGATTCAGATCATAAATCTTGCAATGCCAAAAGACACACAGAATGTTTCTGTTTAATTTAGCATCAACTCATTATTATTAACTGAATGTGAAGAGGAAATCTGGCACTAGGTGATTAACTTTTCTTCAGATTAAGTAATCCATCATTTGTGAATCTCTCTTCTGAATTCTGGGACTGTGCAAGTAACATATTTGTTTGCATAATCTGATTTCCTTAAGAAATTATTTACTTCTCTAAAATGCTGGTATAAACAAACTGAATTCAAAACCGGCATCCTGAAGTTAAAGGAGCTGCATCAGAGAATGAGTAAATGTTAGTTGACATCAACATATTTGATGCTTAAAGATGTGTTTATGCTTAAAAGTCAAATAAATTGGCAACAACTTTTGATATCCCTCTTCTTCACTACCTTTCTGTAAAAAAGACAATTTAATTGTAGTGTACTACACATGAGGGGAAGAAGTAGACGGCAAATCTAATAGCTTCACATAATTCGATATGAAGAAGGCAATTTACTGAGGGAGAAGAGGTATTAAAAGGCTTACTGACACTTGTCATATCTCTAAAACATATTAAGATACGACACAATGGATGCTACATATATTTAAAAAAAAATAAATATGCAAACAAAAAGCCCTTCAGTCTTAACATCAGGATACTTCACTGCTTACCTGCAGCTGCTTCAACAAACAGAATCTCACACAGGTTCCAGATCAGCTCCATTGCAGAGAGAATAGAAACCTGAAAAAAGCAGGGCCATGTTTCAGATTTAGCAATTATTCCAGTTAGGTCTTTTTCTTTAACCACACAAAGGTATCTGCTGTCCCTAGCAACTGGTCAGTTAAGGTCAGCTCTTACAGAGAGGGAAATGGCATACTGACAGTCAGAGATACAAACGAAAAGAGAGAATCGGGCCAAACTTGTCTACACCCGTTCAGCTCCAAAAATAGCCAAGCTGTTTGTGTATTGAGATGCGATGATAATCTGTCATCAGCGCGAAATACAAAACAGTACAGTCTTTTTCAGCCTTTTTGCACTTCCAAGACTTAACATTACAAACAGCACAGCAAGGAAGAAAGAAAGGCCAGTGAAGCAACATCAGTGCAGCTAACAGGACAAAACCACTGTGAGCACTCTGCTCTTCCCGTAACACCTTCTGGTGTCCGACAGCTCACGGGGAACATCCAGAGCTGGCTGCAAGGCTCAGCTGCAGTTGGTTGGAACCTGAGTGTTTGAGAGGTGAAGTTTCCGACAGGTGAGTACTGGCCCATGGCTGCCTTTAGGGTGACAAGAAAACATCACACCTGCAACACCGAATATATGTTCAAGAAATGGCAGCGAATCCAGACGTTGGGCACCTTTTTCTTGTTTTAGAAATAACGGAGCTAACTATCTATTCCCATTTATTCTTGGTTACAAACTGCATCCAATATACGAAGCCAGAGTTAAATCTAAACTGCCTTACTGCCAGCGTTGGCCTCGGTGACTTTACTAGCCAGAGATTCGTGTTCAGTTGTGACTACGTGACACGACTGCGGCTTACCTGAGTGCTATACTGGCTGTGCAGGGCAGGGTCCCGGGCTGAAACTGAGGGAAGAATAAGGAAAGTCAAAGAGCAACACATTTCCCTTTCACAGCCCTTTCTGGGCTCATAAATAAAGACAACAATACCCGATCACTCATCAAGCACAGACCTAAATGAGTACACACATGGCAAAGCTCGCTTTTATATAAAACTTTATAGCTTTTTTTTAATAAATCCTGTGCAAATCTGGGTATGGCTACAGGGCGGGGACGGAAGGGAAGAGTAAAATCTCCAACTTTTGGGGGGGGGGGGAAGCAAGCTGTTAATTTGGCCTCAGTTTCCCATAAAACTGCAACCTGAGATATGAAATGACTGCAAGTCTCCAGAAAATCAGTTAAAACACAGTGGGGAAAAAAAAAAAAAAAATTCTGACCAGATTTACAAACCAGCTTGGAAATCTCCCAGATGGAAACGGAGCCTTGATAATTACTGAAATCTATGCATGCTATTGTACAGTAGTTGCAATAACTTACAATTGAAATGCTACTTTTATAATCACAAATAGCATTTCCTTTTATTGCAGTAAGAGAACAAACAAACTTACTAGCTGCCTGGTGCATGTCCTCCATACAGGCTCTTATCACCGAGCGGTAGTTTTTACTCACTTGAACCAATCTGCCAAACACAAAAAGCCTTCGGTTAGGGAGAGCTGTTTGAGTCTCACGCCTGTTGTCCACTAAAGCCCCGCAAGTTTCTCTGCAGCAGCAGAGACTCCCTGTACGTGGGTGAATCCGGCGGGGATCAGCGAGGCTGTGTGCGGTGGCTGGACACACGCAAGCAAAGGCGTTGGTCAGCGTGGTTATTGGAAGAATCGGGGCTTTGTTTTGTAAAACTACCCCGAATCAGTCTTTTTTTCTGCACTGCTGGCGACTGCAGCAGCTCTAAGCAGCCTGGTGGATGGCGCTGGCCTCGCTGGAGGCAAGCGTAAGTCAACGGCCTGCGCCTGGCGGGAGCAGGGGCAGCGCCGGCGGTGCCGCCCGCCCTCCCCGTCCACTCACTGCGCTTTCCTCGACTTCCCCGGCAGCTCCTCCTCGCTGCGCTGGAGGCCGATGAAGATCCCGTGCGACTCGTTGAAGAGTTTCCGCAAGGTCTGGATGTAGATGTCCTGATCCCGCCGGACCACGAAGACGCGGGAGGAGCTCGGCCCTCCCTCCCCGCTGCCTGCAACACAGCCCCGTCAGCGCCCCGGGGGGACGCGCCCGGCCCGGCCCGCCCTGCCCTCGCCCCCGGACGGGCACCGGCACCGGCACCGGGACCCACCTCTGCGGCCGAAGAGGGTCTCGCACACCAGCACCTCGGCGGGGCCCCAGGCGAAGCAGAGCTGCCTGGCGGAGGGGTCGGCTCCCGGCACCACCTGTGAGGGGACGGCGGCCCGTCAGAGGCGCCCGCGGCCCCGCACCGCCCCGCCCCGCCCCGCACCCGCCCGGCCCGGCCCTCCCCGGCCCGCACCATCAGCGGCGGCTCGGCGTCCAGCTCCTCCATGGCGGCGGCCGCGCTCCCTTCCCGCCTCCCCGCCCGCCTGAGCGCGGGGAGGCCCCGCCGCGGCTGCCCGCCCCGCTGCCTGCGCTGCCCGCCCCGCCGCCCGCCCCGCCGCCGAGCCCCGCCGAGCTCCGGCGCTTCCCCGCCGCGCCGCCGGCCCCAGCGGAGACGCCGGCCGGGGGAAGGGGCCCGCCGGGTCCCCGCGGCTTGGGGCAGGCGCCGGCCGCTCGCCCCGGAAGCGCCGCCGGCTCCAAAGGCCCCGCCGGGGCGGGACGGGGCCGGGCCGGGCCCCGCTCCGCTCTCGCCCGTAGGCGCCTCGGGCGCTTCCCCGCGTCCGGCCGCGGGTGAGGGGCCGGGCCGGGCCCCCGGAGCCCCGGGGGGCTGGTGCCGCCCGGGGGTCTCCGAGCGCTGGCTCTCGGGCGGGGGCCGGGGGCTGCCCGAGGCCTCCGGGGCGGGCCTGTGCCTCCTCCTCCTCGTACCCGGGAGGGAGGCAGGGAGGGAGGGAGGCCGCCCCATCTCCATCTCCTTCATTTTCTGCTTTGGGGGGGTTTAAGCGCCGCGTGGATGCGGTGCGGGTCGGGCATTGCCTTCGTGTCCACTCCATTGACTCGATTGCCCTGTAATAACCTGCTTCTCGTGTTCCTTGACACGCTTCAAACGCTTGCAGGTAGATGAGCCTCCAGGCTGTTGAAGGTGACGTTCTCTGGAGCGGAGTTGCTGGAGGTCTCGGGCAAACTCTTTGATAAAGCTGACTAATCAACTTAGGTGCGTTAGGACTGCAGCGGGTTCCCCGCAGGCTGGGGAAGGAGTCGTAAGGAAGCGTTCGATCGATGGCAGCAGGCCGGGGCGCCGTGCTGGCCGGCGTCGGGAAGAGCTCTGCCGGGCACGTCTGCCTTATTCGCTTACTCGGGGTGATGAGATCTTTTCCCTTCCCTGGCTGGCAGGGGTCAGGGTGGGAGTTAACACCCGCTAGAGCCTGGGCAGAGTTTGCCTGCGGAGGCTGCTGGAGACCGCCTGCCTTTCTGCTGGCTCTGGGAGCTCACGCACCGGTAGAACTGAACTTGCGTATCCGTTAATAACTTGGCGTGGTGAAACACTGACACACGCTGCTCCTTCCATTCTGCTCTCGTGCCCGTCTCTCCATACTCCTCACTTCTTGCCTATTCCTCACAGTAACAAATGTGTTCAGTGATACGCTTTTTAAGAAAAATACTAATGATGCTGTCTTGCTGAACTTGCAGCTAGAAGCAGCCCGTCCCTCTCAGACTGGTGCTCTTCAGAGAAGCTCACTAAGAATTAATTTTTCAAGATAGCTTAAACCATTCGCTGTCCTCATGTGACAAAGGCTGCAACACTCCACTGCTAAATTGCCTTTTTTTTTACTTTCTTGGCTACTGCCTCCATCATTTCCAATAAAAACCAAGCTAGCAGGTATCTTTGGTAAGAGCACGGTGGGACACCAGTCGTGCTGAGAAAAGGCAGTGGTGCCCGCTCAGGTCAGTCGGGAGGAATGGCTTGTTGCAGGGTAGAACTTAAAATAAATCTTCAGAAACCTGCTTGAGAAAGTAAGACTCATCAGTTTTAAGAAAGCTCATCCTTTTTTGTGCGTAAGAGTCCTGTATGTTGGGGGAATTTGGGGATGTGCACGTATTCAAATCTCTGTTATACAAAGTCAAATTCATCTGCTGTCTTACAAAATGGTGCTGCTCTGCTGCAGACCTCTGAGCGTGTTAGCGCTGATCTCTAGGTGCAAAAATAGCCTTCCACACGTTACTAAAAAGGCTCCTGATACAAATCAAAACTGGATGTCTGAAAACCCCGCAGTAAGAGGGCTTCTGCCACCACTCTTTAAGGGTCAGGTGCTGCTTCTGTAACTGCATCAGTTTCGTGGGACCGGTAGAAGGAGACTTGCGATGGCTGATGCTGCCAGACAGCGCGCTGCAGAACACAGAGCCCACCGCTTGTACGGGCATCATCGCTAAAACCTACTAATGAACTAAAATGCGTAATTACTATAGAGCTGGCTAACTCCCTTAATGGGAATGTGAGACTTGCCTAGCAAGTGAGATCCTTGCTAGAAGGATGGGAGTTGCTATTTGTTTTCCACGTAGGAAAGGACTAAGGAGTTCTCTCCACGCGATCTCATTTGGGTATCAACCGTGCTAGCAGAACTCGCCACCTGCGGCTTTCCGAGGGATGCTCGAGTGCCTGGGACGTCCCTCTGTCCTTTCCCTGTGCCGCCTGTGTTTCTCTTGCTTTCCTTCTGTCCTTCTCCACCCCTGTGGACCACTCCGTAGGGAACCACAGCCCTGCCCGCAGGGAGAGGCAGCCAAAGGGCGGGTGGACAGCCTTTAGCAGCTCTATTGCAAAGCCTGGCAACCCTGGCGGGTGCCCCTCACTCTCACTGGTCTTATTTTCTCTTCATCAGCAAGGAGAGAGAAGTGTTGATCACTGAGGTGGTGGATCTAGGAGTGGGGCAGTGTCCTCTTCTGCTCCAGGGTCCATCCTGTGTAAAGGGACACCAAAAGCTGGTCCAGGAGCTCTTGGATCCTCTCCTGCCATCTCTTGGCAGGTACGCTGCTTCGCTCGCTCACTAAACGCCTACGTGGCTTTTCGTATCTGCAGCGTCTGATGCTCTTAAACTGCCAAGGAAGGTGGCTGGTTCCTGGGGAAGTCATCTCGGGAAAGGTGTGTTTTACTGTGAAATCTTGACATTTCTTAGTCCTCCTTTGAACATTGGCTGGAGGTCAGCACATCTCCCGAAGGGAGACCTTCCTGCACGCCTTGCAAAAAGGCTTCTGTGCCTGCCCGGTCCATGTCATTAAGCAGAACTGCGAACCACCGTGTCAGCATGGAACTTCACATTGCTCAAAAAGGCTTTGGAGTACAGGCTCAGGGTCCAGCGAGGAAAGCAAAGGCAAAGAGAAACTCTGTTACTGTTTTCCAGTCAGGGGAAAAAGAAAAGAAAAGTAAAAAAAAGGCAAAAAAATCAAGGCCTGATGAGGAGGGGAATTGCTAAGTTGCAAAATAGGAGGTTTGAAAGCTATTTCATGGCTTGGGGAGCAGAGGGAATGATCAGCATCGTGAACAGGGAAGGCAGGGAACAGGCAGTGCCCCAGGCAAAAGATATATTCTATTCCCGCTGCTAAACGAGTATTGATGAAGAGCAAAGCCTGAATAAGCCACCCAGACCTTCAGAGTCCCGGCTGAGAGGGCAGCTTCAGCCCTACTCGCTTGCTTACGCCTTCAGATAACTGTGCGCTTGCTGTTCCTGCGTTGACCTAACTGCAAAGTAACGCGCAGTTTTGAAGGGTTATGCTTGCTGGTGCGCAGTAGCGCACACTTGTGCTACTCTGCTCGTAGCTGTCTTAATGTCTGAAAAACCTTAACGTCTTAAACTCTCAGTGTGAAAGGGAACGGACGTTGAACGCCCCTATTCCCTGCCCTCTTCAGAAGGTGGTGCAGAATTAAGCCCAAGAGCTCTGCAAGAGCTAGATACGTCGGATTTCTTCCTTATAAAACTGCTGTACCGGAATGAAACAAGGCGTGGAAATATTTTAGGAAACAACACGTGGAATTTTCTTCCCAGAGATGGAATTTCTCTGGAATTCTCACTGTGATGCTTCCCCATTCACTGCCCTTCAACTCGGTGCATTGAAGAGGAGGAGCTCAGAGAGACAAAAAGCTTCGCCCTTGCCCCCCTCTGCTGCAGCCCGGACCCTGCCAGACTGGGTCCTTTGTAGTTCCCAGTGTGGCTTCTCCCCTGCTGCTCGCTCCGAGTGCTGCTGTCTCGCCAGTGATCCTTGTGGGTTTTAGCGCTCCGTTTATTGTTAGCTCCACTGGGTCTCCTGTAATGTGAGTTTCCTCTGTTGCTGTATTAGAAGAAAAGCCATGTAAATAAGAGGTTTGTAGAAACCTCTGCTCTGTGACTGGGGATCTGTGTAACTGGTGGCGACATCAATGGGGGTGTAGCTGAACCAGTTTTCAGCTTTTTTCAGTGCGTATAACTTCTGCAGGGGGAACAAAATCCCAGACGTTCTCGTAAAATCGAGCGTATTTTCACGTCTCCTTTTAAGCACGTTTGTTCCGTTTGTGATGCTGGGCTTCACGTATGTCTCACTTAACGCCATTCCTGCATTCAGTTCTTTCATGCCGCTCTCAGGCCCTGAGAGTTTCATCCCACCTCCCAAAGAAATCCTCCGCCTGGACCTGCCGCCCAGAGAGCTCCAAAGCGGGAGGGGGAAGTGGCGAGAGCAACATAAAACAGGGCCGTCGAGCAACGTCGGTCTTGTGATACCCTTCCTCACAGCGGTGGCTTCTCTGTGATGTTGCATCATTTCTAAAAATAGAACTTACGGTCCTTTGGGAAATGGCACTTGTCTTTTGTTCTGTAGAGCACCTCATGTGTTTTGAGTCTCGCTTAAAAAACCCGTGTAGGAAGCAGTAAAGTGGGTTTTAAGATGCTTTATTTCCGTGTTCTCACGTATAGTCCTGGTTCTCAGTGGTGAGAATGGACTTCAGAAGGTGCAGATGGCATTGCCCATTGCTCTCCAGAGCTAAAGTAAAAGGTGAAGGGAGATTCTAGGAGACTGAGCCACCGTCAGACTGTGCGAGGGGGATTTGTACAGAAGCACGTTGTTTTCTCTAGCCACAGGTGCTTCTTGCCTCCCAGTAGCTTAAATAAAGAGAAAAATAATAACATGAGTAATTAAACGCACGGAAAACAGGCAGGATAGACTAATTGGAACAGTCTTTTGATGATAAATCAAGGAAAATGACACAGGTAGGAGTGGAAACTACAGCTCAAAGGAGTACCGGTTTGAGTCTCAGATACAATTTAAAACAGCATCTCAGTTGCCTTCCCTGGTCAGACGGAGCTCTTCCAGTGCCTCTGATTTTTCCAGAACTGACTCATACAGACTCTTGAGAAGGAGTAAAATACTAAAACTAAAAGGTTCTGTGAAATTTTAGATGAGATTTAATCTTTCAGAGTACTGAAGGAGAGGGAAACATTTACACTCTATGGGAGCATAGTCTACAAGGAGAAGGTAAAAGACTTCACCGCCCGTGTTTTGTGGAAGCTCCGCTGGCGGTGCAGGCCATCTTTGATGCCTCAGGTAAGGTTGCCACTGCATTATTTTCTCAGCTGTGGACTCGGGTAAAGGTTCAGCTTCAGCTTCGTCTTCTTCAATTTCCATACAATTGCAATAAAACAAAAAAGTCCCCGTGAGTCCGCACGCAGAAGGGAGGTACTGGGAAGCGAAGTAATGTGATAAAAGGCAGAGGAGGGAGATGAGAATCCACAGTGAGCAGCAGTCTGTATTTGCTTGTAAGTTAAGTTTCTCTTCGGTTGATATTTTGCTACTTGAGGAGTTTATTCTGGACAAATCCCATCTTGTAACTTCTCCACAATGGTGCGGGAGGTGCGTTATACGCAGGCCGGGGTTTTGTCACGCTGGGAGCAGAGGGTGTGCGTCACCACACGGCCACCGCTGCGTCGGGATCCGGAGCGCGTTCACCACGCGGAGCGGCGCCGGTGTGGACTAATGCCCACCAGGTAAATCCGTCCCTGGAGCGTTTACAAGGGTCATCATCTTTGTGGCGTTTCTTGTCCACCTCTGTGCTGCAGAGAAACGGTTGACAAACGATGGCGGCGGGTGTAATGCTGATGAAAAAAGGCTCAGAAACTGTTTTGTGGGAACCTGTTCAGTGAAATCCCTGGAGTTATTGGGAATTTCCTCCTCCCCTCCATCGGAATGAACTTGAAAGAATCGCATCATTAGTGGTGTATCCTCTTATTTATATATTACAATTTTTGAGGTGCTGCATCCCATCCTCAGCCTGTTAAAGAATATAAGTAAACCTGGACTGCAATTGCTTTAATTATATTCAAGATGCGTTTTTCAGACGCAGCCGAGAGGCACAGCGGGTCTCGGTTCCCTCTGCAGAAATGACAGGTATTTCAGGGCAAACCCGCGCCTCGCCTTCCTCGGGGGAAAGGCTGGGGATCGTGGAAGCGCAGCGGGCGGCTGTCAGACCTCACAGCCTCCATCGCTGTCACCCGTGAAACAGCCGTGAGTAGGGGGGGGAAAACGTGTCAGGTTTGAGGAGGCCGCAGAGGAGGCCGACACAGCGGGGTCACCGGCGGGGGAGCGCCAGGGAGAGGTGCCGGTGGGGCGAGCGCAGAGGGCGGCCAGCGGGGCCCGCGGGGCGAGGGGCGGGAGGAGGCAGCAGCGCCGAGGGGGCCCTGAGGAGACGGGGCCGGGCGGGAGCGGGGCCGCCGGGCCGCGGCGGCCATTTTGAGGAGGACAATGCCCGCCGCACGCCTGGGCCCGCTGCGCCCGGCGGGCGGGGGGGCGCGCGCACGCAGGGCGAGCGGCCGCCGGGGCGCGCGCACGCTCCGCCTCCCGCCGCCGCGTTATGTAACGGCCGGGGCGCGCGCGCGCTCCTTCCCCCCGTACCCCCCCCCCGCTTCCTCGCGCTGACCCCGCCCCCTCCGTCCGCCGCGGCCCAATGGGCGGCGGGGCTACGCCGGGCGGGGGGGGGCGGGGGAGAGCCCGGCGGACGGGGCGGGCGCGCGCACGCACGGGGCAAGGCGCGGCCCCGCGGCGGTGCGTGCGCGCTCCCTCCCCCCCCCGCCTTCCCCGCGCTCTCTCTCTCCTCTCTCCGCCGCCGCGCTCGGTCGTTCCTTCCCCCCCTTTGTGAGGCGCTCGGAGTGGCCCGGACATCGCTGACTCGCCATGGCCGACGAGAAGCCCAAGGTGAGGCAGGCGCGCTCCCTCCGCCTCCCTCCCCCGCCCGCCTCGCTTCGCCCCTCAGGCGGCGGCGGGGAGGGCCGGGCCCCGGCCGCGGGCCCGGGCCCGGGCCCGGCCCCGGCCAGCCGTCGGCCTGGGCTCCGCCGCGCCGGCTTTGCGCGCCATTTTCCTGCGCACCCAGGCCGCGGCCGCCTTCCCGCCCCGCCGGGGGAGGGGGGGCCGGGGCCGCAGCCTCCCGGGGCGGGCGGAGGATCCCCGGGGAGGGCGGCGGGGAAAGGGGGGGGCCGAGGGGGGCGAATCCGGGCTCCCTTCCCGCCCTCCTCAGGGAGAGAGGCAGGTCCGGAGGCGGTTGCTGCCGTCGCCTTCCTCCTCTTCCTCCTCCTCCTCGCGGGGCCGGATCCGGCCTCCCCCGCGCGGCCGGCGGCGGCTGGGGCGCAGCATCCCCCCGCGCAGGCCGCCTCTCGCCGGGGCACTCGCCAGCCCCTTCCCGTGCGGTGCTGGCCGGAGCGCGGCGGGGCCTTTCCGCCGCGGCAGGGGCGGGCGGGCGGGCAGCGTTCCCTGCCCCTTTTGTGCTGCCTCTGGCCGCGGCCGCGGGAGGGACCGCCCGGGGGGGTCCTGCGGGCGGAGAGGAGCTTCGCGTTTCGACAGCAGGAATTTAACAACAACCACGGCAAAAAAAAAAAACAAAAACCACAACCAGCGAACGCCGCGCTGCCACCCCCCCTTTTTTTACATTTTTTTTTTCCCCTTCCCCCCCCCCTTTTCAAACTGAGTTTGAAGGCGCCAGAAGATAACGCCCGGCGTGGCGGGGCCGTGGCCTGGAGCGCGGCCTGCGGGGATCTGTCCCATGGCGGGGACCCGCAGCCCGGCCGGGGCCATCCGACGCCCTCCCCGCTCCTCCTGAAGCAAACAAAGATGGAAAAGCTGCTGGGCACCTCGGGAGCCGGCGCTGCCTGGGGTCTGGGCAGCGCTGAACCTGCTCTTTGCCGTGATACTCGGGATCAGAACACCAGCAGCGGAGTTGGAAGTTGGTTCTCTGCAGTTTCTGCGTGTGGCTTCTAATGGAAGCGAGAGGACCGGACTGCTCATTAAGGAGGGTTTTTCCTTAATCGTTTTTGGAAGGAGAAAGTTTGGGTATTTTCAGATTTTGTCACCTTTTCAAATTCAGTCCTTTAAAGTATCTTGAAGTTTTCTTCAGAAGTACCTCAACTGATAGGAAAAAGTTTGAGATACACTAAGAAAGAGACTGGCTGGTGGTGGAGATCATGGTTATAACATAAATAACCTCATTCCTTTGATTAGGAACAGTAGTGTTGCCTATTATTGTGCCCTTGATAGAAATAACTTTTTATTTTTTAAATTTGTTGTAAAACAACTGGCCTAGTAACTCTTCATTGCTACTTTTCATGTTAACCAATCTCAAGAATGACAACTAATATTAGTAGGGTTTGGGATTTTTTTTGTGTGGCTTTTTTTTTTTCCCTCCAGATATAAAGTACTGACCTTTATTTCCTAATTCAAAGTTTGAAGTTGGTAAACAGCTATAATATCTTTATTTCCTCCTTTTTAATGACCTGTTGCACTTTGGTAAAATGTTAACTTCTTGTTTCATACCTTTTAAAAAAATGTTGGGGGTTTTTTTTCTTTTATTTCCTCAACAGGAAGGAGTGAAGACTGAAAACAATGACCACATTAATCTGAAGGTGGCAGGGCAAGATGGGTCGGTGGTGCAGTTTAAGATTAAGAGGCATACACCACTTAGTAAACTAATGAAAGCCTATTGTGAACGACAGGTATGGCTCTTTTATGATCATCAGGAGAACCGGTGTCTGGGGGAGAGGTGATCTCCATAGAGATAGATGAAGACAGTAAAGTCTATGTAAATATGCAAAATGATAAAGGCTTAACAGAAACGAATTGTGTTGTGGAAAGTGTATTGTTCGTGGGATCTGTTATAGAGTGGACCGACGGGGTTGTGGCAGGAAACGGGTAAAATAAAGGTCTGTTGTTGTCTTTGTGAAATCTGCATTGGTCTAGTGTTGGGAGGCAACTGTTACTCTGCTGCTCAAAAATATCAGTATGGAAAGGCTGGGTTAGGAACCTGCGGTATGAACTTAGGATAGAGAGTGGAGTGATAATCAGAAGTATTTTTATAACTGAGTAACTTCTCAGTCTGGTCAGAGACTTCTGGTTTATCAGCTGAGTAGTATTGTGTTGAGATGAGAGAATATCAATACATCGATGAGTATTTCAGCGTTTAAAGGTGTCTAATGTCTAGCTCGAGAAGGAGCTTGTAGTGATGAGCTTTATTTTTTCTCTTGTGGCCTAGTTGTCAAGTTAATCCTCTGAGGGACAAAAAATGTATTTTCCTAGTGTAGCGGCAACTGCAGGCACCCTACTAGGCTGCAGGCAGCTGTTGCAAGTTTCAAAACCACCTGTATAAGAGTAGTGCTATTTAACGCTTTCTTCTGAAGCTTTTGATTAGGAAAATTTTGCCTGTGCTGTCCCTGATTTTTTTTTTTATGACTGTCTGCCTTTAAAAAGTTCCATCTCTACAAAAGTGTTTGGAATTGGGAAAGGTTTTTCTTTTTTTTAAAACACAAATATTCAGTGATAACCGTGGAACTCAGTTAAAAAATCAGTATAAAATATTGAGGTGACTGTTTCACCACCAAGAAAAACAAACTCTAATTTACAGAGTGGTCAAACCTCTTTGTTTTACCCTTTGCCACAATAGGATAGTGATCCGGATAAAGACAGGGAAAATCAGCTCGTACTGAACATGTGAATATGCTCTTGTACGGGTGTTCTGGGGATAAATTAGCGAATCTTTGAAGCTGTGAGCTCATTTTTCCTAGCTCTGTCATACAAACTCATGTTACATTATGCAAATCACTGTGTATTGCTTTTTCCAAACATGAAGTGCAGTTATATCTGTCTCTTGGGGAGTTTGAGGATTGGTTAATTGTCTGTAAAGTCCTGGGAAAGGTGATTTTAGAAGTACCATTCATACTTCAGTTACTTGGAAACAAACAAAAGTAAAAAAAAAAAAAGTAAACCTTCTCACCTAAATTTCTACTCTGCTTTAAAAAAAATAAAACCCAAACCAGCAAAAAAACCCAGGTGTCAACTGGAGGAAAAAAAAATTTAAATCTTTAGAATGGGAGACATTGTTTCTGATTTTGGTTTTAAGTAACTAGTAGGTATCCAAAGGATATTTCTGTGGAGATGGACTTGTCTTTAAATTTTATTTCTTAGGTGCTTACTTCTCAAACTTCGTTTAAAAGTATTTGTTCTGTGTGTCTCTAAAAGTTAGATTTTGTTCGTGTTCCTAACTAGCAACTAGGGCTCCTACTCAATCTTAAAATCCCTAAGCTGTGGATTGAGATTTAATTTTGGAGAGGTGGAAGCTGCGTAGAGAATTTAGCAGCTTTAGAGAATGAAAATAATATATTGCGTGTAGTAGACCTAAAATGGAAGTAACTAAACCTTGAATGATATGTTTAGAAGATCAAGACTATTTGCGATTATTATAAGCAGGGATGAAATCATCCATGGAACATACCTAATTTTTTGGTGGATACTAATCTCACCAAGGTACAGTTTTTCAGTATGTTTTCAGCTTTCGTTTATTCAGCTCATAAAGTTGTCGGGAACCTGCAAAAAACCCAACGCTTTTGGAATAGGAAATATATATTTTAAGAAACACGATGTTGGAGAAAACAGCTCAAACCAAATGTTCCTGTGCCAAAATGTGTTGCTGCCATGACACTTGGCCACGTGGTTTTCTTAAACAAGATGATGTTCTGAGGGAACACTGCAGAATCTTCGTCAGGCTAGAGAAGGCATTTTGCTGTGAACTATAAAGCCTTACCAAAAAGTTTACTCATATTCTTTATTAAAATATTTTTCCCGACAAATCAACTTCTCAAAAATAATTACTACATTAAGCTTTCTTTTGTGTGTTACATCTGCTCTCGCATGGCTCAACAAAAGCTGCTTTTCTAATTCAGAGATGCCAGAGCAGCGCCATGCAATACCTTGGATTTACTTCAAAACCAGCGCGACTTCTTGTATTTTTAGATAGAGGGTGGGTAGAACTGGCAAAGGAGTAGACAGCAACGTTCTTGGTTCTGGTTGTATCCTCCAATTCATTCATCTTTGCAGAATGTAGCGTGCTGTAGAATACCTTTGAAAACTAACTTGTGAATTTGAAGCTGACGTTATTAGTGGGAGGGACCGTTGCTCTTTAGGTACCTTTTTGAACCTGTTGGCTCAAGCGAGAAGGAGAAGTAGTCTTCTGGAGATGGAAGAGGTCAGCAAAACGACTATTGTGTGGTAGAAATGCTAGTTCGAAATACTCTTCAGTAGTTTCTGGAAGTAGAAGATTCCGTAAGATTTTTGAAAGTTCCAGCTGTGCATGGAAAAACTTTGTTCCGTTGATGTCTTGTTAATAGGAATTAAAGGTCACAAAGTTCCCATTGGCTACTCTTTGCTGCTGCAGACTAATAGATGGTGGCTGCATTTCTGGAAAAGGTATTTTAGAATACCTTTGCTTTGGGGGAAGATCAAAAAGGAGTATTGAATATTACTGTTTGACATTTGTTATCCAAAGTGTTGCATCTAATTTTTAGGTGAATTATTATTAAAAAGCACTCTAAAAATCTTGGCCTTCGGGGTGAGACTTGTGTACTAGAAATTGCTTTATTTTTAACTTACAGGCAGTGGGGGCACTGTTGCTTCTCTTAGTTATTGGACACAATGCAATTTTTAATACAAAACAGACTGCAAGGATTTGTAGTGAAATGCCTTAAAGTCGGTGCATGAGGGGAGTACGAAAACTATATCGTGAACGGTGGCTTTTAATGATCACACTGCAATTCCAGTGACAAGCTCAAGAGAAAACTAGCGAGTACTTTTACACCAGACTTACGTCTCTTTGTGTTACTTCTCTTTGTCCAGGGGTTGTCAATGAGGCAAATCAGATTCCGGTTCGATGGGCAGCCAATTAATGAAACAGACACACCTGCACAGGTAAACAACAGAAGCAAGACTAAAGAACTGTATTTGAAATTTGCTGCAGGAGTTGATGCTTCTGTTTCGTACAAAACACTTGTGTAATTGTATGTGTTACTGATAGAACTTGGTATTTTTTGGCCATTATTTTGGTATAACTAGTTGAGAATTATTGGAAATAGAATCTAAGATTTCTTTAGTGTTTTGAATAATAAGTCTGTATCACTGTAGCGATAAAGTAAGAAAATGAAGTATAGGTACAGATGGCGAGTCTTGTAAAACTGTCGCTTTATTGGGTCACGGCTCCAAGATAAGAATCGGTAAGTTAAGAATTGAGTTTTTCCTGAAGCGATGGCTTTATTTTTTATAAAAGCTTGCCAGGCTGTTATCAGAGATCCCGTTTGCAAACTTGCATTTGTAATATGAAAGTCATTTTCTGTTATTTGTAATTCGAAGCTCTGTTTCAGCGGCATAAAATTAATGAATACTGTGAAGTTTGGGCTGTCTGCTTGTAACTGGTTAAAACGAAGGCCATCCCGAGAACAGAATGGTTCATTGTGACTCTGAGGATTTTTCTGTACTGCTCCACGTAGCCGTGTGTAATCAGACTTTCCAAGTGATACAGTTTTATATGCTTTTCAGAACCACTTGTTATGAAATAAGGGACTCTTGTTTTTAGAAGGCTCCTAGTAGATCTGTATTTTTTAAGCAGTTGCTCCAAAGAATGTGCCTCTTCTGGCCACAATCTAGGCAACTTTTTAACTTGGGATACTGATAATTGAGGCAACAGGGTGCTTTTCTCTCCATCCATGTTACGCTGAAGCTTAGGATCAGTCTATTTATAGCTGCGGTAAATGCCATAGACTAGTGTGATTTCCTGGAGCAGAAATTGAGACCGTTTAGAAATATAACGTACATTAGTTATAGCGAAGTCTTGGTACAGATTTTGTCAGTAGGTAACATTAACATCCCAGGAATATCAACTGTAAAAACTACGCTGAAAAAAGAGCATTATGTTAATGAAGTATTGCTGTTCCTCACTGGCAGTTTGTTACATTGTTGACCATGTAAAGTGTTTTTAATTTTTTTGTGCTTGCTGGTGCTTGGTTTTCCTGCCTGGTTGGGCTAGGGGCCTTAATTATAGTCTGCTTTCTTTAGTGCTGTAGCTGAAGCAGTTTGCACATTTGAACAACATCAGCAAAGTGGAATTGTGGCAATGTTCTGAGGTAAACTGAGGAAGTAAATAGGAGAAAGAAGATGCAATGGCAAAGTAGGCAACAGAATTAAAATATTATGAGTGCTGATCTTTTCCATAGGAGTCATACAATGCACCCTGAAGTTACCTGCTAGAATTCATTCTAGGACAACGACTATCAACTGGCATTGGTTTTTTTCCATGCAATTTCTTTGCTTTTGAGTTACGGTGAAGTAGGTTAAATGTACAAAGTGATGATGATGGCGGGGAGCGGGGCTGGTCTGGTTAAGTTGCATGAAAAGTAAACATGAAGATAGGAAATGTAAGAGCAAGCTGGCCTATAGTAGATACCTGAGAAGAGTTGAAAGCCTTTTTTCTCTTTTCTGCTATAGTTGGAAATGGAGGATGAAGATACAATTGATGTGTTCCAGCAGCAAACAGGAGGAGTTTACTAAAAAAAACAAAACAAAACAAACACACAAAAAAAGAACCTGCTACTTTCCTCTCCAGAACTGTGCTCCCACAGGCGACACATTCACAATTAGAAAAATGAGACTTGGTTCAGCCACATCCTGACTACTGCAGTATAGTTTTCTCTCTTCTCTCTTTGATTTTTTTTTTCCTATTCCTTCTATTGTACATAAAGTAACTGGTGTATGTGCACAGACATAATGCATATTTTTTTTAACTAAATGGCCAATGGTATGTTTTGATCAACATTTAATGGAGATGGGGTGGGAAAACAAACTGGTTCTGTGAAAATGCCCCTTTCTCCGTTAGTGGCATGCTCCTTCTACTTTTATCTTTATATTCCAGTAAGTTATTTTGCTCTCACTGTTTAAAAACAAAAACCTTGCATACCTTGTTTGATTGGATAATTTCAATGTTTTTCTTTTATCATTGTAAAACCAAGGACAATTTTATAACTTTTTTGTACGTAGCTGTTACATGTAGAGCGATCTCTGTCTAAGTAGGGGTAAATGACTCTAAAAAAAAAAAAAAAATGATCCTAGATAGTTTTCCCTTCAAGTAAAGCGTCTTGTTGTTTAAATAAACTTCTTGTTTAAAATAACCAGTTTTCTTTATTTTTCTGTGGAGTAATAGTACTCAGCACTTGTATTTCTTTCTATGCAGCACTTTATGCTTCTCAATTCTCAGCTTTCGGTGCGGTAAGTAAGCATAATCCCCTTTTACAGTCAGAAGACTGTTGGAAAATGAAAGGCTTCCTTGAGACAGTCAGTCAGTAGCTGAACTGGAAATAGAAGTCGGTTTTGTCTTTTTCTTTCCTTTTTTCTTTTTTTAAAATGTATATGTTCTGCTAAGCCAAAAATGTTTGATTAGGCAAACTGCAAAGTCCTGGAGTACTCACTTATGCCTTTGGGTTGAGCTCTTTTTGTCAGTCTTTAATAGAAACATCAATATTGTTGTTACAGTAGCTTATTTAAAAGTCTGTATTGGAATGCTTTTTTATGTAAACGTTGAGTTAAAAAGAGCGAATAATTTCGTTAACCATTCAGTTTACCATGGTATCAAATAGGAGATGCTTGGAAATGTAAAGCAAAAATAAAGAACTGCGTTCTGGTTTCGGGTGTATTTAGCTACGGTGGTGTAGATTCCAAGCTCTGCTTTACCACTGTGGTGTTCCCACCTGAGAGGGGAAGAGGCTTGGAGTGCTGGAGGGCGCTAGTGACGGTGATGGGTTTTGTGGGTCTTTCCCACGAGGCTGCTGTTCTGGAGTTCTCTCATGGGGAAGCTGAGAGGTCGTGGTGAAATCCGTGGATGTTCCCGAAAGGTTATGTACCTGTCTGCTCAGCAGCCCCAGAGCATTCCCTGGTGTCCTAGCAATGGTCTCCTATTTTGTAGTGTTTGCAGTAAGTTAATGCTCTTTTAGGTATTAACCTGTTAGCAGAGCTCACTTTTTGGGGGTAGTTCTTGTAATAGTTAAGTCAAGAAGCGATTATTGCCTGCTAGGCCTGTGCCTGCTGGGTCTGGAGATGCTTTAACTTTGTGGCAAAATGATGAGTCTGTGCATTTAGCTGATGGGCAACGATCTGTTTGACTTCTGTCACGATTTTAACACATTTGATATGACATTAATTGCATCTAATGGAGATACAAGAAGAAGAGCATCTGGTTTTTGCAGTTCCTTTCGACTGTGTAGCTGAGGAATATAAGCTACCGTATGCCATTGTTTTAAGTCTAGGAAATTCTACTGCTAAGCAGATTGTTTCTCACTCTGGTGTATGTCCTGTAGACTGCTGTGGTATATTGCAAGGTTGGAATTCCTTCTTGTGAACAAATGTTTTCATATCCAAACCCACAAAGGCCTGGAAAAAACTTCTTTGGGGGGGGAAAGGGGGAAAGGAGGGTGGTGGGGCATATATTTCAACTCCTTTCATAGGTTAGACATGGAATACATTGCTCTTCGGCTTTAGAATCTCTGGCTTTCAACCTGGCTAGAGTGCTGATAACAGTGTATGAAATTCTTTCTACTTGGTGTCGTGCCCAGATTTTTCCCAGGAGAAAGCGGTCTTTATCTTGTTTGGCCAAAAAAGATGTTTGGACTTGCTTTAGTTTCTGAAGAAAGGGTGAGGTCTCCTGAAGTACAGCTTTTTTTTCAGCCCAACTTAAGACTCTGAAGCTCAAAACACCCTGTTGTATCTTGCCTACTGTTTTTTCTTTCCTGAGGCAATAGAAGTCAAGTGACAGGTACTGAACAGCATGCTTTCAAAACCAGTGTCTTAATTTCCTGAATTAGTAGAGTGGTGCTTCATCTGTCATGAACTTAGGTGCAGGATTCTTGTAACATAATGTTCCTTTAATAAAATGAGACCATTTAACATGAATTTTGATTAGCTTACCAAAATTCCCCTGTACAAAAATGAAAAACATAGGCTTTTGTACCTTTGAATTGATGTGACAGCTTTGGAAATACTCCTTAATTCAGCATAAATTGAAGTTTCCTCTAGTATTTAGCAACAGGCTGTTAAAAAATGGAGAGGCATTGATCACCAAAATTCCTCCATTTCTAACACCTTTCTGCTCTTCACCTGAGCTTGCTCCTCATATTTCTGAAATATTTCTTCTAACAGTGCTGAATGGTGTTTATGGAAGATGGTGACTGCAATCAAAAACTGATTAAATGGTCTTTTCTGAGAGAGATTCCCTTGATTAGATAAAAATCAAGAAACTCTCAAAGACCTTAAGTGACTTAGTTCCTTAAGAGCTTCAAAGATTTAATTTCCATTAGTCTAGCAAACTGTTAAGTGGACTGGCACGTTCTGATACATATTTGTGTACGCAGCAATGCAGAAATACTAACCTGTTTTTTTAAAAACTGATTTTTTTAGAACTCTTCTCACATGATCTTGCAAATACTCTCCCTACGATAGCGCTTGTTGCTTGGCGGCACTGCTCCTCTGCTGCTTAGAGAATTTACCTGTTGCTTCCTGTTTCCTGAGTGGTTTTGCTGTGACTTCATCTTCACTACGAGAGCTGCTGCTAGGGGGGGTGATTCAGAAGTAGTGTGAGGTACAGGGATACAAACAATTTGGATCAAATTAGTTGGAGCTGGCTTAGCTGTTTGGCCTGGCTTGATCTGTAACAGTTCTCGTGTTTATGCTGGTAGCCGAACGGACTACTAGAAGTCCCCGTGTCAGAGGATACAGGAAAGCTGGGCAAAGAGCTCTTGTCACGCTAGCTGGGAGGTAAGTTTTTCATGTTTATCATTAATAAACAGCTGAGATCTTTCAAGAGCCTGGGCAAATTATATCATTACCCACAATTCTCAAATAATGCATTCTAAAGTGATTGCCATGCAATCTAGTTAATATTCCTCTCATGGTGTTTAAATGAAAAAGAATGGAGTGAGTTATAACTGGATACAATACTGCAGCGAGTTCTTGGGGATGAGGAGACCTTGCCTTTAGCGTATGCCGGGTCTTTAGTCCCTCTAACAGTTTCGGTTTCAGCGGTGGAATGGACACTAGCAGTTATTTAAAAAGATGCAACCAAGATTGTTTCGGGCACCTAAAGTAAGGCATTTTTATTCATGTACAGGGGGATAATGACAGATTGAAGCACAGCTGGTTTTGGCGGGACCCCTGGTTAACACCTGACAACCAGTGCCGTAGTTTATCAGCGCGGTGGGGATAATACCCACTGAACAGGGCTCTGGTGAGGATCGGTATCCAGTGGCTCGAGACGCGGGTTCAAAAGGGGTTCTGGGAGTGCAAGGCTCTTCTGAAACAGAATACGCTAAATTGCGAGGGTGTAAGGAAATACTCCGCGTGGTGATGCGAGAGGGATTCTTGCACTGGCGTATGGAGGTGTTCTCGGCAAAAGAACGAACCCCGAAGCAGTACTAAGATAATGGCTGCTGCAAGATAACTGCAGTATCAAAACAGATACCGCGTCTCTGCAAAGGTTGCGGTCAAAGCCAGTTTATTTTCTCGCAAGCATATTCCTTTTTAGTCCCTTCATTTCTTCTGAGGCAGCCAATGTAATGTAAGTGCTGTCATTTTGTCTGTCGGGTACTGGTTCTATTGTGACCGTTACTGCAACATTAATGAAAAGGTATAACATGACTGGCTCAAAGAAATAAGACTTTCTATGCTTCAGCCAATTGGAAAGAATTGAGTTTCTAAGGAATAGCAATTTGTTTTCAAAGCTAAAAATGAAAAACTAGATGCTTCCTCGATCATCATCTCTTAAATTGAAAGTGAATAATTACTTGAAGTGTTTTTATTAGAATGTAGATTGTGGCCACTTCTCAGTACGCTTGTACCAGCTGGTGTGACGGACTGTTGTGGAGTAATAAAAGACAATCTGAAAGCATTTAAATAACTTGAATTATTCTTAATTATATTAGCAGTGTAATCTAATACATTTCATTCTCTGGATTATTGAGGTTTGTTCGTTCTGGCTGTTAACTGGTTGCCAAACTGAATGTGTTGTGATAGTGAATATTTTAATCCTCTAATTTACCTTGCTTTTTGTACTTCGTGTCAGGACGAGTTGGTAGTACAGCACTTCTCCCTGGTGGTTAGGATGTAGGAGTGTGAGGATAAATGGGAGATGGAAGACTGGATTTTGATCCCTGCTTGCAGTTTTTGGTTGGCCTTCAAGATGCTTAATTACAGAGGCTTTCTGGTTTCTTCGCTAGGAGCATGGGACGAATGGTCTTACTCGAACATGGCGATGCTGGGAGGCGCAGCTGGTGTTTATTAAATGGTTTGACTCCCTTTGAGGGGAAGAGTTTTCCTCTCCTGAAGAATTTCAGCTTTCTGGGAGGGATCAAGTAGGGCTGGTGGTGCTATGAAAGACGTGGCTCGCTGTCCGCAGAGATCCCAGCAGTAATGAGGGTCGGTGGGGCGCTGTGGGAAGACACCAGACGCGTACGAGTTTGCGAGGAGCTGAAGTGGGGATGGGGACTGTGGGAAGCCCTGTAGGTTTGAACAATTAATCCTGAGGTGAGGATGACTTTGGAGCCCTGGGGAAAGACGAAGGTTGTGGAAGCCCAAATAAAGAGATTGTTACTCCTTAGGAAAGGAATATTCTGCAGGGGGACATGGACGCAAAGGACACCCTTTGTGATGAATTTTGTGCTGGTTTTGGTGGCTCAGATCCCCCCCTTTCAGCATCCAGCCCATAGATCTCATTGAGGCAAATCCGATGCCCTGCAAGGGCTCTTGAAGGAACACTTGATTAAGAAAACTTCACAGTTTAAGCCAACTCGGACAAAACAAAAGTGGAATGAAAGGAGCTCTTTGAGGACTCCGTCAGGACACTGACTTCCCCTTCCAGTGATGCTTGTCTTTTTTTCCGCTAAGGACCAATGCTTTGGAGTACGCTGCCAGACGCGGTAATGCTGGATGCCCAGACGAGAACAGCAGCGTGAATTGGCCACTCTGCTTTTTGTGCTGTTCAGAACTACATCCCTGCAGCTTTGAGAGGAGTCCGGACGTTGTGATTCAAGCCCCCTTCCCAAACACTAACTTACTGTTACGAACTTTACCTGAAGATGTAGAGAGGCGCCAAAGCAACTTTCACAACCCTTGCAAACTACAGCCTCTGCTCGGTAGGACAAACCGTTGAATCTGTAGGATACCAGTCTTCCACTGAACTTCCACCATGCCTCGCTTCAGATGTTGAAAGTCTTTGACAGCTGCAAATCCAGCTGTAAGAAGGATTATTTATTAGCTGACGCTTTTCGCCTTCAGCTGTGAGTGAATTGGGGGAAGAAAAGACAAGACTGAGTCAAAACCTATTTTTTTGTACGATGTGCTTGGAATAAAAGCAAGTGCTTTGTGACTGCCATAAATAGCAGAGACTGGCGTGCAGAAGAAACCTTGGTCACAGGAGGATGACCAAGCTGGGGCTTTTCTCAAACCAATGGTATCTCTCCTTGCCTTACCCTTGCATTTCCTAGAGTCTTGTTCAGACTTCCAGATGCTTTCTGCATTCATTCCCAGTTGAATTTCAACAACAGGTGGAATTGTTTGGTGTCTGAGGTTTTCAAACAGCTGCTGAGAATTGTTCTGGTCAAATGTCATCATCCTGGGAAGGATGGGAAGCCCAGTTCCTGTAGCCATCTTCATAAACCCCTTCATCTTGTTCTGGGCAAATAATCAGCAAAGCAGCTTTTATTTCGAGACGGTCCTGCAGCCAGGGCTATCTGAGAGATCAGTGGGGTCCCTTGGAAACACTGAAGGTTTGGAATTTTAAAGCTGCATGTTAAAACTAGCTTTGTCAGAGGGAACGGGTTTTTCTTCATCTTGACTTTAAAGAATGGCTCTGTATGTCTCAGGGGTACAAATTTAAGAGTCAGATCCTGTGGGTTTGAATAAAAAGCATTTAGATGACAAAATACTTTTGAAAGTTCCCGAGAGAGCAGGTGCTTACCTGTATGCAAGTAGGTATCATTTGACTTCTTAATGCCCAAGCCTAAGGGATAACAGAATTAAAACTGTGTCATGTTACTTAAAATTTCCCTTTAATCTGCCTCTAGAAAGATATGATGAGACAAGACATTCCCTGGGGACCTAGATAGTGGTTGGGGCTTTTTATTAAACAAGAAATTTTTATAGATCCTAGATTAGAAAAAATAAAATACTGTGGTCCTGTTTGTGTGGTTTTAGCAGCTCAGCTCTTTCCTGAGTTGTGTTAATATTCAGGCTGGTGATAATTTGGACGCTTGAGCTCATGTTGCACAGAGTGAAGTAGCGCAAACAAAGCTCGCATTTCCCAGACCAAAAAGAAATATTTTCTAGAGAGAAGTGTTTTGGGGGTAGTAAGGGCTGTTATAGTGCAAACTGGGAGGGATGCATAGAACAGATATAGGGGTTTTCTTTCCCCCTTCTCCCTCCTTTATGCAAGTACTAATGAAAATAGCATTTGCAGTGGAAGGTCCTAATGCATTAATTTCAGAGCAAAAGTTGTGGTGATCAAGGAAGCATCTGCGTGTGTGAAAGTTGCAGGGAGCTCGGGAAGCTCCCAGTCACCAAAGCAGAGGTGGATTTGACAGAGGGGTCAGCAGCCAACACCTGGTAACTTAAATGGCGTGCTGTACGAGTTCTGCGCTGGCACTGGGAGGAAGACACACGAAAGCATGCAGCCTCGTGCTTTTAAGACAGGTGAGCAGTGTTGCTGGGCTTTGTACTCCACCTACCGCAGACATTCATGGACTCACCTAATTTTAAGGGAATAATCCACTGCTCCAAAATCACCTGATACTGCAAATGGCTTCATTGCACCATGCGTTCTGCTCCGAGGCGACAGCGTTTGACGCCGTCCCCGCTGCAGCAGCCGTGCGTGTCTCTGCCGGCCGCTGGACGTTCCTCCATCCTCCTTGGAGCTAACCCCTAGCGCTGCAGCGGCCTTACGCGGACACCCCGCACCTCGATGGCCTCTGTATCGTTCATCCGTGTACTTTGGAGTTGCGCCATGACGCGCTTTGAGGCAACTTCAAGGCTGGCAGGGGCCGGGACACCTCCCAGCGTGGTGGTAAGCCTGAGGGAGCAGGGCCTCGGCGGGGACGGCTGGGTGGAGTGCCGGGGATGGGCGTTGGTGGCCCGATGGCACTTGAGGTGGTGTCCTTAGCGGTGGCTTTGGGGGCGGCTGGAGCACCGAGGGGCGTTCGTCGAGGCCTCCCCCCCCCCCCGTCCGGCCTCTCCTCACGGCACGGCCGCCCCTCACAAGGGAAACGGCAGCGGGACTTTTGTCTCGCCTCATGGGTGGCTAAGCCAATCACAGCTCACCTGATTTGAGCGACAGGCCTCTCGCCAATCATCAACAAAGGGCGCCGCCGCCCAGGCACGGCCAATCAGCGCAGAGCAGACGTATTGTTTCACCAATGAGCTTTTACCGATGAGGCAAGGCGCCTCAGAATAGACGGTGAGGCGGGCCTAAGGGCAGAGTGGCAAGGCACGGTCGAATAGAAGCTCGGGATTGGGTTTGAACCGTCCAATGATAAGGCAGCTGAGGGGCGGGCCTTAAAGTGGGTATAAAAAGGGCGGCCGGTGCGGGCGGCGGCTGCAGTTGTCACCGGCAGCAGCGGGGCAAGGCCGGGAGGGGCCCGGTGCTCCGTTCCCGGGACCGTCGCTGCCCGCTGGCCTCTCCGCGGTGCCCGTTCCCCTCCGCCCGTCTCCTCCGCCCCCGCCGCCATGACCACCACCACCACCTTCTCGGGCATGGACCCCAGTGGCAGGAGCAGCTCCAGGTCCGGCGGAGGCTCGGGGACCGTTGGGACCGTCAGGGCGGCGGGGCTGAGGGCGTTCGCGGCGGGGCCGTCGCTTCCCCCCTCGCCTCAGGGCCGGGGGGGGCCCGGCTGGCAGCGAAGCGGCTCCGAGGGGGGGGGGGGGGGGGGGCGGGGCGGGGTCAGGGCTCGGCGTGTGCGGCTCCTCTTGGCCGTTTGCCGGGCGGGGAGGCGGCGGCCGCACCCACCCGGGGGCAGCGGGCGGCTGGGCGAGTCAGCTGCGCTGCCGGGGGGCGGCGGCGGGGGGGGGGCGGGCAGGCCGTGGCCGTGGCCGTGGCCGTGGCCGTGGCCGTGCCCTGCCGCAGCTGCCCGGGGGAGGGGAGGGAGGGAAGGGAAGGGAAGGGAAGGGGGGTGTGGGAGCCGCGGCAGGGGTGGGAGCTGGCGAGACCCACCCCGGGCTGCTCGGGTGTGCCCGTGCGTCCCTGCCGCTTCCGAACAAAGAGGGGAGGCGACTCCCTGCCTCCCTGCGCGGGGGGGGGGGCCGCGCTGCGCCCCGGCTCCGCTCCCCTCTGCCCGCCGCCTTCCCCTCCCCGCGGCGGCGGGGCCCGTCCCTGCCCCTCGGCCCGGCGGAGCGGCCCCGCGGGCTGCCGCCTTCTGGGTGGGGCCGGGCGGGCTCCATTGTCTGCTCGCCGCGGCCTCCCCACCTGCCCGCCGCGGCCCCGCTGCCCGCCGGCTCCCCGCACGCCCCGGCCGGGGCGGCCGATGGGGTCGGCGGCTGCGTCTTCCACCCCCGGCTGGCAGGGAACGGGGGTGCCCCTTCCCCCGGCCCCGACCCCGACCCCGCGGCGGGGATGCCGGGGGGGCGAACGGGGGCGGGGGGGGGGGGGGCAGCCGTAGCCTGGCTGGAAACAAAGAAAACTTGGCCGGTTCGTCTGGAGGGGGTGCAGGGCGCTGTGCCGGGCACCCACGTCTCTGCAGGAGTAACAGCTGGCTCGGAGACGATGGTGTCTTATTTTTCCAAGCTATCGTAAGGATAAACACCTTTTTCTGTAAGGTTGTGGCCTGACAAAGCCGATGGTGCCTGTTCGCTTTTAGCTTTTTGGGGTGCATTTTAAAACAAAGCAAAAAAAAAAAAAAAAAAAAGACAATACCCCAAGCCCTTTACAAGAGCGCTTCCTGGATGGAGCCGGGGATGAATTTTCAGTACGTATCACTGGGCATCAGGTGCAATTTTACGAGCGGTTCATTGCTTGAAGTGTTAAATGTCGCTTTGATGAAGCGTGTTACAACATCCCAGGGCTGCGAGAGGCTTCTCATAAAATCTGTCAGCCTCTAGCAGGGGTTGGCAAGAGGGGTTATCCTTCTTGAACGGTTTGAGCGATGGCTTTTTTTCCTTCAGCTGCCTCTTCTGTTAATTTCATTAAGGCTGTCAGTGGAAAGTGGCGTGCTGTTAAGAGAGCACTGGTTTCGCTGCTCTGGTAAAATAAAGGTGAGCTAAGATGTGGGAACAAGCCCTCCTTTGAACAGGCTGTTCTGCAAATTAGTAAGTGCAACATGTGTAACTAAGAAAATAAACCTTCTATACCAGGGCATTTCCTCTGGAAAAAAAGATAATGGAGCGATTCAAGACCATTATGCCACATCTCTTAAATTCGGAAAGGAGACAAAGCAAGCCATGAAAATGTTCTTGGATTCTTAAAATGTATTCTGCAATCTACTGGGATCCTCCCATTAGCGGCTGAGCATTAATAATTAGAACTTTGGAGAATAACTTTGTAGGGAAAAGTAGTTTGCTAGTTAAGGTACACTAAATATCCATGCCAAACACCTTTGTGAATTTTTCTTGCTGTTGTGTTGTCTGAGCTCTGTAGACTGGGGAAGTGTTTTTGTGTTGCATCTGGAATGCAAAGGCACAAAGTCTCAAAAGATCTGCACGCTGTTACCGACGGCAATGACGTTGTCAAATCAGACACGTTCTTTGTGTTGAATTCCTGGGTTTGGTGCGTTAACAAGCTGTGTACTGTTTTCTGTTGGAAAGTTCTAACTTTAATTTATTAAATTTATTTGAAAAGAAGATGAAGTGTGCACCTTTCCTAGCTTGTCCTGATCTTCATCTCAGAGCCCTGGATGTCCTGGAAGCCCAGTTCTGTTGGTGTACTCGCGTCTCTCTGGGGTTGTGACAGTTCTCTCGTGGCTTTACGCGTTTTTATTCTGGCTTTTGTCTGGCTTCTCCAGCTAACACATCAGCCTTGAAAAGATCTCATGCTAAAGAAAATGAAATCTGAAGGAATTTACATGTCAAGATTTGTTGTTGTTGTTGTTGTTCATTTTGGTTGATTTCTGCAAGTTGGAAAGCAGACCGTGATATAGCTCATGAAGTACCGGGCAGGCTTCTTTTGTGTCTGTCTAATAGGAGATTGTTAGATTTAGCTTATATATCTGGAGCTTTGTACACGTCTTTCTCCTAATAACAGTCTAACTTAAAAGTGTTTAATTGCATCTTTTAAGTCTCGTCCAGTAGCGTGCTGCAGACTCGAGGGTTTTTCCAATGAAACAAATGCAGATAAAGGGTGCAGCCCCCAGTCGTCAGTGATGCAACCAGTACTTCGGCTCGTAGGCCAGATTTTAGTCTTCGCTGTGCTGCCAGTCTGATTAACGTTAGCCTTCATAGGGTTCTCTTAAAAAAAGCTGGAATTTGACATGCCCGCATACCTCTTTTTTTTTTTTTTTTTTTTTTTTTTAAATTGTCTCGGACTGAAGACTGGTAGCAGCAGCTCTTGTTGACACCTCATAAAGCAAGGGCACAAGCAGAGTGCAGGAGCATTTTATTTTTGTAAGTGTCGCTAAAGAGAAGAGCAGTGGAGATAGTGTCTGGACGGAATGCTGGCAGGCAGCGTACCTCTACAGTTCAAATTACGCACTGAAGACGTGACAGTCTGCGTCACTTGTTAAAAGCCAATGCATGATACAGCCATGTCGCGTAGTTTCTGTTTGGACAGAATTTAGCCCGTACGCCTGCCCGTTACAAGAGCCAACAGTGATCTCTTGGCTTATCAGTCTTGTTTTATATGTTGGAGTGCGGCTTAATAACGGTACGCGCAAGGTTGTAAAGCTGTCTCTCTCCCCAGAGTGCTGCGTCCTCCTGGTGGTGGCTCCAACTTTTCCTTGGGTTTTGACGAACCGAAAGAGCAACCCGTGCGAAGGAACAAAATGGCATCCAGCATCTTTGGAACTCCTGAAGAAAACCCACCTTCCTGGGCTAAATCATCGGGTAAGAACATAGTGCTTTGTTTCCAGATCTGCTGACGTGCACGAATTCATTTTTGGTATCAGCCTGAAGCTGCCGGTGGCTCAGTGTGGAAACCAGAGCTACTTGGTAGTTCAGGGCTATAAATGATGTCTACTTGCATGGGATTTTTTATTTCTCATTTTGAATTGCTTCCAGAGGGTATTTTTATGCAAGTCTTGGGCATAGATGTTGCAAGCAGAGAATTGTATTTTGGATGCAATTTCTCCAAGTTAATCAAGTCACAGTAAGGTGAACTTGTGTCTTAGTATTTGGAGTAGCACTGATTGGTCTTGATTAATCAGAGGAAGTTTAGCTTTGCGCTGTACTCGCAGCTGGGATTAAGCTTCCATTTCGGCAAAGCGCTTCCTGTACGGATGGCCTTGGGACCCTAGTTTCCATCTGTTTAAGTGGCACCCTCAACTGCAGGAGATGCTGTTGTAAGACAGTAATTTGTGAGACAGTATCTAAAGGACCAGGACATCTTAGAATGGTAAAGCTTTAATTTGAAAAACAAACAAAAACCACCCAAACCCCCCAAAACCCCCTGGCTATTTATGATCTGCTTTCCCAGTGAGTTTATCTCGCAACCTGATTGGAATCAATCTCTGCTCGTAGGGACTAAGCCAGGTGAAATCAGAGAAGACTGTGAATCATCTGGACCACAAAGAACAAACTCAACTGATGCGAACTGTGGAGAGTTTGTAGATCCCAAGGTCAGTACATCAGCTACGAAGAGCCTGATAATGGGACGATTCATGCTTTGCGGGCGATTGCTTTATCGCCGAGGTTCACGCAGTTGGAAGCCTTGTAGGATTTGAATGTGTTCTTTTCCTGAAGGTTTTCTGTTCCATGTGCTATGTATGTTGATGAAGGGCTGGATTTTTCTAACAGGACTGCTTTCTAGAGCTCTTAACTCTTCTTATTGGCGAGACAGTGATGAAGTGGTGTGCAATCTAGCTTCAGCCACGTGTGTAATTGTGTGTTTTAACAGATTTTACAAACTATAGTTACCCACAACAAACTGTGTGGATCTGTTGACTGACAAAGGACGTGGTTTCACATCCCAACAAGTACTTACCTCAGTAGCCTGAGTGCTTGTTTTATTTCTGTTCCTGTCTTTAATAATACCATCAGGTGTGTTGCTTTCTATGTAAACTGTCTACCTGGTAGCAATAGAGAGCAGGATTTGTAGTGTCAACATGGGTGTTGCTCGACGTGTGAGTGCATTTAATGGGAAAAACAGGATGAAGAGTAACAATTCCTCTGCACTTCGAAAAACGGGAACCTAGGGTAGGCTGCACTTACATAAACAAATTCTAGAGGGGAAAAAAGAAACCGTGTTCTTTAAAGCTCTCCAGCTTTCGGTTTTCTGAAAAGAACTGGGTAGGTAAATTGTTGATCTCAAATGTTGTGGCAGATACTTTTTGCTTCATGGGTTATAAACAGCAAGTTTTATTTTGATAATTGGCATCGATCATCACTTTAACCCATTTTTGTTATTAATTGTTCTTTGCAGAAAGTGTCTTGTTCCAATTTAGCAAATATAAGTGAGATTAAATTTACAGCTGCTACCACAGAAAACAAAAATAAACTGTTTAGTCTAATTCTATTTTCTACGTAATTTTATTAAATCCTGTGGTTCTCAGCTTTGCAAACAGATTCTTCCAATGCGGAATACTTTAATTTTATGCAGTAGTTATAGCTACAAACAACAGAAGCTGGAGCTAATGTACTGTAGTAGCCCAGCCTGAGTCTTAAGGCGACGTATTTGCCTGAGTTTCTGTGCATTTACATGCTGATGACTGCAGTTTTGCTGTGTAATTAACAATGTTAAATCTGTAAAAGCTGATAAAACCTCATGCCACTGAGGAGCCTTGGCTGCTGCTGGGAGACTTCCCGTATCTTTGTGTCAAGTTGCAGCCTGTGAACAGATTCAGAATGAAAAGAATAAAAGCTGTTTATGTAGTGAAGGAAACGATCAGTAATGTTGCAAAAACCTGATCTGTGTTTCACAAATGAAGTTAAATATCCTGGATAGATCAAATGCCTTGCTAACAGATAAATGTTTGATGTGGGAAAGGGTGGCTTAGTAGCAAGGAGAGGACACGGAACGATTGCTAATTGCTTACAGTACAACTTTCTTGTCGCTGCCGCTCGGCAGTTACAATGTCCTGGTCGCTGTCGGTGCTGCCTCGTGAAGGGTGCTGTTTATAATAAAGTGCTCTTACCCACTCGCATCCTTCACAACGTGGGAATAACAAGTACACCCCATGTTACAGATCCTCAGGATTTCTTCAGTAGTATCCGTTTAAACTTCTTTTAAAAGGATATTAATAAGCAGCTGATGAAATTACAAGCCCATAATATTAATTTGCAGAAATGTGTCTGCAGAACCCACCATGCCGCTCCGATATCTGTCCCTAAGAGCCAGTGGCGGGCCTAAAAGTGCTTCATTGGGTCTGTCACTCGGAAGGCGTCGCTAGGTAGAGCAGCGCGCCCGACCACCGTGGCCATAATGCGTTGAGTACCCTCTTGATGGAGGGGGAAAGTACGCTGTGAAGTGTGAGAGATAATGTGTTTCTTTCTCTTCTAGGGAGGAGATGGTGGTGGTGAAACTTCTGGTGAGTAACTCCTTCGGACTCTTCTAGTAAAAGCCTTTTGCAGTTAGGTGCTTTTGAAATAGAAGAGGATATAGGATAAGTAAATGGTCATGTATTAGGAGAGAGACAGCTCGGGGTTGTCCCTTGAATCCATCGAATCAATCAAGTGACCTGACTACTTCGGCGGAAGCGTGGATATGGAATGAAATGGCGGAGTGCCTGTTAGTCATCAGGTTAAAAATGAGAACGGTCCTGTTGGTTTATTTTGCCAGCAGCAGTTGGTGTCAAGGTTTGTTTAAGTACTAGAAGGCAAGGTGGATGCCATCTTGCAAAGAGTTCAGTGATTGAAAGACGATACTGCTGTTAGAGTAGCTTATAATTCAATAGAACAGTCAACTTCATGGATTTTAGTTTAGCAATTTACTTCTTTCCTATTGCCTTCTTCTACAGCAAACACTACGTTCACAGAAATAATCAAAACCAGCTACTGCATCTGAAAGTGTCTGCATTAACTAGCTTTTAAGTTCCTGTTGCTTTTTAAATGCTGATTTTTGCCAAGGAAGTTCATCTGCATGCTGCAAATTTCATGTAAACAGAGGCCCTTCCCCCAGCAGCATGCATGTCAATCCTGAAGTGTTTTTTCTAGCTCTGAGGCTGGAAATCTCTCCTTTGCAAGATTCACCTTCAGAATAGCTTACTTCCCGAGGAGAGCAATGTGTACCTTGGCCGGGTGCTTCCGAAGTGCTACTTTCAACACCTAAGAGCTGTGGGAGATCACTGAAGCCATTAGCAGTTCCATGTCCTGAAAAGACTTTTGCTGGGAGGGTGAGAGCTTTTCCAGAGTGTTTTTAACTACCTCCTAAGTGGTGTCTGTGCCCAAAATAAGTCTTGCTTCTAATCAAACTATACAGGCTGCTTTAGTATTTCTTTCCCATGTCTGTCTGATCTTAATTAGCGCCGTAGGCATTTAGAGTCGATGCCTCAAGTAGGAGGATGTGGTTTGGTAATAGAAGTAAACTGATCTAAGGGCCCCGCTGCTGCTCCTGGGGCTTGTTTAAACCAGCTCGCCGTGGGGTCAGCGGAGAGGCACCAGGAGCTGGGGTGGGAAAAGCAGAAGCAGGGCTGCCTGGGTGAGCAACAGCCGACTGAAACTTTGAGTACAGAATGATATTCCTGACTCTTAGAACAAGTTCCCGTTTTCACAGATGTCATACTTGTTGGCTTTTGGGTTGTTTCTGGTAGGCGACAGTGACGGAAGTTGTTTTCAAGTACCAAGTAAATGTCTGCTGGGAGGTAAAAAAACCAAAAGCGTTACTGGAGAGTAACTGGGGTTGTTTACTGTTGTGGCCGTGACTAAAAATTACGTTTTTTTTAAGATAGTCAAGATGAAATAAAAATGACAGACAAAGGTTTGAATGTTAAACTTCCACTGATGGTACTTAGGAAGGTGTAGAAAGTTAATGCTTCCTGGACGTGGCACCTGTGGCAGATACCTGAGAATTTTAATGAATTGTTAAATTAATTTCTCGTGTTGATAGCTTTGGGTATTGTAGCTTAATGGAGCACAGAGCCTTGCTGAGCTAGCTGTGTCACTCCACCGCTTGATATTCCTGGTGTGTGAGATGGCAGACGGGAGCTGGTGAACGTCCCACCTGTCACACGTGGGATTTGGCACTCGATGTCGTAGAGCTGTCTCCAGGGCTCGAAAGGGGCTGAATGAACACGCCTCCGAAGAAAAGCTCTCTGCCTACGAGTTTGCAGCATAACTAGATTCTTAATAGGTTTCCATCATTAAAAAATGTTTGTTCTCCTGAATTTGGAAATTATTTCCTGTATCTCACTGATTACAAAACCCCAAGTAGGTGTCAGGTGGGATACGCATATTTATTTAATCATGCCTGTCTAGGGGAAGGAAACTTGTTCCTTTTGCAGCAGTGTTCTTGCTTCCTCTTTGGAAGCTGTAGTTCCTTTCCGTGCATCACAGTTTGCAGCATACTCAGTAGAAAACTGTTTCAGAGATGATACCCTTTCTGAGAAGGGAAGAACTTTAACATTTGATCTGACCCTGTTCCATTTACCGCTTCAGTGACTGGGTTGTCAAACTTACCTACACCTTGGTTACGTGGGAAGTGCTCATGTGTGCATCAGCTGGCTACGGGAGCCTCTAAATGCTCTACAAACTTCCCCAAAGTCTCCTGTGGTAGTAGTTCTTGTTTCTTGTGCGATTCAGTTGGCACGGTGTACCTCATGAACGTGACTAGCTAGGGAGAACCAGACAGCACTCGACGGACTGTCACCAGTGCCTGACTTCACATGATGGACAGGAAGGTGGAGTCTGGTGGACAGACCCTCCTCCTCCTCACGAGTACCGCGCGATGCTCGGACTGTCCGCTGACGGCACAGACAAGGGAGCGTTCGGCGCTGTACGGGCAGCGGGCATGGCCGCGGTTGTTCTCGGCTTGCTGAGTAAGCAGGCGGCGGTACGCCTGAGCTACAGAAGCCTCGGGCTTAAAACTTGGTATTAACTGTTTTGTTTGGATGTGCCTGTGGCTTAGTGAATACAGCAGGGAATTTATATGGTAGGTTATTTCTGATTGCACGGAGCCTATGCTAAGCTGCCAGAGTTCTTTGGTGTTAAGCATGGATACAGGGGGTTCGGTGACACGAGCGGGTTTTCAGTGTTTCTGATAAAATTCTGCATCAAAGGTTATTAAAAACAAACCAACCAACCCCAAGCCCAGACCCACAAAAAGCTGAGTTGCCACAGGATTGGAGGAGAGCTGCTCCTGTGGGTAGGAAGGGAGCTAAGGAATAGGAGGCAAAGGGTAGGGCTTAGTGATTGCTTTTCGGGTTGGAAAAATGAGCCGTGGGAAGTGATGCTGGGACTAGTTTTATTCAGTGCCTTCATCCGTGACCTGGAAAAGGTAATGAACAGTGACGTCTCCGGTTTTGCTGGTGATATGAGCTCTTTCGAGTAGCCAAATGTGCTGATGGTGAGAAAATCTTAATTGTCAGAAGGACTCAACTTAAGATAGGGAGGTAAAAAGGTGGCAGAATAATCTTTATATAAATAAGTATAAAGTAACGCATCTGGGGGGGGGAACCAACACCTAATCCGTGCCAGTCTTGTGTTCAGCTCTGCGCAGCAGTCAGCTCCTGGGATCTGCCCTGAGTCTTATAACTGAAAGGTCTCTGAAATGTTTGGAGGTGCCAGAAAAATGCTGGATATCATCAGGGAGAGAATGGGAAACAAGACGTTGTTTTGCCTCCGTAAACAACGATATGCCCGCATCTTGAATCGCGTATACAGGCCTTGAGATGTGAAGGCCAGAAGGTTGTGAAGGGGAGCGAGGGGCAGAGGAAGGTAACGGGGAAGGGAAGGGGGTGCAGCAGCTGCCTTACGGGGAGAGGCTAAAACGGCTGTGCCTCCTCAGGTTAAAGAGAAGGCTGGGGGAGAGGGAATACGATGGAGATTTACTAGATCATGAAGGTGGAGGTTAAGGTGAATGTGCAGCTCTTCCCAAATCCTCCAAAGCAAGAACCAGTGATCATTAGATGAACCGGAGGGGTCTGTTAAAAACAGATGAAGTACTTCCTCACAGAGCTGGCGGTGAGCTCCGCTCCCCTCGCCCCACCAAGCACCGGGGGCTACTTGGTGCCGATTTGGGCCTTTGGCTCGTGACTGTGTGTGTTAATCTATAAAAACGTGAGGTGCTAATGTACTCGCTGTGCTCGTGAATTAATTGTCAATGAAGCAGAGACGTTAATCATTTGCTACGGTATCTAAAGTGCTTCTGTGAAGAATTCCTTCTGTGTCCTGTCTTCACTCGTGGTCGTTTATTTAAAATAGATGAAACTATGGCGTGCTTTCCAGGGAATGTACGATCGGAGCCTACCCATGCATGGCTGTTCCCTAGCCTGTTCGTGTGCGGCCTCAGAAGTGTCTGTCAGATCCTCTGCCCTCTAGTACAAAATTGGGAATGTAGGTTGGAGCTGAGCTCGTGCTTCCAAGTACCGGTGCTTCTGTGCTTGGTTTCCAGCACCTGCTCAGACCGGAGTTACAATACTAAGAGGTGCAAGACTTAAAACAAGCAAACGAAAAAATTAAATAAATAAAAAAATAAATAAAATTGCTGGGGTCCCCTGATAGCAGCTGAGTGAACGTGGCTCTCGAATGCCTGAAACTGAACTCTAAGGCATCGGAGTTCATCTGAAAAACACTTCAGAGGGCTGAAGTCCGTCCTGCCAGCAGGTTACAGCAGCACTCGAGCGTGTCTGTAAGCCTGGAGCGGACTTACAGGAGCTGATCTTCTGTCTAAGCCAGCGAAACATCTGGCTTTCGTCATCCGCATCAAACACTTTAAAAGCTTCTTTTCTTCTAGAAAACCCTGAGGCTGATGTAGAAGCCCCCCCAGGTCAGAATGAAGAAAAATCCCTGCCTGCTGCACCCGTTCCTAGCCCAGTAGCACCAGCACCGTCCAGGAGAAATCCACCCGGTGGCAAGTCCAGCCTAGTCCTCGGTTAAACCTTTCCCTTCCTGACTGTTTTGAACTCGTGTCTGTTTCTTTCCCCCATGCTTGTGAACTGCACAACTTGAGCCTGACTGTACATCTCGAATTTCGTTCATTAAAAAGAAGCACTTTATGTACTCCATCTTTTTTTTGAGATCAAGGGTGTTGTTTTGGTTTTGTTTTTTTTTTCCACTTCTGTCCTGTGTTTCCCCCAGATCTGCTGGAAGTGACATGAGTGTTTTCTAGTGATAGACTTGAGGGAAAGCTTTATGAAGTATAGTAACGTAATTCAAAGGAGAGTAGATTGGTTCTAAGTGTGCTTAGAGGGTTTTTGTACTGAGATTTTTTTAGAACCCCTTAGCTTTACGAGGGTCTAGAATCCTGGTTGAACAGGCCAGCAAACAATCAGCAAGAGCGGTCCCTTCCTCCACATGTGGGATTTGGGGATCTGAAAGGCTTCACTGACTGCATGTGGTAAATGCCTTGAGCCCTGCTGTGCCATAGAACTCATAAAGTGGTTCGTGTACACCATGCTGCCTTTAAAAAAAAAATAAAATTAAAAAAATCTTGATACTGGACTACTATGAAGCAGGGTGTGTGCCAAATAGAGGGCTGATGACCAGAGCCGCCTGGCCTAATGCTAGGAGGGGATTTCTTCAGACTTTATTCAGTAAAGGTGGAGTGGATCATATAAATAAATAAAAACTACAGGGCATTTTTTTTACAACTGACTCAACGCTGTGCATGATCATGCTGGTGCTTGACCATGAGGTGAAAATCTCATCCTTTAAAGTGTGTGTTGTAATTTCACAAAGCTGGACTGTTGCTTAAAAGTAAATAATATAGAAATTTTGAAGCAGCGTTTCCTGTGTGGGTTTTATTTCACGGGCTTGGTGTTGCTTTGTCCTCGTCTCGGCCGTCCTGCCCTGCTCTAATAGAGGTGGAAGAGTTTAGCGCTGGCCTGAGGGCTCTGCCGTGCGCGTCTTCCCCTGGAGAAAGTGTCTGACGTGCCTCTTCGTTTTTAGCTTCTAGAGCAGAGAAGCATGGAATGGGGCTCGATGTCTAGAATCTATTTTATCCAAATCTCAAGAAAATAGAGGAAAGTTTCTTTTCCTCACCAAAAAAAACCCCAAAATTAGCCGCTAACAAGGGAGACCGAGCTACGAAGCGCCCTGCCGTCCCGGAGGGGCTCGGCCGAGCAGCGGGCTTGTGCAGGAGCGATGGCCGCTGGGGAGAGCGTGCCTCTTCCAGCCTCCTCCTGGAGAACCGCTGCCTGCTGCCTCCCCGGCTTCGCTTTGGAGAGGCCCCGGCCTTGGGCGCTTCACCGGTAAAACCGAGTTTGCTCCAAGGCGCTCCTGCGCTGGGGGCGGCGTTCCCAGCCGCTGCGGGATGGGGTACGGCTGCCCGGCGCATGGGAGTCGTGCCCACCGCTTTGCTGGCCTGGCAGGAGGAAAATAATCAAATTCTATTTGCTTTGCAAGCCCCGCCACCAGCCGAGCTCGTTAACGCTCCCGGGGGGCGGCTGCGACTTCGGCCGAGCGCGGCTCCCTCGGCTTTGCCGCCGGTGGCTGCCAAGGGGCCGAGAAGCGCGGAGGGGCCCTCGCTCGCCCCTTCTCGCCCTCAGCTCGCCACCCCGGCTACCGCTGCAGCCGCCCCCCCCCCCCCGGCGCCCCGCACCGCCCACGCGTGCGTGTGGAGGCCGCCGCGGCCCGCCCCGCCCGGCCGGGTGCTGCGGGGCGGCATGGCCGGCGCGGGCGGCCCGCTGCGGGTGCTGGTGGACATGGACGGGGTCCTGGCCAACTTCGAGGGCGCGGTGCTGCGGGGCTTCCGCGCGCGCTTCCCCGGGGAGCCGCGGGTGGAGCTGGCGGAGCGGAGCGGCTTCTCGGTGCGGGAGCAGTACCGCTGCCTGCGGGAGGACCTGGCGGTGAGCGCGGCCGCGGCGCTTGCGGCGAGCGGCGCGGCTGGAAAACGGGGGGGTCGCGCCTTCTTCTCCCCCTCCCTCCCCCCCTTTCTCCCCCCTTTCCTCCTTCTCTCCCTCCCTCCCTCCCTCCCTCCCTCCCTCCCTTTCTCCCCCCTTTCCTCCCTCCCTCCCTCCCTTTCTCCCCCCTTTCCTCCCTCCCTCTCTCCTTCTCTCCCTTCCTCCCTCTCTTCCTCCCTCCCTCCCTTCCTCTCCCCCCTTCTCCCCCTCCCTCCTTCCCTTTCTCCCTCCTTCCCTTTCTCCCTTCCTTCCTCCCTCCTTCTCTCTTTTCCTCCTTCCCTCCCTTGTTCTCTCCTTTCCTTCCTCCTTCCTTCTCTCTCTCCCATTCTCCTCCTCTCCCATTCTCCTCCTCTCCCTTTCTCCTCCTCTCCCTTTCTCCCTCTCTTTCTCCCTCCCTTCTTCTCCCCCCTTCTCTCCTTCCCTCCCTCCCTCTCTTCCTCCTTCCCTCGCTCCTTCCCTCCCTTTCTCTCCCCCTTCCTCTTTCCCTCCCTCCTTCCCTTCCTTCCCCCCCTTCTCCCTCCCTCTGTCCCTCCCTCCCTCGTACCCCTGCTGTGAGCAAAGGAACATGCACAGCAGAGGGGAGGGGGGGGGTGTATTTTTTTTTTAAGGGGGTGCTACAAAGGGTCGTTTCATGCTAGCAGCCTTAATACGTATAGCAATAATTAGTGACTTCTCCCAGGAGGTTTGCAAGCCCTTTACAAAGGGGGGGGTGTGTGTGTGTGCGGGAATTGGGAATGAGTGATTCCATCATGAAAAATAAGTGGACGAAACTATTCGCTGAGCCGTCTTCGGCTTGTTCTTCACCCACTCGTAAACTGCCCTCGCCCTGCAGCAGTGGTAGTAACTTACCTAAAGCGCCCTGAGCCCTCTGCAAGTGTTAACAAGAAATGTAAATGCTGTATACGGGTTCTGTACAGCCAGGAAAGCCCCGTACCTGTATCGTCCCCTCTGCACGCTCTGGCAAGCAAGTGCACAGTAGGTAAGCCGTCTGGAACAGCACGTAAAAAGCTTGTGGTACACCCGGCATCTGTGCAAATTGTTGCTATTTTTAATGTTTGCTAATGACTGAATGAATATCAGAGGCATTTGCAAGGCAAAATTAAAAATACTGGGAATCCAGACTTCACCCTTCCTTCTGGTGACCGCAGGAGAGCCGGGGCCTCCGTAAGAGAACGGAATGGATGCTGCGCCAGGCTGTGCCGCACGCGTTCCCTGAGGCGTTCGCTGCTAAATTTAAGATCCTGTACTGAGCCCGTAGGTTTTTTCCTGCTAAGAAACGACATCTCGCATTCCTTCCCCCCTGCTCCATAGGGAGGCACCGGCTCCTGCGCCGGGGTGACAGACGGGAGCGCCGGGTCCGGCAGCGTTTCCCCAGGCTCCAAACTGGCCAAGCTCTGATCGATGCCTAGGGATGCTCAAAACTTCCTGGAATGAGTAACTTGTAAATATAGGGAGTGGGCACGATTTGTTTATCATTTTACATGAACAAGCATGATTTGTTGCTTAAGTGAGTATTCCTTACGTGAATCCCATTTAGGTATACTGGGACAAACAAATTGCAAGTAATTTAAGGGGTCGTGGCTTTTTATTTGTTTTTATCCAGGTCTACAAGCTGATCTGTCCTGAAAGGTGCGTTCTGTTCTATTTCTGGCATTCCCATTCCCTAATTTGGTTCACGCTCATCCTTTTCTTTCCCAAACCTTAGGTGTGTCGATGAAATAACCAGGCTTTGAATCCCACGCGGATTAGCAGTGGCAGAAAGCTCTCACCTTATGGTTTGTTATTAGCCCCGCTTCCTAAGGCAGTTAGGTTCGTGTGGTTGTGCGTCTGTCTCCTTCGGTAGCCTCTGGATCTCGGGGCTGCTTTAGGTACGTTTGGCAGAACAATAAAGATTCGAAGCTCCTACAGGTTTTATGTAAACCCCACAGCTGGTTAAAACTAGAGCCCTTGGTGGTTCTGCCCCGGGGGGACAGGGCGGCTGTGGTGCAGAGAATCCCATCGCTCCTTGCCCCCGGCTGCAGGAGCTCCGGCGGGACCCGGCCGCGCAGACACCGCGAGCAGCTCCTCCGTCCCGCGCTGGCGGCACGCCGGGCTCCGCGGGGCCGCCCGTCCGTGCCGAGAAACCGAACCTGCAGTTTGTCGGCCGCCAAAAGGAGGGGGATCGGCCTGGCACCCGCTCTCCGCGGCAGGCGCGGGCTCGCCAGCAGCCGGGGTGGGAAGCACCCCGATAATGACGCACCATTGCCCCCTTATAAGCGGTGGTTATGCTTTCTTGGCGGCGAGCAGCTGCCTCCTGAAACTTGAACCATTCCTTGGGTTTTTCTTCCTTTTTTGATTGCAAGTGGATCATGAATTTCACGCTGTAAATCCATTTTATTTAGAAAGTCTTTTGCTCAAGACTTTCTTTTCTGCACTTGCCTGTCTGGCTTCCTGTGTGTGTAGCGATGTTGTTGATGGGGCTTTATCTCCCCGGCACTTAGGCTGTGTTACCTGGCCCCAGAGAGTTTCAAAAAAGGATTCAACATCTCCAGCGGTGGCAAGAATTTCTGGAATTATTTTAAGTATCGCAAATGGAAAAGCTTAGGGATAGACGTAATTCCTCCAGTTTTGAATCCAAGTTGTTGTCTTGCTAATGGAAGTTAAAAGCAAACGTTCAGCAACGGTGGGATAAGAATGAGGAAAGAAATCTTTTTCTTTTTCTAGTAATTTTTTCTTTTTCCCCCTGACAAACGGCTTTTGGTTCTAAGAGTCATCAAACCAAATGTCTTTTTCCAGCAAAGCCAGCCTTTTTTGTGACGTGGTGGACACTTGCCAGTTTCTGATGCCTTGCTGTAGGCTAAAAGCGCTTTCAGACGCAAGCCCTGACTCTGTAACTCCGTCTCCTTGGGAAGAGCTCCAGGGAATTGTTGCTGGGATCGGGGAGGCTTCGCGTGGAAACAGAGATCTGGGCAGATCCGATTGCCACATCTTCGCCTGGACTCCTTACCCTCTTCTGACTTGCATGGGAAGGCAGGCAGCGCTGCCAGAGTTCTGGCTGTTGCTTTATGCGTCGCTGTAAGTGATGATAGCTGAGCGAGCACCCTGACCTGGGAGGCCTGCGTAGTGCTGACTCCTCCTCGGGGCCGCTCAGCTGAAATGGTTTTTATATTGGTGTTCCGCTGCTGGTACAGAGCAAGGAGACCATCAGCTGGACTATAAAGCAATCTTGTACGGTTTCTAAGCAAAGGCTGCCAGCCTGCCTTTGAAGAATACTTAGCAAGAACTAAGTTTTCCAAATTGTTCGGTGGCATGGGAATGTAAAGAGTTTGAAGTTTGCAGAAAAATGCTAGCTCAGCATCTCTGAAGTTCAGTCTATGAGCACAGGGAAGGTAAGATTCGTGTGTCAGGGTAGAAGAGGTATTGGAAGCTTAACCTCTCTGTCTGAGAATGAAACTTGGGCCTGGAAGTGGACTCAGCCCTTAACTTAATGCTGCTGGGACGCGGCGGGTGCTGGGGGTGCGTGGTGACGGGCTGTGGGGCAAGAGGCGCCGGCTGCCGCGGCCTGCGCTGAGAGGCTCTGACCAAACGCCGGCCGCTCAGCCGTCACCGGGCAGCACTGTTTAAAATTAACTCACCAGAGCTGGATTCAAACCAGTGAACTTCCTACGAGTAAAAGGTGCGAGAACGTCTTACCAGTAAATTTTAAAAAAAAAAAAAAAGGACGGGAAGGACAGTCCTGCCTACAGGCACAGGAATTGCCCTGGAAATACTACTTTTCCTTTTAGAGATTAAAGATGCCACTGCACTGTATCATATTAAACTCTTTTTACCTTTGTGCACCACTTTTGGCCGCTTTAGCCTGGGCAAACATTGCTCCTCCAGTTAATCTTGTTTCTTTCCTACTTGCACTCCCTTAAAAACGATTATAACTCCAGAGCGCGCCGCCTTTCCCACCCGTTTGTCGTTAATGATTCAGGCCGCATCCCAGGCGCGTGTAGGGAAGGTGGGTTTGCCACCGAGAGCGGGTGCAGAGAGAAAAGGGGTGAAGCTGTGATCCGTAAGGGCCCTGCTCAGCCCACCACTATGGCTGGGTGCCCTGAGCCGGGGGAGCGGCCGGTGCGACCCCCCGGTGCCACCGCCAAACCCAGCCCCGCCGGGGCTGCTCCTTTAACAACTGTTGTTTTAGTGTGTGATGGAAAATCATAGAAAGCAGCAAAGAAACGTGGCTTCCCTAGCTCTCCTCTTCCTTCCCTCTTGCTGAGCTGTTCTGGTCTAAAAGGATTAACCCCAAGCGTGTGGGTGCGCTGGGCTGGCCCCTCTGCTGAGGGTGGCGATGAGCACCGTCACTGTATTGCCCTTTTGGTTCTGAAGGAAAAGAGGGCGACTCGATAGCATCTACCCGCTCACGCCCAGTAAATTCCCGAGCCATAAGCAAATTTCAGTCAAACGTGACAGAGGAGCAGAAGCCTCCGACGTGGTCCTTTGGTTTTCGCAAGAGTTAGTGGCGAGGGACCTGCTGGGAAGGGCGAGGCGTGAGCTCTCCCTCTGCCAGGCCCCGGCACGCCGAGCCGCGCACAGTGCTGCCTTGGGGTGCTGCCTGTGCAGCGGCTCGGAGAGACAAAGCCGGGTCGGGGCCAGCTCTGCCTCCTCACTCCGAACAAGCCACCAGAGAGTAACTCCTCGTTCTTGTGTGCCTGAGCTGGACTTCTCCCGGATCCCAAAAGGTGAGAAATTTTAAAATCCACTCTTGGTGTGAAGCATCACCTCTCTCTCTAAAGCGCTGGCCCTTTGACGGCCGTTACACACGGGGTGACTGGACAGCTTGTGCACAGAGCTCGGGTAAAAGCACAGGCACTGCTAATTGTCCTCCTGTCTCTCGCAGGCTAAGGTAGCCAGTGTCTATGAATCGCCTGGCTTCTTTCTAGGGTTGGATCCAATCCCAGGAGCCCTTGAAGCCATGCAGGAGATGTTCCACATGCAGGAGTAAGGACACTTTGCGCTCTGCAGCCCTTTTCCATTATCTGGCGCACTTTGCCCTGACTGCTAACGGCTGTTTCTTTTCAGCACCGAAGTCTTTATTTGCACAAGTCCTCTCCAGAAATACGAGCACTGCGTCGTGGAAAAGGTGGGAGAGAATTTATTTTACTGGTTTTAATGCTGCTTTTGCAAGGCCTTGCTGTTCCGTACCACCCCAGTCAGTCATTTCTAAAGACAGCAGCCGGCGCGGGCTGCCAGGCTTCCCTGCGATCCCTCTGCCCGAGGGGCAGCGAGAGCGCAGGACGGGGAACCTCGGCGTGCCACGTGGTGCCGGCCGTGAGCCCCGCGCTCTTGGAGCTGGCGCCTGACGCTTGGGCTCCAGCTGGGTCGGCAGGTGATAGCAAAGGGACTGTGGCAGCATGGCCGGGTAAGGCCGGAAAGCTTGGCTTTTGGCGTGGCCCACAGGGATGGGGTATTCCCAGGGGATTCCACACAGGAGGCTCCTCAACCGACAAAACCTTATTCTGTCTAAATCCGGAGCCCGAGATATCCAGCTGTCCTGAAAGAGGCCAAGGCTGAGTTAAGAGGAGGCTGTAGCGTTGGCATTAGCCCTGTTTGCCACTGGCACAAGAACGGAGGAGGGGACCTGAACCGCTGGAATGACTTCGATGGGCACAACCCACGTGCTCGGGGCAAGCAGCCAGCGATTAGGCACAGCAAACGTGGCGCTGACTGAAGGCCGTTAAAAGTACAGGTTAAATCGGTGTCCTGGGCCACAGCCAGTCTCTGGTGGGGATTCACAGACACAGACCTAGGTTTATGGGGGAAAGATCGCCGTCCTGGGGCTGATCTGACTGGAGCAAGGTGCAAACCGAAAGTATGGCAGAATTTTCTCCTATCTTATTTCTTGCCTCTGCAGTATAAGTGGGTGGAAAAACATTTGGGACCCGAGTTTGTGGAGCGGATTATTCTAACCCGCGATAAGACCGTCGTATCTGCTGACCTGCTCTTTGATGACAAGGATACCATTAGAGGTTTGAAAAGCATTTGCATCGCTTTCTGTTAGCTGGGGAGGAGACCCCCCCAGCCGACTCCCGCTTTCCTCCCTCGCCCTCCGCAGGCGCGGAGCCGAACCCGAGCTGGGAGCACGTCCTGTTCACCTGCTGCCACAACAGGCACCTCCGGCTGCCGGCGCCGCGCAGGCGGCTGCTGTCCTGGGCGGACGATTGGAAGGCGATTTTGGAAAGCAAGCGCAGGCAGTAACGCAAAAAAGGGGATGCTGTGCTCTTCCCGCTGCCGGGGCGCCAGCCAGCTCACCCGCGGGCTGGGAAGCCCGTTCCCATTCCCAGGAGGCGGCGAGCGGGCAGTTGAACACGCAATGAGCTGCCCCTGTTTGTTAGCCGTGCCGCAGAGCCGACTCCTCGCCAGCTTTCGGGAAGAGTGCATTCAGGTAGTTAACCTCTTCGGAGTTGTTGTGGATGTTTGCTGGTGGTGAAGAGAAACTATAAAATGCACGCAGTTGAGGGTTGCTTGTTTGTGTTTTTTTTCTTGTGTGCACGTGCTTTTAACCTCACTCCCGTTTATTTTGGGCTGACTGGGGGCCGAGGGGGGGAAAAAAGAGGAAGAGGGAAACAAGCAGACACAGCGGGGGCGTCTGTCGGGCACGGCTGTGCTCAGCACCAGAGCCTTTTAAATTTTATGTATTTAGCCACCCTGGCTTTTGGGTTGCCTTTTGCATCGTTGGCCGATAATGAAAGGAGACCACGCTGGCTTCAATTTCTGGCCCACGTGCGTAAGAGTGGGCGAAGGCTGGGCTGCAAGTGCTGTAGAGAAATATTTATGAGCTTATACAAGACTGCTGACACAGCATTTAAGGTAATGTTTTATTAAGAGAAGGTTTACAAGACAGCTGTTCTCATGAGCCAGAGTACCATGAGCCCTTTTTTTTTAATCTTCACCTTTCTCACCAGTGGTAATAAAGAAAAACCACTTTCCACTTCCTGATCTATAGGATAGCTACAACTGCCCTGCGCAGCGATTTCCCAGCCGGGTGCCTACGCCACGACGACAGGGTGGCATGTTTAGTACCAAAGGGACACAGTGAGATTGCAAACTGCCGGGGCAGGGAAACACCTTCTCTCTTCTGCAGGAGCAATAACATTTATGTGACACTTCAAAGTCACTTGAGTTGGCACTGGAGAGGAGAGCTGCAGCAGAACCAGCCAGGAACTGGAGGGGATATGAGCTGCCCAGTAACCCACGCAGAAACCCCCCTAGCTGCTGGGAAGGGTTATTGGTGCAAGCCGGGTGCTGGGCTGCACTTGGCAACCTGCGCTCTGACACCCGTGACCTGTTTTATTTTAAATATTTGCTTGCAGTTTTAGCTGCGTGCTTGGCCTGACTGGCATGGTAGCGCTGTACCCTCCTCTATTAACTAAAACCAAGCGCTGGTACGGCCACTTTCCCTCTTTAATGTTGTTCTTGACACACTCTTGACCTGCTGAGCAGAAAGTGGAGGCCTGGGAAAACAGAGGGAGGTCTCCCTCTCAACAGCGCCGCGCTGCTCGGGCAGCTTCAGTCCTTGGGGAGAGGAATCCCCACCGCTGTGTGTTTGCTCAGATTCCTGGCCTCCTCCACTTGCAGCGGTGTGCAGTAATCCTCCAGGAAGACGGTTGCCAGATTGCTCAGCCTTCTGCTGGCTGAGAGAGAGAAGCGAAGCATGCACTCCACCACCGGGAGAGCCGTGGTCTGCTGGCGCGACTGCGGCGTTGTCAGGTACATCAGCGTCGTGACTGCCGACATGACCGTCTCCTCGTTGGAGCTGGAGAGGCAGTTGATGACGGGCTCTACCCCGTTTGCCTCCAGGATGTAGTCTTTGTTAGTTTTATCCAGGCACAGGTTACAAAGACCGCCTGAAACAGCAAGAGAAAATGTCCGACACGTGCAAGACGGACTCTTCACACCCTCATCTTCTTCATACTAAGATTCAAATTCACTGCTGATCCCTTTTTTCTCATACAGAAATAAGCATCCAGATTTTCTGTGAGATTTGGATGGAAAATTCTTAACAGCTTATTGGGCAAGGTTTTCTTGATTCTTTCCAGAGATTTTCCACCAGAACATTCCTCCTCCTGTATGTCATTAGAGGGCACTGTACTACTGGACATAATGTCTTTCACAGAACAAATTCCAGTATCGCTTAACCCTAAGGGAGGCTACAAGCCAGCAGTTTACTGCAGGTGTGTTAGAAAAAGAGCGAACAGAGGTAACAGTAGTGGCCAAGAGGCACACAATGTTTGTACTTGAGGCTTTTAAGATGCAGCCATTCCCTGCTGTAGCTCAGCCACAAACCTCAAAAATCAAATATATTTACCACCATCTCATGGAATCACTCACAATTAGGATCTGGCCCCTTAGCTTATGTTCAGACCATGACGTATCATTATAAGGCAGTTCCTCAGAGGGCTTATTAAAAAATTTCAAGTAAGTATTCTAGAAGACTGCTTGGCAATAGTAGAATGATAACATTTGACCTGTTCATGATACAGGGCAACAATTTATGTATTAATGACTGCTTCTCCATAGGAGAGATTTTGTTAAAGTAATCCATCTAGTGTTTACTTGGTCTTTTTAAGAAAAAAACCTTTCCAGAAAGCATCTTTCAAGCACAGCAGCTGTATTAGATTGAAGGGGAGGTACCTGCCTCCTACCTCTCACCCCATTCCACTCGTTCTCCGCTAAACGAAGCCTTATCAGCACAGCGAAGCCTTATCAGCACCGCAGGGATAGCACAACTGCTATCTGCCTCTCGGGGAGGAGACTGACGGCCAAACCGAGGTGCCAGGCCCGGCGCCCCGGCCTGCCGGCCCCTTACCAGGGCGGTCAGGTGCAGTCCTTACCAATTGCAAACTCCACGAGGGTCTCGCTGTCTTCGGTGAGCGTATCGAGGAACAGATCCAGGACCTGAAGTTGCCGGAGGTACTCGTAGTTTTTGGGATCGTAGGCGAAGTTGGCCAGGTTGGCCAGTACCTGCTCCTTGGCCTCTGCAACGGAGAAGCACTGGGTGCGTGAGCAAACGCGTTCAACGTGTATCAGCGCGTACATCAGGAGTACCAGCGAGCAGCAGCGCCCGGGGTTACCTGGGCTGTCTGTCACCTGGAACTCGGTGACGAGGGCCTGCAGGTACTCCAGCCGCCCCAGCTCCATCCCGGCCCCAGCAGCGACGCGATGCCCCAGGCTCAGCCGCTGAACCCCCGCAGGCGCCCCGCGCTCGGCTCTGCCCTCCCCCGGGAGCCCCGCGGTGGAGCCGGGGCGCGGGCGGTGCCCGCTCAGGCCGAGGCCGAGGCCGAGGCCGAGGCCTCCCCACGGCCGCGTCCCGCGGGGCGCGGAGCCACCGGCGGCCTCAGGGCGGGACGGGCCCGCCCGCCGCCATCTTGTGGGCGGGGAGCGGCCGAGCCCCGCTCTCCTCAGGCGGGCGGCGGCTCCTCCTCCTCCGCGGCCGGCGGCTCCCGGCCGCTGCGGGCGGCGTGCGGGGCCCCGGGGCGGCTGCTGCGGGGCGAGGCCGGAGCAGAGGGCGAGGCGGGCGGCTGCCGAGCGCGGATCCCGGGCGGGGCGGCAGGGAAGCCGCCTTGCGGCGGTGCTTCCTTCCCCGCGGACCGTGTTACCGGTTACCGATCCCTGCAAATAAACGAGCGTGCGTTGTGGTGTTGCGCTCTGTATTTCGCTGTATGGCAAAACGTGGATATTTAAACGCTTTGCTCTGGAAAGGAGCTAACCTGCCCTCACCCACTAGCTATTTACTCCAAAAATTTTCACATCTGTGTGTGTTTTCCTGCTCAATTTCAATAGCCGCCCTTCAATTTCAGTACCGCTGGCCCTCCCGGCTCTCCAGAGCGGGCCGCCATGGCGCTGCTCGGCGTGGGGAGAGCCCAGCCGCTGCCCAGGCCGCGGCTCTGCCGCCCGGGTCTGGGCCCCCGCGCTCGGCGTCTCTCGGGACGGTGGGTGCTCGCCGTGGCGAAATAGGGGATGCGGGGCCGGGAAGGGGACGGCTGCGGCGGCACGGAGGGCAAGGGCAGGGAGCGATGCTGGAAGGAATAAAGGTTTTCGCTTCAGTTTTAATATGGGATTGCGGCTCACGGGGTAAAGGACAATGGAAAGAGATTTTTTACCTTTTGTAAAAAGGCAAAAGGATTCAAAGCCGAAGGAGAAGGTAAAAAGAAGGCAGAATACGTGCACGGTAAGATAAATTACCTGGGGAGAAAAAATGAAGCCAAGAAGGAGTGAATTAAAAGAGCAGCAGGTAATCCCACCCTGGCTGTACAATGCCCTGGCCTCAGCACAAAGCAGAGCAATTACATGATGCTGAAGTAGCCCAGCTCCAGAGAAACCGCTGTGATTATGAGCACTGCAAGTGGATTTGGCTGCGGTTCGCGTCGTGTAAGTATATAAGGTAAAGGTACATAAACATCATAAACCGGGGGAGTGGACTTTGCAGTAATTTGTGTTGCTTTTATTGAAGCAATTAAATGCATGGAGGTTCTTCTGTAGATAAGGTAGGAAACAGGCTGCGAGCAGATGTCTTTTGTGTTCTCTCAAGTGCAGCTGATTTTCATATAAAGCAAATTGAACGTGGACCGATCCGCCAAATACGTGGCATCAGTGACAAGCGTGTTGGGCTGATAATCTCTCCTACCGCACGGCTGGGGGTAGTAAAACATCTGCCCGTGACCACATTAAATAGAAGGATGAGCAAAGAAGCTACGCTGAATGCGGTGATGCTAAAGCTTTTAACATCGCAGTGGTGTGGGAGGACAGCATGTCAAGTGCTTCTGCCAGGGATAAAACTTTAAGCCAGGCCTGTGCTAGCAACTTCAGCTCTTATCGCAATTATCAGCCCAAGTCGGTAGGTATATGTGTGTCTCTATATATGAAAATGATCAACAAAGGTGCTACGGACTCCTTCAATATTGGAATGTTTTGCTAGTGTATTAACAAATCCCTTTCAATGTATGCCTTTGTAAGTGGTGACATACTTTAAAGCCACATCTGTCATTACACAGAAAGTGAATGACTAATGTGAGAAAGCAGAAGAGAAAACAAAGGCGGAGGAGCTGGTCAATACAAAGAGAAGCGATTAAGGATACTGGGATTGATTAATAAGGGGGGAAAAACAGTATTTAGAGAGGGAAAATGCCATGACTTCTGTTCGTAAGTGCTAGATCCGACTGACCGGTCGGTGGGATTTTGCATGCACAGAAGCAGCAGGACCTTTGTTCCCCGGAGCGGTTTCGCAGAGCAGCGTTCAGAAGAGGCTGGGTGCTCTGCTGGCTGAGGTTCAGGTGCTGCGTCTCCAGGCCACGCTGTTCGGTGCGTGGCGAGAGGGAATCGGGAGGAGGGGAACACCTGTACTTGGCTTCTGGGAACGCTGCAATGCCTTTGTCTTGCGCGGAGTTGAATCAAAGCTGGTTAAGAGGTGTGAGAAGCGTTTTACATTTAATTTGCTGTGTTGGAGCTGCCTCCTGGAGGAGTCTGATAACATCCCCTGGTTTTGTAGTCCTCAGAGGTTTCTGCAGGGGTTTCAGACGGTGCTACGACTGCTTCCACGACCCGCTTCGCTACCAGCTGTGTGCTGCTTGTCTTTGTGCTGCCTTACAGCGGGGAGTTTGTCCTGATCATCCAGAAAGATCGCTCGGCAGCAGGCAGCGTTGGCCGGGGTCTGTAACCCTCTTACTCAGGCCGTTTACTCACCCAGTTTTGGCTGTATTGTTTAATTGTCCGAGCGCCCCCAGCACTTGCTGTTGCCGGAATAGTTAGCACAGAATGGGCTGGTATAGCCGGGGTTTTCACAGCTTCAGGGGCTAGTCCAGTGACACTGGTAGCACACCAAAGTGAGAATTCAGTGGATTTTCATTTCTAGTAGTTGTGTTTCTTTCCCTGCAGTTACTAGCCAGGTCTGCAAACAGCATGGCAAGCTCTTCATTTAAGGGATTTTGCATTTCTGAGGTGGTTTAGAGAGTGCAAGTTTACCGTGACCTTTCTTTGGGGTTTTATTAAACTTTTCCAAGGATTACATTGGCAGAGTATCTAAGGCTTTTAAGGATCATGATCTTGCAATATTTCAGCGTGAACCTCCTGGTGAATGTTTCGCTGCGCTGAGGACAGGTGCTCCTTGCAAAAACGCTTAGCTTGCAAGGTTAATGACACTTTAAATGATAAAGGGAGCAGGAGGGGTAAGAGGTGACCAGGCGAGCGAGGGACATCTATTTCTGGTCAACTTTTCTTGCTCTGCTGGCTTTCAGAGGTTTGTAACCTGCCTGAGGTATTAGTGTTTGTCCATAATTAAAGCCAGGGCTATTTTACCATCTGTAGGTGTTAAAAAAACCCGCTTCAGGGTGGTGGTGGTAATTAAGCTGTGGTTGCCTTGCGTAATGGGACAACCTTAGACTAATGAAAGGAACTTTTATTGCTTATTTTTCTTCTGGGCCTCAAGATTCTTAAGGACTGAGTGTTACCGCTCCTGTACGATTGCTCGGAGGGGGAATATTTCTTATACCGCCGCATGCGCAGTAGGCCTGGTCCCTTCACTTACGCTTTACAGAGTAAAGCTCACGGCAGCTTGGAATTCAGGTTGAAAAGAGAGAGAGGAGCGGAGAGCCGTGGAACAGGACAGGAGGGGGTATTTTTCTCCATTATGGAAGCTCAGACATCTTATTTACCAGTGGAAACACAGCCTAACATGTCAACTCTTCTCTCTCCAAGATTTGTTTCCAACCTGCGGGTTGTGGATTGCTTCTAAAGGGTCTGTGGGAAGTAACCAGGGGAGGGAGCCCAGCTTTCAGGCAGCTTAAATGCTGTAAGGCCGCTAGAAAGTTTTTAGTCAACACATTGAGAAAAGTTAAAATAAAGGATTGGTGAATTCATGGTTTTTCTTCCCAGAAACATCTCTCTGCCTCTGCAAATAAGTCCCAGTGACGCTGGTGCTGAGTCTGGGAGTATCAAAAAGCAGTTCTATAAAGCACTCTCCTAGCTTGCCATCCTAAATTACCTTGCACTGCCGTGCCCAGATAAGAAATAGTCAAAAGAGGTTTCTTTGCCATGGCGTAGGAGGAGCTGAGCTCTGGGCGTCAGCTTCAGCCGGCGAGCACCTTTCCCTGTGTCTCGCAAGCATGCGTCAGACCATGCATTTGCTTGCTCACGAGCCAGCTGGAGCCAAACCACTGCAGACAGAGCCCTTGGCTCCACGCAGGAGAGGCATCCTATGGCTCCTTCAACTAACCTCTGTTTTCCTGGGAGGAATTTTGATGGGTTGTAGCTTACACCGTATCTTGCCTGTTTTGCCCCGGACATTTGTAGCAGCAGGAGGATTTGGGACAACGTGACCCCGTGTTTCTGGAAGAAAACAGAAAGGGAATGCAGAAAGGTGAACAGAATTTAAAATTTAAGAATTACGCACAGAAAAAAATGGGAATCTGTTCAGCCGCGTAGCTGGTTTATTCGCAATAGCTAGAAGAGCTTCGGGACTTGATCTCTTTTCATTGTTTATTTTTTTTGGAGGGGGAAAGCCCCACCTTTTTCCTAGGAACACAGCCGTCGTTGTTTTGGTAAGCTGAGAAGCACCGGTCGCTGTTTACTTTGTAGTTATGGACTATGTAAGCATTACACAAGTTAATAAGCACGTGTGATGAGAGATCAGATATGTATGGCTGCCACTAGCCATTTTTTTAAGTATATGTTTGATGAGGAAATGCAAAGCCTACTGCTTCAGTGATCCTGGAGCAGCACTGAAATACAGATACTGCTGAGTGGTAGGAGCAGGAACCACTCCGAAGGGCTGATCCTCTTCAACCCTAAAACCCAGCTGGGAAGCCGTTGTAGTCTCTGAAGACCTTGGAGTCAGTTTTCCAGGGCTTTCATCCAGCATGGGTTTTTTTGGTTGCTTCGTCTATTTTGTCTGGGAAGCCCACAGCGCTAATGAAAACTGGTTTTGTAGCTAGGAATTTGATATAACGGTTCTCAAGATAAGCCCTGCCGTTGAGTTGAAAGCTGTTACTGCTTCCATTGCGCTCCCATTTTAATGCTTCCGTCTTTCTGATGGTTCTAATGTGCGGAGTAGTCTTCCCCCGCGGTGCTTTGTGAGCTCTCCGCTGCTGTCAGATCAGGAGCGATACAGAAAATAAACAGTCAACAACTCCAACCGATGCCGAGGGAGCCCGGGGTTGATGCAGGTCTCATCTTGGTACTCACCAGTGTAAGTCCCAGGAGCGCGGTAAGAAAAGCCAAGGCTGTATGGCTGTGAAAGTCAGTAACGCTGGCTCTTCTCAGTATGCTTTTCTCCACAGATTTATTTGTAAGTTATACTTGTGTTTATGAGAAATGTAAGTTATGCTTGTGCAAACTTCTCGATAATGAGAATGCTGGTGTAATTAAGTCTGAGAGTCTAAGACTAAAGAGCTAAATTAATTTACACAAGGGGGAATGACAGTGGCTTTGAATTTGGCCCTATATAAGGATGCATACACTTATTCTCAGGTCTAGTAACACCTTCCCTGCCCTCTCCCCCCAGAATAAGTCCCGGTTAATGCTGGAAAGAGGTGTATTTACAGAAGCCATGAGTCCTGTTTTATGATATATCAAGAAGCACTGGAGATATCACTGGTTATACAAAGGAGGCACTTTAAGGTTTGGGTTTTTTCCTTTTTGATGCTCTGGCGTTGAAACTTTGAGGCTTTGAAAATGTCCTTGGCATGAAGAACTCATACATACACCTTGCAGGAGAAAATACTTGATCTTAGTAGAGACTTGGCCGAGTTCTGCAACCCATGCAGCGGCCTCCCTACAATATTGAGAGATGTGGAAAATAATAACACACTTCTTGTGGAAAGTGTTTGTCTTGCCACCCCCAGCATAGGAAGCAGCCAGAAAACTTCATATAAGTCTGCACCAAAATTGCATGTTCAGATGAGGCAATAATACTTCTTTGTGAAAGAACTACCATCGTGCATAGCCTTTAATACGTACTGTCCAGTGCTACCAACCGAAATGTGTATGAAATCCCAGTGACTTCTTAAAGGCACTGACTTAAACCGATGGAACCGACGGAGCTTTTGTCTCTCCGCGCTGGTTACCATGGCTGTTATCCCGTGGTTTGCTTTAGGAAGGCGCCGTTCCCTTTGGCTGGCGCTGGGTGCTGGGCGCAGCCTGCGGGCTGGACCGGGAGCCGGACGCGGCCCCGCGCAGTGGGAGTGCAGGGCGGGAGGATGACGACAGTTGTGGAAAGCAGACGCTTGTTTTCTCATCTGCCATCAGTGCTGGCCCTTGTCTAGGTTTGTACAGGGCGGCTAATTCTTTCTGTTCCTCTTTTTTTTTTTTTTTTCCTTCTTTTCTTTCTCTTCATATGCTTGTGATGTACACAACTGCTGGTGGGGACTGACTCTCAGACTGTGGTTCAGTTGGCGTTTCGCTGTATTGATTTCTGGAGGGATTATCCAAAGGTGCTTTTGAAGCCTCTTTCAATCTGTTTTTCCTTTCCAGAGCGCAGAAGCTGAGCCCCATGAATAATGCAGCTGATATCAGGAGGAAACTGGAGTTGTAGAAGACATAGTGGAAATCACTAGTTAGGTCCACCAGGAGACCTGAAATAGAAGCCACAGCTTAGTCGAAGAGAAGTTGCATACTAAAGGCAACGGGGTGACACTTACATAAATGTTAAACCTAAATCATTCATCAAACTGCCATATACAAAAAAGCATTCACAGATGAGTTAAGTTCTCTCCGCTAGATTCCAGGGTTTGTTTAGGTTTTTTTGTGGTCGCCGCTCAGGTGATGTTTCTGCTTCTGTATAAAGTATTTCTCAATACACAGAAAAATCAGGAAAGGAAGGAAATTGTAACTTTTCCCCAACCCGCCGATTCATTTTGTTGGCTCAGCAGAGGACCCCTGTGCCCCTGTCACTCACTGGATTTTGTCGTGAGTGACCCTGTGACATCCCAGGTCAGAAAACAGAAGAAATAAATGGAGAAATCTCTCAAAAATCGACATGTTAGGGTCTCTAAACTGAAAACTTATCTCTAATAGTGTGTAATCAGGGAGAGGAGAATTCACAGCACAGCAAGCATTATAACTAACATGAAGTGCCCTCAGCGTCAAACATTTAGAAGCGTGATATATCAAATGAGTAATTTAACACTCATGTTAGAGATGGGAAGGCGATACTCAGGTCAAATATATAATGCCTTCTCTATAGGCTGCTTATTTATATGGAAATACGGGAATGTTTGTTTGCTTGTATTCTTCAGTAAAGACTGATGATGTTTCTTTTCATAGTGCACTTTTCTTTAGCAGATTTTAGGACTGCAAATAGAAATGGAGCTGCTTTTCCTGTACTTGGTTTTGCCCAACGGCCACTCCTATCAGAGATGTCCAAGAAAAGACCTTTTTTGCACTTTGAGAGAAGTGACTGGCACGCTTTTGGCCAGGGAATACCATGGAACGTGGTGCATGTTCTCATCCCATTCTTAGAACAGGCCCTGTTTCCCTGCTGAATGGCACGCAATTCCTTGTCCGCAGAAGAGAGCTAAAGCCTGCGTTGAAGCTTCGTGCTCAGGTTCACGTTTCTTGCTTGCTAGCCTTTTGAATTTGCTGCTGTACTGCAGGAGCAGGTGCGTCTTGGGCAGGTCACTTAGTGGCATTTGGAGTGAACTGTGACATCTGTGAATAATTTATTGGATTGGGGGTCATAACTAGCTCCTTTCTTGTCTCCAGAGAAAAATTAATACCCTCTAGAACTCAGAAAGAAGAGTGAACAGAAGCTTTTACTATAAGGCTTTTGAATAATGTAGAGATGGTAATAATGCCGATCACAGTTCACTTGTTTAATGGGCTGTTAGCAATTCCTTGAGACTTCACAGCTAAAACAATGCACACTAGCAGAGCAGTGAAATAGTTCATGGACAGCAAGATCCTACCACAGGAATTCCTCTCTGTGTCTTGCCTCTCTCTGGAACAAAGCCCTCCTCGCTCCCGTCCCGATCCAAGCTGCCTACCAAGCGGGTAACTTCTTCACTGTCCGCTGCTGCTGCAGCGACACTCGGGCGGCTGCAGAAATGACCCTCCTCCAGCTGTGAGAAGGGGCTGACCCTTCCTTTCCGACTCTGCCTTTTGTATTCTTCCCTTTGCGTAACTCACCTGCCTGCATGGGTTCGGAAACTCCCTCATTTCTCTTCTTTATGCTCCCAAGTACTTGTCACCAGTGTCTAAACACCCGATTTTTCCCCAGCCTGCTTTAATAGCATCTCTCACCTGTGAGAGGGGGTCCGATGAGGAGCGTGATACTCTCCAGGATGGTGAAGAGTCCTAGAGCACTTGAGAACCTGTCCATCTCCACCACATCCATCAGCACCTGGAAGGTGAGTGCCCCGATGCCACTCATGGCTATGCTGAGGATGACGCAGTAGATGATGAGCACGCTGAACTCGGCTGAAATGACACAAATGAAATTGCTCAGCCCGCAGAGGAGCACAGCCAGGCTGAACAGGTAGATGCGTCTCCCTGTGAAGACTCTGTGTCCTGAGAGCAGCCCTGTGAAAGGGCGTATGAAGATGTTGATGAACCCGATAACGGAGATGAGGAGGGCTGCCTTGCGTTCCTCCACCCCGTTCTGGATGGCATAAGGCACAAGGTAGACATGGGGTAATGCAAACCCCATCATCATCCAGGCCACTCCGATAGTGTAGATCTGGTAACCTTTGTTTTGACAGAAGATGTCAAAAGCCAGGTACTTCTGCAGCATCTGGAAGCATGCCGTCCTTCTGGTTTGCTGCTGGAGCTCGGGGTGGGGAGAAGATGCTCCATTGGAGAGCTGTGCCCCTTCTGCTCTTCTCCCTGGCTCCTCTGCATGCTTGGGTGACTGTAGTGGTGGCCTTGATGAAAGCTGAATTGGTCTCATGATGGCTCCACAAACACAACAGTTCAGCAGTATTCCTCCAAAGATGAGAAAAGTGTTTCTCCAGCCCATTTCATCCAGCAAGTATTGAGAAAGCAGCGGCCACAGCGTGAAACCCAGAGAGACGCCAGTGGATGCAATGGCATTGGCCAGCGTTTGCCACCGTACAAAGTAGTAGCCCAGCGCAGTCACTCCTGCCTGGAAGCTGAAGCATGATCCCAGACCTAAAGGTAGGAAGGAAAGAGAAAATGACAGTGCATGGTCCCTCTGCTTTGTCTTAAAGGGTGAAAAGAGCCCAAATCCAGAGTGTACCCACAGATGACTTCTGCCACTGGAGCCTGTCCCCGCCTGGACAACCCCCAGTGATTAACACTCAGAAACCCCACACAAGGGGTAAAGAAGGATGTTGTGCGTAAATTAAATTCCGTGTGTTCTCAGGTATACTAAATCTAAGCTAACATTTGTCTGGGGCACGTTGCCATTCCTAAAATTGTTATGGAATTGCTCATTAAAAACTTGGGGTTTATACCGCATGCAACAAGCAGTGCTGCTTCCCTGACCCTTTCATCAGGGCTCGGGGAGTTACTTGGTTTTCTCCCTAGGCAGCGGACACAGCTTCGCTTGCAAGATCCAACAGGATGGGTCCCAAAGTAACCTGGCTGAAGAAATTAATTTCTATGTGCTAGAAAAAAGCAAGTGTTGAACATCAGTCACATAGGAGAAATATTTGGAAAGGAAAAGTTCCCATCTGTTACTTCTGTTCAAAACCAACACATTCTTTTGTTAGAAAAAGATATCTCCACATTTGCCCAGATTGGGAGTGGTGAAATACAAGCCCAGGGAACTTGGGAAGGCCGTTGTCCCAACACATTACGTCCCAAGATTGAAAAAAACCCTCCCTTCTTCAAAGACAAAAGACTGAGAAGCCACTAAAAAGAACAGACATCTTCGCTCTCCATTTCGCCCTCTGGAGACCTGTAGCTTTTTCCAGAGAGAAGCACTTTCCAGTGAGCTTGGCTGGATGAGGTGTGTGTTAAAGGGGTGCGAAGGGCAAGCCGAGCTGCTGTACGATTCCTGCTGTGCTCTGGGGCTTTTGATTTATCCTGTTTCACAGATGAATGGAAAAACGTGAGCACTTAGTCGGGACTCTCGCTATTTCCAGTCTCTCCAGTCCAGCACAGCAGCTGGGTTTTCCTGCTGGTCTTGGATGCTTACCGGTGATGAGGCCAGCTGTTAAGTAAAGCTGGCTGATGGACTTGCAGAAGGAGCTGGACACCATGCCCACGCCGCTGAGCAGGCCTCCCAGCATCACAGCAAACCTGCAGCCAAATCGCTTCACCAAGATGCTGCAGAGGGGCCCTGGAAGCAAAGAAGCAAAAGGGAAGCAGTCAGGGAGGAAGGAAAAAGTTTTGGACTGCTGCAATTATCAAATTATATAGTCGAGAGACCCTGAGGGTTGTCCCAGCAGCATAATGTGGTAGGGGAGCCAGGGAGAGAAAATATATTCCCCGATCCTCCCAAGTGCGCGGTCAGCTTCTTAGCTGAGGGGAAGGCTCCTGTGAGCTGCTTGGATTTTGGCCATCAAGTAGGATTTCTAAGCTTCCCTGTGATGGATTTTAGTTAAAACTCTTGGAAATGGAATGGAGGAAGGACCTTCAAGTGTAATTCTGTTCTCACATGATATAAATTCTGGGAATGATTTGAAAAAGGAGAGGACTTGGATTTCTGTGCCTCAACGTAAGAGATGCGAAGCAGGGTGATATTCCTGTTTGCCTACTTCCACTCTCATTTCACTGTGGCTTTCAAATATTTCGCCACAAAATCTCCTAAATTGCCCTTGGTGTCCTGCTACTAGGTGAAATTCCTTACAAGAGAAGGCAGATTGATGCTGAGCTAGATCAAGAATGGGAGAAAAATAGACGTCATTGAGGAGGATTATTTGAAAATGGCTGGAGAGGTGTATTCATGTCTGCATGGAATCAATCTAAGCTTCAGGCAGCAGCATCCAAGCTGCAGCTTGTGGAGTCTTGCAGCTGTCCTGCAAGTCGTCTTCCCAGGAAAATAATAAGATGTTGTCAGCACAGCTCTTTGCACATGCCTGTCCTGGCATACCTGGCAGGGGTGGGTAGGTTTAACTGTGTCCACTTCCAAGAGGACCAAGCCCAGGAGCAGACGTGCACGCCCCGGTTCCCGCTCCCACACGGCCACCGCAGAGGTGGGAGCGAGACGCGGGTGGCTCCGATGGGCCAGAGCCAGCTCTGCCCTTCGTGGGCAGAAACCGGCCTTTTGTCGCGTTCCTGCATTGCTGGCAGGCTTTACTAGGAAAGGGTTATGTTATTTCATCAGAGAAAGCAATGAACAAATAGGCAGGGAGGTGGGTGCTTAAGGTCAGTTAATTCCTCAGTTTTCATAGACTTTTGGTGAATTCCATGAGATTGTGGTAAATTAGTTTGTTAATGCCATTTAGCATCCTTCATTTTGGGGTAGGAAAAGATTAGTTCAGACCTGCAGACCATCAGTGGGAAACATCTTCCCTCTGCACGCTCCGGCAGAAGAGGAGCTGAAGGTAAAGTTTCTTTCCCTGTGCCTTTGAGGATCCTCAAGGTTTTCCAGGTTTCATTATTTTTTCCCCTCTCCTGAACACTTAAGCTTATATAAGCAAATGCAAAATGACCGTAAGCTTCAGAATTAGGAGTCAATCAGCGAAGGGAAAAATAACCTGTGGCATATTTGTGACCTAAATCAACGTCTGGTTTGAAATAAAACCCACATAGCCAAGTGAACAGTGGAACATTATTAAAATTAGGACTGCAGCTGTCTGTATTTTGATCTGCTTGGGAGATTTTCACCTCAGACTTCAACTGGCCTTTGAAAAAGTGTTCGGCACACTGGTGACTGGATCATTTTTCCTCCTGCTGAAGACATTAAGGGTGGTACTGCTGTTTAACCAACCCACGCAGCCAGAAGTCACAAATTGAACACTCCAAAATAATGAGATTGGCTCTAAAAATCTTAAGGGTTTTTCATTATTTGTTCCCATTAACTTGCTTTCTAGGTTTCAGGAGTTATTTCTTGCTTCCCTGGGGCTTTCCTTTGCAAAAATGGTTCCAACAAAAGTGCTGCATTTGTATGAGTGCGATGCAGAGAGCTGCGTGCGTGAATATCTAGGAGCAGGAGCCTTGCATTCCCCCTCTCGGAGACGGCCATAGGATCCTGAGGTCTCTCAAATGATTCTTACAACAAGTAATTGTTAATCGCTTTCATCTAGGAACATAGCGTGGGTAAAGAGATCTGTTCGGCTTAATAAGTTATGAGCTATTGTTTGCACTGTGCCCTTCCCTGTTTCCTTCCACAGCGCTGCGGAGCGGAGGTTGCCGCTCCTGCGCGGGACCCTCTCACCGCCCTGACCGCTCCGAGGATGGGCTGCTCTGTCCATTCCCCTTCCTCTTTTTACCAATTTTTGCAACAAATATGCTTTTTTCCCCTTCAGTTCCTCCAAATTAAAAAGAATAAAGGAGACGAAAAGAGAGAAGCACCCGTAAGAGACACCAGTGACATAGCAGAACGCAATTTTGGAAAGGGTTTAAGAGCCTGGCCCACCGCAAAGGAGGTCAGAAGTTGCAGCAAAAGCCATACACGCTTGGCCTGAGAGGAAGGCTTTTATCTCTGGTTTTTTTGTTGTTTTTTCTTCCTGGTTTATGGTTGTGTTACTGCTGCCTGATGCTGTTGGGGGACAAGAACGAGCACTCCTCTGCTGTAACAGCCTGCCACAGGAGCTGTCCCTGGCAAGCAAAGTAACAACTCTCTTGTAACTCACTGGCTATGCCCTGACAAATTCTGTTAGTGAACAGGATTAACATGAGGCTATTCGTTCCTTGTCTAATTTATAACTTTTGGATCTGTTTATTGGCTGTCCTTATATTTCCTTTTACTGTGGTTCCAGCCTCCTACAAAACAATTACTTCGTTAAAGAAGGTAGGATAATGGATAGTTTCTTGCGGATACCACCAGGCTTGTCCTTCCCGGACATGTTGGGACTGAGCTGCTTCTGAGACCGTTCCCCAGAGCCCGCAGATCCCGTGTGGCTCCTTCCCACTAACCACAGCAGGACCGCAGGGGATGGCAGGCAGCACGGGGAATGCCCAGCAGTTTCCAAATTCAAAGCCCCAAGGACACTGCTCCATTCCTGCTGACCTCAGTGATAATTCCTCCTGCAGCTGCTTCCCCTGAGGTCTCTTTTCCATCTGCGCCTTGCAGTTCTGGACCCGGCTGCTCCTGCTAAGGTGCAGGCTCTCCCTCCCATGGGAGGTGGCTGCCGGCCAAGTCCTGCACAGGAGAGACTGAACCTGCCACTGCCGTCACATCAGCGTGAGTCAGGACTCTGCTTTTTTTTTTTTCCTTCATACGATAGTGTCACCTTTCACCGGTATTGGAAGGAGGTACGAACTCAGGGATACGTAGCTCGGATACGTGGGCGTCACTGGGTACTTGGCTTCTTTTGCCTGGTGGGGTTTGGGTAGTCTATCAAATAAGCATGGGCACGCGGAGGGGTCAGCAGCAACACGGACCACTCACTGGGAAGTGCTCGAGCTGCTGGGGATTTGTTTTTCTCTTCTATGCAGAAATATCCATCTGGGTGGGGGACCTGGGGACCCTGTCCTATGCAGCTCCCACATTTTATTTGGGGGGGGGAAACAGTGATTCACTCCACTATCCGCAAAGCCCACCCCTCCTTCCACCCCCCTCACCCGGAGGGTGCTGCCTGACCCACATTCTGCGTGCATCCAGCTGTGCTCACGTCCACCCTGGTGCCTGCCTGGGTGTGCGCTCTATGCCACCGCCCAAGGAGCTGCTTTTAACACTCTGCCTCCGCCAGCAACCTGGAGGAGCTTGGCTTTTGGCATCTTTTCAGCCGTGAAGAACACAGTTGTCATATGGCACATGGAAGAAGATGTGCTCTCCTGGACAGAAGAGGAATCAAAAAAGCACCCAAGCTCCAGCGCTGCCCGCCAGCTTATTCGAAGAGCTGCTACGAATTAAGCTCTCGCTGGTCTGGAGGAGCTGGGCTGAGAAAGGGCTTCACCTTCTTTGACCAAGGATCTTGGTTGTCTCTTAGAGTGGCAAAAGGGAGCTTGGTATCTGTGGACATTTAGCTTTGGACTGTCACCGTCTGCCTTAATGAAATGCCCAGAGAGCCCTCGTTAGGGCCCCTCATCAGCACCACAACCGCAGGAGGTGGTGGAGGGCATTCCCTGTGGCCGTTACTTACCGCCTCCATGCAGCACGGCCACCATGATGGATGGGAACCACGATGTCTCGCTATTGCTGGCCTGGAACTCATGCTGGAGGTCCGTGAAGAAGACGCCGATGCAGGAGGGGAAGCCCAGCGTCAGCCCCTGCAGCAGCACTGCGGCGAGCAGGACCATCCACGCCCATCCCCGGTCCTGGGGCTTGGCAGCTTCGCGTGCTGCTGCTCCTCCTTGGGACATGATGGCTTCTTTCTCCTCCTAAGCCAAGCCTGCTGAGGAAGGTAGTGCGGCTACCACGCAACCCTCGGCCCAGCGAACGGACCTGCGGAGAAGGGCTGGTGGTGTTCCCGAGGCTCCGAGGCACCGGCGCGTCCCAATCCTTTTGCAGCTGACACTCCAGACTTACTCTGCATTTCTTCCAGCACTTCCCTGCCTTCTCACTACAGGATCCTGGCAACAGATTGCTTGAGAAACAACTGCCTGCCCCTTTTCTATTTCACAAGACTGTGCCCACAGCCAGGTACAGGCAGGACCACACCTCCGCTGAGGTAGGAATTGGCCTTACCTCGATCCCGCCCTTATTTTCCCTTTCACCTGCTTTCACGGTACGGAGTCCCCTTGCTGGCAATTGCTAAGGTCACTCAGTCCTCGTGCTGAGACGAGCAGGGAAAACTCGGCAAATGCCAAGAAAAATAGAAACTTCTAAAGCTGCGTGTCGCAGCAGAGCTCAGTGTGAACCTTTCAGGAAAACCGCACCAAGTGCTAGTGGCGAAAAAACATTCTTAAAGCCGTTAATTAATTAGGATCCGGTGACCGCAGCGAGGCTTTTGCTTTACCTCTGGTTAGATCTAGAGGAGCTTCTGAGAGATCCCAGTTTTGATTTCTTTGAGACCAGCGGCACGAAAAGCCTAGCGATAGCGTTCCCCATCCTCTGCACACAAATAAACGCGCATTTAAAAAAAAAAACACACCTTTGGGAGCTGGATGAGCTCAAATAAAGTGCTCATAAGGTCACTGCACAGGGCAATATTGATTTAGCACTCAATAGTGTTTTTTCCCTAAAACGATAGCTACATTCGAGTTTTGTGTGCAGGGTTAAAAATGAATACTAGTTTGCTTTTGCTCGTTATTTCACATACGCCACGGTGACAGAAAGTTAGTTTCATACCTCAGGCTGAGACCAGAGCTGGTCAAACGGAGGGCAGCGAGCGCGTGGCTGCGTGCGCGGCGCGGGCGGCTCATCCCTCTGCGCGCAGCCCGGTCAGCTCACGGCCCACGCTTAGATGCTTCTGCTTCAGTAGCGACTAAAGGCTCTGATGAAGGCTTTTGCAATATTAACCTAGGCATCACTTCTGTAAACAGGGCTCTCACGCCGGCTGGCTGACAGCCAAAACCAAAAAAGGGCCGGGAGCGGAGGGGGCCCGTGGGAAGGGGCTCTGAGATGCAAATCACGGTGGTGGTGCTCAGCACACTTTAATCCTTTGTCCACTTTAGCTGGGCGCAGATAATGCAACTAATTCAAGTGCTTGTCTCTCTGGTGTGAATTAGCTGGATGACAGCCTAAAACCTCTCCCCGGCAACAGCAAACCTGCAAAAAGAGGCAGAAGCACAGCTCCTCTCTGTTCCCAGCCGCCCTGTCCAACTCTCGAGTTCGTCCAGCAGAAGGTTTCTGGCTCCCCTCGCATCTCCCCGCGCGCCTGCTCACCGGGCAGGGCTCTCCGGTGGGGCTGCAGACCCCACGGCTTTCATCCGCCTTCCGCCCCTGGCTGCAGGACACCTTTTACTGGGCAGCCCGACCTGCACAGTCGCTGCAGGGACTCGGAGATGTGCTGCCCAGTGCTGCCCGGCCTCCTCGCTGCCTCCTGCCTGCATAAAGGTAAAGGGACGAGTTTGTTCCAGAGCTGGCTATACCGAGCAACAGCAGCGCCGCAAAACCTTGGTTTAACCCTTCCCGGGGTAACTAGATGGGATGGACGGTGCAAAGGTGTAGGGCTAATGTGTGCTTTTGTGCTCCTGTGGGCTCGATGTTCTCAGGCCACCTGCTCCTGGTGCTGAGCAGTGAACGTGAAAGGCCAGGGAGACCTGCGAAACACGGGCAGATTTTCACGTGCACGTGATCCTGTTGGGAATAGGATTGAAATTCCCAGCAATAGCCACACCCGGGTGCCTACTGCAAACCGCGTGCTTTTGCTGGGAGCAGATGAACCGGCGCAAAGGTGCTTCCCTGCAGCAGCCCGTGCAATGCCCGCGGACGGACGGGTGCCCTGGCTGGGACAAGGGAGAGCACGCTCCCAGGTTCAGTCTGTCTTTCCAGCCGCTCTCTGCCCTGATGAGCTAATTTGCTCTTGTTCAGGTCTGAATGCTGTTTCTTCTTCTTCCAGTGACTCCGAGACACCGGTATTCAGGCCTTCTTGGATTTCCCTGGCCGTGACGGAAGCAGTTGTTTATGGCAGCAGACCAGGAGTGCTCACGCAGCGATTCTCCCTGCTTCCTCCGTGCCTCGGTTTCCCTCAGCTGGGATGGGGGACAAGCAGCTGCCGGGATGAGAGCACCCGGCAGGGTTGCTGGCTGCTGCCTGCAAGAGCAGGCAGCCCCTTGTGCCGAGAAACACAAGGACGTTTATGTAGCTCACTTCCTAGGAAGAGGTTTATATTTAGCCTGCGAACACTGATGGTATCTATGTATTGTCCTCAGTATGAGCTCGTGGCTGGTGGGTGCCTCCGTGGCGAGGAGAGCAGCCCGCTTCTCCCCGGCCGCCGCTCGGGAGGGGAGCTGGCAGCAGGGTCCAGGGGGGCAGCGTAGCTGACGGGGGAGGCAGAGCTGCTGCCCCAGCAATGGGGCTTGGAGGGGCGTTCACAGCCCCGACGATGCCTGCGGCTTGGGAGCCGGGATGGAAACAGAGAAGAAACTTTCTTGGTGATGGTACGTTCGGTCTCTGCATCCCACTGCGTAGCTTGCAGCATCCTCCTGCCGCCCCAGCTCAGCCCCGGCGTCTGCTGGGCATTTTATGAACGTGTGAAATAGGCTGCATGCACAGAGCTGTTTGCTGCAAACTGAGCAGGGTGGTAAACTTTTTGGGGGTCACTCAGTGTCTGTTGGGGGTAGGAAAGCCAAGCACTTCTCTCGGTAAATACCTTTGGAAGTAACGTTTTTAAGTACCTTTTCATCCTGAGATCTTGGCTTGCTCTGTCATCCTCTCCCGGGTAGGTTGTACTCTATCCCAGCTGACTTTTCCAAGGTCACCCAGTAAGCTGACAGCAGAGAATCCAGATCTAGCTCCGATTAAAGCGTTGGCCCAAGTAGTGCAGCCTGGCCCAAGGCTATGGGCTTGTGTCTGCGGGGTGTCACTTGCCAGCAGTGACTCGCAGACCTGAAGGGGCAGGCGGATGCCTGGGGCAGGGCGGGGGTGGCTGCAAGCCCCCCCGCTCGGTGTATGCCCTTCCCGCACCTCGCGGCTCTGTCGGCCAGTCCCGAGCTCCGCAGCCTCAGCAGCAGCTTTGGGACAGACTGTGTGGCTGGAAACCAAAGTGCAAATGCCTCAGAGTTGCAAAAATCACTTTTGAGAAAGACTAGTTGAATTTGTTCCAGAGATCCAGATTAGCAAAGCGTCAGACAGACTGAATCTCCGGAGGAAATGCGTGGGGGTTGGTTTGTTTGGGTTTTTTTTAAAAGCAAGGGAAACTCAGTGACATTTCAGCTGTGGGACTGCAGAGCAGTGCAGGGCAGGGAGCTATTTCTGCTATTTCAGTCCCAAATTAAACTCTTGCTCTGGTCCTTCCCTTGAGCCCAGACAGCCCCAGCATAACCGAGCTCGCAGAGCACCTGAAAACAGATTCCTGGCCTGGGACTGAGGCAGAGACAGGATCTGAGCAGCCCTGGCAAAACCCCCACGGACCAGCTCTGCTGGTGCTGAAAAACTGGGACCGAGCCAAGGACGGGGAAGTGCTGTTTTGTCATGAGTTTCCCAAGCAGCTCCCATAGCATCGCTCCCACGACCTCCCCCTGCAAAGGGCATCAGGGTCCTGCCTGCACTAATGGGTCTTAATTAGCCTGACCAGCCTCATCTGGGGCCTCCTCCCACACCCCCTCCACCCCATTTGTTCCCCAGCTCCATTTAAGCCCGGCTCCTTGCCTAGATAGGCCTTTGATCTGTCTCACCACTGTTTTCTGCTCTCCTGGACTGACTTTGGATCTGCCGGGCTGCTTTGCGCTCCTTAATCACCAATAACGCGGGTCAAACAGCAGGTGAGAAATGCCACTTTTGGGACCAGGTTTAATGACCATTAGCCAGTACCAGGGATGATGCTGCTTGGCGTGGAGATGGGAAATGAGGATTGAGGAGGCAGCTGGCACCAGAGCGTGCGCCGACAGCTCTCATCAGTTCGCAGGAATCCAGCAAGATGTGGCTTGTCCCTGCTCTTTATCCTGGTGGCAAATCTCCGGCTGGTGGGTGATTGCAAATGGTTTGCGTGCAAGCTGTCCCTTGCCCTCCTGGCTGCCGCCGTCCCCCCGGTCGCTGCCGGTGGCTTTCCCAGCGCCCGTGCTTTGCGCAGTGGGCGGGCAGGTCGGCCCCAAGAAGGGCAGCTCTCCCCGCCGCAACGGGGGTGGCTGCGGAGATGAGTCTGAGAAAGATGTGCTTGTGCAAATTCACGCTGGAGGCGGCTCTGGCAGTGGCTCTGGCTCGCGCTGTGACACCCTGACTTGCCGCGGTGCCCTGTGCCGTGGGTTTGTGGAGCAGGGCAGAGGTGGGGGCCGATGCTGGCACAGGGCTACCCGCAGGGACAGAGGTCTCTGCTGGGAACCTGGCTGAGGTTGCTGAGGATATCGGGAAGCTGCTGGTGTTTTTCTTCCATCGATTTCCTGCATTTGTGAAGGTGAGGAGGGTGGCCTGTTCCCTGAAAAGCGGGGCTTTTGAAGAAATGGAGTTACCTCACCATTAGCTGCATGAAAACTCTCGCCGGCAGCTGAGGAGGCGGCGCGGGGAGCGGGCAGGGGGCTGCGTTGCAGCTGCGGGCGAGGGTCTGACCCTGCTGCAACCCACCTCTCCCCTGGGCTGACGTCTGGGGACCTGAGTAGTACTGCGGGGGTTCCCTCTAGCAGATCTTGCCTATCAAGCTCTTAATTGTCATTTGCCTTGACTTTTATTCATGACGAATAAAGGGCTTAGTGGGGGAAGGATCAAGAGAAGCATTTCCCTGCTGGATCCCTGAAGCAGGTGGAGAAGAGGTTGTGGGGGATTGAAGGTGTGCAGCCAGAGCTTGTGGGGAGCGTGGTTTTGGGGAAGCCAGCGGGTTTTTGGGCTCCAGCGAGCCAAGAGAAGCAGCTTCGGCTGTGCCGCTCCCGGCAGATGCTCTGCCATCCCAACCAGGTCCTGCTCGGGTCTCTTGTCCAAGGACGGTTGCTCCAAGGAAGGTGCAGGTGATGCCTAGAACTTGCAACAGGGCAGAAAAGGCGATCCGACAGCTTAGTGCCAACACCTAGGCCCACACCCAGAGGGATCACAGCGTTGGGCATGGTGATTCCTGGAAAAGTAAAGACAGGAGCTCTTCGTCCTGCTGGGAAGCGCAGGCTGCTGTGTGCGTCAGGGTCACGTTGTCAGGGGCGCGCGTGTGGAAACGGCAAAACGCGGCCTTGAGCTTTTGTTTTGTGGGCAAAACCCCTTTGGTTTGGCAAATATGACCGTCCCCTTCTTACTTTTCACATGTTCCTCTGCATTCAAATTCTAGATGAAACCCCCCTGAGATATTAGGGTGAGGATGACTGTTTGTTAGGTATTTCCCAGCCCTTTAGTGACTAATCTGCCTGCTTTTCTGAGACATCTTGAACTCAGTGCCGGGGTGAAGGGCCTGGCTCTTTGCTTGGTTGCCCGAACAGTTTTCCTCATTTTTAGCCACTGTCACTTGAATTCATCAAGATCACTGGTGCGTGTTTTCTCGGCCGTGCTGAAGGACCTGCTGCCCTGAGCTAAATCACAGGTGGAAGGCTCACCTTTCCCAAGGATTTTCCTGGTGACGGAGATGGGCTGAGCTCTCAGCTCCCTGAGGGTCTCTTTGGGACCCATGGTACCCGCGAACTCCTCGCACTTCAGACTGACGATGGACTTGCATCGGGCTCCCATCTGCTGAAGTCTGAGAAGCTCCTAGGAGGGATGGAGGCCTCCAGTAGGAAATACTGATGAAAGGTCCAGTATCTGCCTTTGCTCCTCTGTTACACCACCATCTAAAGGCAATTGCTAGGAGAGTGCAGCTCCTTTTCACTATGGTTTGGAGAAACCAGTGTGTTTCTCCAGCCCTGGAAGGGCGAGGGTATGTGGGGGTTATTGGCCCATATGAAAGTTGGGTTAAACCTTCAGTGACTGCCTCAAAACCAGATCGAGGTGGAAGACCATGGCTAAGGTCCTTGTTTCCCAAACAAGTTACTAAGCTGCGTTGAAAATATCTGCAGGCTTTCTGTCTGCGGCTAGATCTGGCGCGATTACTTTGTTCCGGGAGAAGGCGGGCAGCTAAGTGACGAACTGACCTTCGTCTTTACGCGAGAGCCCGAGGCAGAGCAGAAGAGCGTGCGAGTTGTGCAACACGCGTCATGGCTGGGGCCAGACCTCTGCGCCGCCAGGTTTCACCCTCCCAGACCTGCGCGGAGAAGGGAAATACAGCAGCGGTTTGCACTGCTTTTTGCTGGAGCCCCAGGCTGAGAAGTCAGATGCCAATAGGTGCCTTGATGCTGCTAAAATCCTTTCCTATCTTTAATGTCAGTTCGGGTTTCCTCTTTGTCCACAGACATGAGCGGGCAGGACAGAAAAACAAATGAACTGTGCCCCAGGCAAAACTGGCAGGGGCAAGCCGAGCTGCCGGCTGGGGTGACTAATGGGAGTTTTGCGGCGCTGCAGCGAGGTGAGCGCCAGCCCAGGCAGCCAGGTGGCCCCTGGACACAGCGGGGTGGCCAGGGTGGGCTCAGCCCCGGTGGGAGCCTGAGCCTTTCCTTCCAGAGGAGGGATGTGGGATTGTTCCTTTTATGCCCTTTCCAGTGCAGAAAAGGCTGATAAAGGGGTTTTAAAGTCCCTCCGCTGCAGCTGGGATGGGTGTGCTCCTTGTTGACTTCACTGTGTGGCTATCAGCAAATCTCAGTGATGCTTCGTAACTCATCTTCCTCCCAAGCACCTGGCAAAGCCACCTGGGCTTGTCTCCCCCAGCTGCCTCTGGGGATAGGAGGGCCCAAATCCTGCCACGGGCAGGCACAGAGTTCCCTGGGTGTTTTTGTGCTGCTGCCCACCTCCTGCCTTGGGGTTGGCGGAGCCCCTCGCCCACAGGCGCCGCTCGTCCCTGGGAGGTGCCTCCACATCCCACATCTTCTCGGGGCAGTGGGGTTCGGGGCCAGCCTGGGGTGCCCTGACAAACCCAGCCAAGAGCCAGGGCCTTCACCCTCCGCTGAGGCCGGTTCTGCTGCAAACCGTCCCCCTCCTTCCCTTTTCCTGCTGCGGCGCATCCAGAGCAGCCTGGGTTTTGGTAACGAGAGCTGAGCTTCGGGCTGGCCTGTGGCAACAGCGGGGCCCGATTGTTAAGAGGTGGGGCACAGGGTTCACTTCTTATTCTGGGTAAGGTAACGCACACAGCGCTGCTGCCTATCCCGCACAACCTCTCGCCGCTTGGTGATGCTGGGGCATCGCCTGTGTTTTCTGCAGGAAGAAGTAAAAAAAAAAAAAAAAAAAAAAAAAAAAAAAAAAAAAGATTTTTTGAAAGGAGTTAAGGGGGTTGCACAGCCTTGGATGGAAAAGGGGTGGATGGCACCAACGCCTGGCGGCTCCAGCTTGCGGTTTCTGCAGAAACCGCCGAGTGATGCTTGTGTCTTCTGCAGGGTGATGTAGCACTGTGTTAGAGGAACCGGCAGCCCAGGAGCTGGTTAGAGGTCCCGCACAAAGGCTTTCCCAGCCTACGTAGCCTTATAGGAGAGCCCTACAGTGGGAGAGCAGGGAGGTTATGGCTGCAGGCCTGAAATGCTGTTTGTAATTTGAACTTCTGCTGACAAGTCCTACCTTGTGAACGTGATCGAATATGCATGCGGCGCCAGCAGTGCCAGCCCTGCCGTTTCCATCTCTGCCCAAGATGTTGCCGGCACTTGAGCATGGCTTTGCTTTGGGCAAGTTCACGGGCAGTCCAGACCTGCAGTCGGGTCTGGCACGGAGATACAGGGCTGGGTCAAGGAGGTTTGAAAAGTACCGTCTTAAATCAGCCCGTGCTCCATGGTGACCTGGCTCAGCCTTGGTTTCTGCCCTCTGTGCCCATGAGCCCTCCCCGTTTGGCCCCATGGAGGGAGACTCTCGTCGTCTTCCACCCTGCTGGTGTTAAACCCCGGGCTGGGGACGTGCCAGCCCCCTCCCGGCTCGGTCGCTTTGAGGCTCCTGTTGCGGTGGGGCTGGAGGGGAGGCAGCCCGCCCGCCTGCGGGGCAGCCTGCAGAGCAGCCACAGTGGTCAGCAGCCACTTGTGGTCAAAAGCAAGACTAACTTAATCCCAATTTTCCCATTCTTCACTTATGTCTTTGCTTCTCCTCCTTTTTCCCCATGTTGGGGCGGAATTGTCAAGGTTATCCAACTTTTGGCGTCACCAAAGCTTGAATATCTGGTTTGCCTCCCCGCTCCTTGCCCATCTGCGGGTACCTCCGTTTCAGGCGCTTCCCAGTTGCGATGCCCTGTAAACAGGAAAGAACCTAAATCTCAGTTAATCCCCCAGTCTCGCTAAAAACACAAGCACGGGGCAGGCTGGCGGTTTTCAGGGTGGAGGTAATCCAGCAGCTGCTCAAAAGAGCCGCCAGGGCTTCTGGGCTGATGCCATGTGCCCAGGGCGGGCTCGTGCCCAGGGGCCAGTCGCAGGCTCAGAACACGAAGGGAAGCTGGATTGAAGAAACTCCACTTATTTCTCACGTTCGTTCCATTTGTCTTGGCGATGGCAAGACCCTGGTACCTTTGGTCTCGCGTTGGAAGGCAGAGAGCTGTTGGCGAGCTCCTGCGGCGGCGCAGCCCGGGCCTTTTCTGGTGGAGGAAGGGGCGAAGCTGCCTGGAACGGTCGGACCTCTGCCACGTGTGCTGCTCCAGAGTCGAGCAGGGGTTTAGTAAATGAAAGCCGCCAAAAAAATCCTGTTCCTTTCTTAGCTACTCACGTTTAACTCTTGTATTAACGTTCTGCTTGCTTGGGGTTGACAGCGGAAACGGTAAAGTTAAATGTAGAAGTTGAGATTCTTTTGTATAACAGAAAATCAGAAACATGCTTCAGTTTGCCTTTTTCTCTGGAAGTAACCAATGACTCGGAAATGCTCTCCTCTTGGCAAATCATTGTTATAAATGAATTGGAGGCCGAAGCAGGTACCCAATTTGCACGTTAACACGGTATTTGTGCGGCAAGGTGGCAAATGGATGCAGAGAAAGCAGCAGGCTGCAAACTCTTCAAACTTTTCAAACCCATTTCAGAATCTTTATTGAAAAACAAAAAAAAAAATCAATCACAGCATCTCAACTGTTATTCAAACACATTTAATAAACAAAGAGAAACAGTGGCAAAGGGCACTGACACGTGACAACTGTACAAAAGCTCCGGGTTTGCAGGCAAACGCGAGGGGAGGAGCCCCCGGCCCAGCGGCGGGGCTGGGGAGCGGCTCCGTCCCGGCGCCCTGCAGCGAACCATGCCCCCGTCGCCTCCGCCCGCTCAGTCACCCCTGAGAAAAATCGACTTTTAAAAATGTGCAGAAACAAAGACACTTCGAGAGGTTATTTCCAGTCTTGCCATAATGGGACAATTTAGGCCACTGGGAAAATTAAAAAAAAAAAAAACCCAAAGTGTCATACTCTCCGTTCCCAGGATTAATGCTTTGAAGTGGACCTTCCCAAGAGGCACAAGCGCTCTGGGATATCCAGCAGACCTACCCCTGCTCACCTACCCTACTCGCCACAACCTGCTACCTTTTTTAGAGTGAACGGGACAAATTTCATCCTAATTCAGCGCTAGTTTTGACATAGTTGTGACCGAGTGAAAGGCAATGGAAGGAAAAGCCCTGTCGAGCACAGCAGGGATGCAACTGGTGCACAATGCCGAGACCAGCCTTGGTCTGAGGGTAAAGGTGACCTAGCACAGTCAGGAAAGGAGAAATCCTCCACTGGGAATGTCCCTGCTCTGGATGGACTGCACGCCTGGTCCTAAATATCGCCCGAGAACTCGAGGGTCCAGTACCGGCGATCGGTTATCTACCCTAAACTTGTTCTGTTAAACGTAAAGACCCTGCAAGCGAACCCTAAGCGTCTTCAACCCCCCAGCGCGTCCTTGCTGCAGAGAGCAGCGTGGAGGGGAAAACCAAGACGCAACTTTGATAGTCTGTCTTTTGCATGCGAGTGAAATAGCTGTTCCACTCAACGGGTAAGGGTAACTTTTAGGCTGCCTGGCTCAGTGGGGAGAGTGATGGCATCGCTCTTGCATCAGGCAATCCTCCGGTGGGCTTCACCGCGTATGGCATTTTTGGTGATGCAGAAAAGCAACGAGGTATCGTTTTTATCTACTTGAGCTGTACTGCCTCCCTTTGCAACTAGTGTTGCTTTGAGCTCCGTGAACAGCAAGGCGCTCAGCTGGCATCGATGTGACAAAAGCAGCTGGACCAGTTCCTGTTGCCTTTACTTTGATATTTCTTGACCAGTTCCCAGAAACTCCCTCCTCTGAGGAAGGGAAAGACGACAGATGAGAGTGTTAAAGGGCTTTTTAGGCTGCTAACTTGCATACGTGCGCTTCTTGACTTCTTAGCTGGGAGCACAGACGGACAGTGACCGAGGCTACGAGATACGGACGGAGGAGAGAGATCTATACACATCACAGTGTTATTTGGGCCCAGCCAAGGCGTACGGTCTAATCACACCGATACCATCTCACCACATTAGAAACAGGGAAGATGGAGGGAAGAAGAAGAGCTGGGTTCTTCAGCGTGACGGCAAGCCAGCTGCATTTCAACAGCCTGTAACTGACACAACGTGAATTCGGAGACATTTGGCACAGTCTGTTGTTACCAGGATTAAACCAGCACAGATAATTCACCAGTCTCTCTTGAGAATGAGGCAAAGCCTCCACCGGAGGAGACGTGTTGGCAAAGCAGGATGGGAGAGGACAGGCAAGAGTACGTACAGGACTGGAAAGAGGCAGAGTGCAGCGGTGTCTTTGCTGCACGTCTTGCTTGCTGAACTGGTGGTTGGACCGTTGGTAAAGCTGCCGCAAGGCCCTGTCAGCAAGGGATAAGATGGGAAACCTGCCTAATTCTATCTCAAAACCTTAAGGAGACCACAGGAAGCTGGAGTCCTCCAGAAAGGAGCCCAACTCCTCAGTGCAGGTGAGGAATTTTCTGATACCTTGTTGAGAAACACCTGCTCTGAGCTTGTCAACGTCTGTGAATTCCAGCGTCTCTGAAGCTTTGCGTTTCATGTCAGTTTGGGACTTGACTCAAAAAGACCCAAGTGCCTGGACACTTAGGCTACAAAGAACAAAGCCAGGATGAAAGGGGAAAAACATGCAGCAAATTCCTAAGCAATTCCATTTACCAGACTAGGAGGGACATGCCCTTGGTGAGGGGTGGCACAGATTAACAGAGGGGAACCAGTGACTGCAGTTTGGCTAAGATCAGAATTCGAGAGGCACAAACGAACATTTTGCACATCCATCCAAGGCATTCCAAAAAAAAAAAAAAGAAAAAAAAGAAAAAAGAGAAAAGTCACAGAAGTCGACACATCACTTTGGACAAGAAACATTACAACAGCTTGGCAACTTCCCCCCCGCCCCAGCTCTGTGATGCCCCTCTGTAATTTGAGGTGATCTCTTAAAGGTGGGGACGTGAGGGGGCTGCAGATAAATCACTGCATGTAAATAGGGGATCTCCTCTGCAAAGGATCTCATGGGTTAAAACAAACCTACCTGCTTGCTACAGTCAGAAAGAAATTCTGCCCGAAGTCCTCCCTTGGTGAGAAGGAAGGAGACAGGGCCCACGCTGCTGGAGACAAACAAGGCAAAGCTGAACTTGGCAGCGACAAGTCCCTAACCTTGTGCCTTGGCACCAGGCTAAGATATGGCCGTGGCAGGGTACTGGAGGGGAAGATGTCACCACTCTTCCGCAGCAGAGAAGCGTAAAGGACAGAACTATCGCTCTGTCGCTGTTCTGGGTGAACACAGGTCTCTCTGCTTACGCGTGCGAAGTAATGGGCTTTGGGAAATGCCAGAGGCCCGTACGTAATAGCGTTAACAGCGAGACCTGTGCTAGATGTACGCGCGACTCCACTCCCCTTAGGACCTAAACTCAGCTCTCAGGAATTGAACACGGAACAAATACAAAGCAAGAATGGAAAAAGGCTGTGTGGGGTTTTTACAAGTGGTTGTTTTGTTCCTCCTTTTAAAGCCCTGTTCTTCTGATTTGGGGGGGCTGGCTGATCGGGGGGAGCACTGCGAGGTCCCTGTACTCTTCTGGTGGCAGACCTGGGTGCGAGAAATGGCCCAGCTCCGATATAGATCCTCCCACCTACGCCAGCCTGCGGAAGGTGGGCCTGATCACAAGGGCCTGCAGACCTGAGCAACCTTCGCCAAGGCTCCGACTGGGAATCCAGCCCAGCCATTGTTGGAAAAATTCAATACAGCGCTGGCCAAGAAAATAAAACAAATACTTGTGGAAAGGACTATCCAACTGGAAGAGTCTTTTCCTTCCTTGGTTTCCAGGGTAAGAGGGAAGCCTTTGGTTATGACCAGAATTATTCGCCATTGGCAGGACAGGCTCGGCTTTGCTTTGCATTAGCTTGGTTACTGTACAAGGGCAAGGCTGCGCTGCAGAGAGGCGCTCTGCCCAGCGGGACTGCCCTTTTGACATCTGGGAGTTTTAACGGCGTGGACACTTGAATTACATCCGGGATCCTCGCTCCTGAAGAATCTGAAAAAGAAGAGAGCTTCTATAAATACCTTGGACAAGTTTAGATGCAAAAGTTCACGTTCAGAGTCCTTGTTTTTTGCAGAGAAAGGAAAGATGGGCTAACGTGAGAGCAGCTTGCTGGGTTTTAAGCTACCACAACAAATGACAGGCTGGTTAAAGCTGACTGAGCCCTTCTCTAGAAATCCTGCTTAGCCGCCTGCCAGGAGTTAAGATTGTCGCCTTTTGTTGCTATCCTGGGGGGGGGGGGGGGGGGAAGAGTGGATTGAAAGAGGGGGGGGAAAAAAAAAGCTTGTCTCTCCCTGCAGTATCCTTCAACCACAAAATGTGACCAATCTCAAAGGCCCTTGCTATGCTGTCCTCCTTTTTCAAGTCTCTCTCTTTCCTCCAATTTTTTGGTCTTAATTTGAAATGTACAAATAGCCTTAGCTCTTGTCCTACAGTAAAACATGACATCTTCCAAAAGGGGAAGATCATGCATAGAGGAGGAAATAGGAAAGCCTGGCGCCTGGAACTGCTGCTGCCAATCGTGGATCTGCTAGTGTAAGAAGGGCTTTTTCTTTGCATAGCAGAATTCAGGTCAATACATCTGAGCAGATGCCTTACCTTTGCCTTCTCGCTGGGCTCCTTGACAATGCCGTTGGTGGAATTGTTGAGCTCCCTGGACACAACGCAGAGGAATTCTGCCTGGTCTTCGTTTCCGTAGTTATAGGAAGATCCAATGCTGATTAGCTGCACAACAGGAGACAGCCAAGGTAACTATCGATAAGTCTTGACTTTTGCTTTGTTCCTACACTTGCTCTGTGAGGTGCGACTGGCCAGTGAGACTTGCTCGGGACCCCAAGCGTCCTTTGTATCCCCCCCCCCGTGTCCCAGGGACACGGCCGAGCTCCAGAGCCCTCTAGTGGCATCTGGAGCCTCAGGAAGAAATTCCAGCCTGGAACTGTAATGTTGAACACAACAGAACATTTTCCAATTACCGAGGGCAGAAAAAGGAAGAGTGCGGCAGATTTTGCAATAGATAATATCCAGCTAATTCAGATATGGGGCAGGCAACGCAGACTTCCCGGTCCAGACTACACTGACCTCGGCTCTCGGCTTGCCTTTTGACTTCCATGTGTAAAAACTGGAAAGACAATTCTTTTCCACGGACAGATGTTGCATTAACTAAGGGACACGTGGCAAATTGGCACCATTCTTTACGTAGATGCTGTCAGGATGGAGTTTGATATCTGTGTAAATGGGATTATATTCTATGACTGTTGTGATGAGGGGTCTGGACTCGATCCAAGCCATCCCATCTGTCTCATTGATCATTATTACATTAAAAGGGCATCCTGGAGTGCAGAGCTAATTTGTCATTTACAACTCAGTTCTGCTTTCCAGATAATAAAGCTAAGTAATCTGAAGAAAGCAATGTGAATCTTATCAATCGTGTATATCTAGGAAACTTTAATACGCAGCGTGCACCCTAACTTCCATGTCCTGATGGATTTTAGAAGAGAGCACTCCGTATTTATACAGCAGACAGGTGCAGTCAACAGCCTTCCTAGACAGACCGTATAGATAGTCGTCTAGACTATAGATAGGATCTATACGGTCACAGCGCAGCTGCGGGAGGACTTCAGGGCTGTCGTACTGACTGGCCTCCAGCACTGTTTTAAACAGGCTTTGATGTTTGTGCTGAGGGCAACAGACACAGGATAAAAAAAGATTTTTTTTTTTTATTTTGAATTTTGCTTCCCTGCTCCCTGTCTTGACTGTTTAAACTCTTGGATATTTCAATACTATACATCATTATTTACTCAACAAACACAAAGTGTCTTTTGATAAAGATAGCAATTTTCCAGACTACTGAGCTGTAGGTGGACAGGAGAATGGATTTCTGTTTAAAATAGCAAATTTCTATTCCATCCTTAATTTAAGCAGGACTGAATGGTACAAGGCAGAGAACCTGAAAGACCACATGCTCCTCTGAGAACCCAAGCCTGACAGACAGTAAGGCTGCAACAGCTTTTACCACTCCTGGCTTTCCTGCAGGTTCCTGAACCAGTCTTTTTGATGTTTTGAAGCGACTGGATGCAAAGAACCCATGAAGGAAACATCTCTGTTCAACCACTGGCATCCAGGCTAAGACTTAGCAACGGGCTCTCTCTGTCTCCAATACGTGGATCTGTCACCGTCTTTCCTAACACGTCTTGGCATGCCAAGTGGAGTGATTTGGGGGAGGGTAGAAGCCACGCTGGGCTGCACATCTGAGGAAAGACCTCGACAATAGGCTGCAGCTACAATGTGCCTCCCAGCAGGGCCCATTTCAGCATGGGACATATCTCGTGCTGCACCACTGCCACGTTCCTGCTCTGTGACCCAGTCTGGACCATCTCACAGCTGGAGAGAGGCTGTGCTGCTGTGGGAGGTCTAGCCCTGACCAAAGCATCCTATCTGTTGGTCTTGCTGCCCTTGGGGGTGTTTGAGCTGAATGCAAGTCCCAGGGGAGGGCAAGAGCAGCTCCTGATGGTGGGAGCGCGCTGGAGTGGGATGTGCAGGAAATTTTGCTGGTGCTTGCAGTGTACGGGAAGGAGGAGGCTGGCAGGGATCTCGGTGGTTTGTGCAAAGGCTGTGGATGGCAGAGGGAGGGAGGGAACAGGAAGGGAACACGCTAGCATTTGCTTGTAACCACTATCTCGACCCTATTGTTATAGATTTGAAAAGCAAGGCTAGGAAAGATGTAAGGCTGCAGATTCCTGTGTAGGGCACTGCCTATAGCCTTTTGGTTTTGGGGGTGTGTACGTGCATGTGTGAAAGGCAACATCTGTTCCGTATGTTTTTGGACAGCAAAACCTGGGTGTTGGAGAACTGCATTTCCATAAAGCAGCCAGTGGCTCTTGGTCACAAGATTTCCCTACCGGCTCACAGGGGCAAGAATTTTTGGCTGCCTCTCCACTACGCAATAGGAGTTTTCAGGCGCTACAGAACAGATATATATGAACAAGTGGTGCAAAGTGCTGTTGCTAATCCTACGCCTCACTTCGTGTCAGCATATTTCCCACAACATCCACTTGTACTGAAGCTGGACTAATTGGGAAGACAGCAGAGCTGTAATCCACAGAGCCTATTCTGCAGTTTCCTAATATAGCATTAAAATGCAGGCCAGCTGGTTTCCAGTTCTCCATCCTCCTAAATATGAGGACTGTATTCAATTCCAGAAACCAAATCTGGAACTAATGCCATATGCAACTTCAGTGACACCTAGCTCTGGAACCGGCTGCGCTACAAAGGCATCTGCAGGAAGTGTGTTTCTCATGTCACTCAGCACCTCTTCAGCAAATGCGGGAGTCGTGGCTTTGAGCTTCCAGAAAAGTCGTGCTGTGTTTTTTCATGGCTCTATTAATTTTCCCAGATAAAGCTGTTGTACTGGGGTCTGGTATACGTGATGAAATGCAGGAGAAGGGAAGAATGGCTCTGGATTTGACATGGATACAAGAAGTCCTGAGAGAAAAATGACATCTCTCTTGGCAGTTTGAGTAAATTCTGCCTTTCCCTGTCAGTTATTCCACAGAAGTGGGCTGCTGCTCAGTTCAGACTGCTTATTCAGAAGAGCAGAGCAGTGTGAAGTGCAATTAAATAGCAAACTCTGCTTATTCCATAGGCAGCTTTCAAAGGGATTCTGCCGTTCTTCGGTAATGGTACCTGTTCAAATTTCCAGCCATCGGACATAGTGGACACCATCTGTGTGAGCTCCTCCTCTTGGCACTGCAGGACTCTGTACACATGCTTCACAGGTCCCTAAAGCACAGAGAATAAAAATAAGTGTGAGTTTAGTAATTGTTACGCTAGTATCAAGGTAGGAAATTAATAAGCCTCTCCTGCTCTGTCATCTTTTATTATTTCTCATCTGTTATTTGAGGAAGTCTGAGCCCCACAGGCTTTCTGACGTTCCGACCATCCAACCAATCCTAAAGCAGGTACATATGGTTGGCACGCTTCTCTTAAAAGCCTTCTGTGTGTCTAAGGGCCAGTGAAAGCAAAACTTCCTTGGCTTTCAAAGCCATTTAGTGCTTTTTGAAAGTGTTTCTCTTCTGCAATTGAATCTAGTGGGTGTGTTAATATCAGCTGAGCAGCAATGGAAAAAATTGCCACAGAGAGACAGATATGAAGGGAAGAAAACGGTTTAGAGAAGGAGGAGTTTGAACTCTTCCTTACACACCAAAGCAGTATGTTTTGCTGTATAACCACCCATCTTTGCTCCTGGCCCCTCTCATTTAACTGTTTGTTGTCTTGCCCTGCAGTGCTAACACGATGACTCAGTGGTCTGTGCTTATAAAACCATAATGGATACTCTTTCCTAGCTGTGCCTCGGATCTACCTAAAAGCACCGATTCCGCCTCTTAAAGATGACTAAACAAAAAATCTGCTACTAGGAGCATCTACAGCCACACGTCCTTCTACTACGCTACGGAAAATGACTGACTTCATAACGCAAAAGTTCCTGTGCCTTACTTGAGAGGTTCTGTTCTCGTTATCCCGTATCCGCTCCTTCACCAGCCGCACAAGAGATGCAATATTGTAAAACTCGGCTTCTTCCAGTACCCCTAAAAAAGGAACCAAAAGTAGAGAGAAATTCTGTTACTGTGTCCAGGGTAGAGTGAAGATGATTCTGCTACAAGGATGCAGCAGCTGCTCCTGACTCCAAATCTAGCCCAGATGTGAGGAAATCCCCGAACGCTGAATAGACTGTGCCACTGATCTCGTGCTCGCAGGCTGGAAGAAAATGACCAACTAGCTGTCACCTCCTTTTGTCCCTTAGAGGATCTTTAAGAAAGATTACTCCCCATTCCCTGGGATTATCAGAAACCTCACGGTACAATCTCTGTTTGTTCACACAGCCCCATTAGGGGAAAGTCACCAAAGCTGCCTGCCTGCAGAGAACTCCCATCCGTGGAGGGAGAGGAGATGTGCTAACAGATCTTTTGCTCTGCTAACAGAAGCCTTTGACCTAAGCAGAAGAGCGATGGCTCGTGTTGTAAGCTGCAGGCCTCTGCTTTCAGGAAGCTTACAGAATCTAGTGATTCAATTCCTGTTAACGAGCACCCTTCTGAGGAACCAACAGTACTAACAGCACTACTGGGAAATGCGGCTTGCTCACACCCTTACACATCGCCGTCTCAGGAACCCTGTGCGCTCAGGCAGGTTTCTGATGATGGCGCTCGGATGCTGCCATCAAACAGCATTTGCAGTGCTTCCCCTGCATTTTTCTCTTACCTTCTTCTGCAAGCTCCTTGTTTATGATGAGCTTCCCGTGTCGGAGGTAGTTCAGTATTGGACCAAAATACGTGGGGTCTCTATCGATGAGATACGCCCCTGTCTCATCCTGTTGAGCGTGTACAGGAATGAAGCGGGGGTGGTTAAGTGGTACCAGGAAAAAAAATAATTTCAGTTGAAAACAATAAATTGAACAGTTTTTCTTTGAGAACCTGGATTCATTTGCCTGTGAAATGTGTACTCATGACTCCACACTTAAACCAACATTATTTTTTTTTCAATATCTGAACTCAGCTACAGATGTTGCAGCTCAATGATGCTGGCAGATGCTTCAGGTTAAGCACTTCCATAACAGAGTTTATGTACCTGGAGAGAAAAGCAGGGCTTAGCAGTTTTTCTTCACTGCAATAATAAAAACCAAAAGCTGGCAGTTGTGTTGTGTCTAAATTTGCTTTCCAGACTAGTTTAACCAGGAAACTCTGGAGGAAGATTGAATCTCCAGTTCTAGCTAGCAGCCTGTGATGGTTTAAGCAGCTCTTTTTTTCTCCTTTCTACTACTGAAAAAGCACATTGCAATGCACCAGCCGTGTCTCTAGCAATACACTAACTATTGCCATCAAATAACCAACCATTTGCAACCAAAAGCATCTCTTGAGCCAGCTTTGAAGCGCTGACAAAGCCTGCCCAGAAGTCTTTCACATCACTCCTTTAAATCATTTTAAAGCAACATTTGTCCTGCCAGTCAATCTGCTCTAAAGCAATAAAAACTGTGAAAAAAGAAAAAAACCACTCTGAAATGTCATCTCCTCTATTCACTGATGCTGGCGACTGCTATTTTGATCACAACCAGGATTTATCTTTTGATTCAACTCTGAACAGAGCGGCAAGAGACCTGAATAATTCTCAGCCTGACCTACCCACGAAATATTTACAAAACCTTGTGCGGTGGATCCTACAGAAAACCTGCAATTACAAGAATAACTGTTGGCAAAATCCTTACGACAAACTGCAACGACTGCAAAACTATCCACCCGTGTAAGGAACGTGCACTGTGATCTTTTACAAGAGCAAAGTGAGATATATTTAAAAAAAAATCCCAACACGTGCTCAGGGTGAGAAATCATTAAAATTCCTGTTTCTCAGAAAGGTTCTGTGGCGGGAGGTGGAGGGCGTCGGTGCCCACAGCGCCGGGGTGTTACGGGAACGAGGGCAGACCCTAAGCCCCGTTCTTGGGGATGCGGCCAAAACTGCGGCCGTGTAATGGGACACGAGGGACAAGGAGCCGGCGTGTGCCAGAGCGGCGCGTCTCCCGGGGACCGTGGGAGCGGGGCTGCTGTGGAGATCGGCCCATCCACGCTGCAGGGTCAGGGGCTGCCGGGGCTGTAAAGCAACGTCAGGGATCTTGGCCCTGGGGACACCGGGGCTGGGGCTGTCACCCTGCCGGTACAGCGGGGCCGGGGGTGCTGGCCCTGGGGACACCGGGGCTGGGGCTGTCACCCAGCCGGTACAGCGGGGCCGGGGGTGCTGGCCTGGGGACACCGGGGCTGGGGCTGTCACCCTGCCGGTACAGCGGGGCCGGGGGTGCTGGCCCTGGGGACACCGGGGCTGGGGCTGTCACCCTGCCGGTACAGCGGGGCCGGGGGTGCTGGCCTGGGGACACCGGGGCTGGGGCTGTCACCCTGCCGGTACAGCGGGGCCGGGGGTGCTGGCCCTGGGGACACCGGGGCTGGGGCTGTCACCCTGCCGGTACAGCGGGGCCGGGGGTGCTGGCCCTGGGGACACCGGGGCTGGGGCTGTCACCCAGCCGGTACAGCGGGGCCGGGGGTGCTGGCCCTGGGGACACCGGGGCTGGGGCTGTCACCCTGCCGGTACAGCGGGGCCGGGGGTGCTGGCCCTGGGGACACCGGGGCTGGGGCTGTCACCCAGCCGGTACAGCGGGGCCGGGGGTGCTGGCCTGGGGACACCGGGGCTGGGGCTGTCACCCAGCCGGTACAGCGGGGCTGGGGGTGCTGGCCTGGGGACACCGGGGCTGGGGCTGTCACCCAGCCGGTACAGCGGGGCTGGGGGTGCTGGCCTGGGGACACCGGGGCCGGGACTGTCACCCTGCCGGTACAGCAAGTCGGGGCGCTGCCCCCCGGTGACACCGGCTGCCGTGGGGGCTGAGGCGGCTCAGGGAGGGGCGGTCAGCGGCCGGGCCCGGGGCCTCGCCGCCGCGGGGCGGGGTGGGGGCCGCCCCCCGCCGCGGCCTCACCTTGTCGGAGCCGAGCTCGGGCCCGTCCTGGCAGCAGAGGCGGCACAGGAAGGACTTGGGCTCCCGGCACAGCGTCTGCCGGGTGCTCACGAAGTACGTGCCGCCCACGTTCAGGCGCACCCACTTGGAGGCGGCGGGCGGCCGGGCCGCGCCGGGAGGGGACAACGCCCCACCGGAGCCCGCCGCCGCTCCGGCCGCGCGGGGGCTGGGCGGTCCCGGCGTCCCCCCGGGGCCCGGGCTGGGCGTGCGGCCCCGCGGCGGCCCCTCCGCTGCTGCCGCCGCCAGCTCGGCCATGGCGGTGCCGCTCAGCGCCCCCGCGCCGCCATCACCGCCCGCTGCGCTGCGCCGCCCCGCTCCGCCGCCGCCGTCCCGGAAGTGCTTTGCGCGCCGGAAGCGGCGGCGGTCACCGGGAGGGCGGAGAATGACGCTTTCCGGTAGGGCCTCGCTCTGACTGGGCGGCGGGGGCGGGACTTCCGGCGCTGCTGGCGTCTGCGCCTGGGGACGGCGGTGGCGGTCAGTGAAGGTGAGGGCGGGGAAGCGCCGCGGCGGGGCCGGGGGCGGCGGGGCCGGGGGGGCCTGGGAGGGGCCTGGGGGTGGGGACCGGCCGGTGAACCGGGGAGGGGGATCCGGGTCTGGGGGAGGAAACGGGCCGGGGTGGGCCTGGGCGGGGGGGGCGGGCGTGAGGCCGCGGCGGGGCTGGGCTGAGGAGCGATCCCCGTGTCCCGATCCCCCCTCCCGCCCCATCCCGCACCCCTCGGTGCCGGCATCCCCGGGCCGGAGCCGTCACTCCCCACCCCCGCTGTCGCTGGGCCCTGCCCGCCCCCCCCCCCGCCCCCGCGTAACCCCCCCGGTGTCGTCTCCCCCGGGCGCAGGCTGGAAGCATGGCGGGCCGCAGAGCTGCCATCAAGGCCATTGACTGGGCCGCCTTCGCCGAGAGGGTGCCCCCGAACCAGAGGGCCATGTTCAACGCCCTGAAGACCCGCAGCGACGCGCTGTCGGCCCGGTGAGTGCCTGCCCGGCGCCCGCGTGGGGGGGGGTTCAACCCCTCAGCTGAACCCTTCAGCCTTTGCGGTACCGGCGTGAGCCGCTGTCAGTAACCGTGGTCTTGCAGAAGTGTCCTGGCAGGTCACCTTCAAGGCAGCTGGTGGCTTTTTTTTTTGGCAAATCATCTTTACTTAAATCTCCCCAGAGTAAAACAATAGCTGCAACATAAAAAAGCAGTTCTGTGAAAGCGGTTTCCTTTGGCGTGTTTAAAACATTTTGCAAGCTTTGCTGTTCTGTTAAATGCTGTAGGAATTCATGAGTCTTCTCAAATGCTTCAGCATCCGCTGCTTGGTACAAACGTTGTTGGCTATTACAGTTCCTATTGCTGATTGCCTCTAGCGCAGTATTGTGAAAACTGCCTAACCCTTTCTTACAGGGCTGCGCCCAGAGACGCTGTATAATAGTTTGAAGGGGAGCAGGGCTGCAGGCTCAACTCTTCTCGTCCATATAGCGAAGTTTGTTTCAAGGGCAGAGGGGTTTGCAGAAGTGGTCCATCGCTGCTTGTTAATGACAATGACTGAAAATATTTAAATGAGACTTAGCAGGCTCTGTTGACGCTCTGGAAAGTAACTGTGGCAAATGATAGCGCGGGGTTACTTCTAGCGCTGGTTGTGACTGCTGTCCTCCGTCTCTTTAGGTTGGCCGCCCTGCCAGAGAAACCCCCGGCCATCGACTGGGCTCACTACAAGGCTGCTGTTGCTAAAGCTGGCATGGTGGATGAGTTTCAGAAGAAGGTCGGTCTCTGCCGGCTGGGTGTTGCTCTTCTTGGAGGTTTAAATGGGGAATGTCTTTGGTGTTGAGAGGAGAACGCCAGAATTGGCAGCGGAGGTTGCTTTTGGCTAGCAGATGCCCCAGCTTTACGTCCCGCAGATCAGTGTCTCTGACCTCGAGGAGGTCACTTCAGTGCCATCTTTCAGGAGGAAACCTTGGCACAGTTGGTGAAAGAAAACTTGATAAATTATTTTGGCTGCAGGCATGAATTCTCGGGTAGTGCCTCTCCTGAAGCAAACGCTCGAAGTATTTCTCTTAACTCACCAAAGGGAAGGAGGTGGGGAGCGTGGCTCTGCGCGCTGAAAGGTGCAGAGCTAGCGGATGCCTGCAGGGGTTTCCACCCTCTTTACAAGCAGGAGTTGAAAAGCACGAGCGAGGCTTTTGCTGAAGGACGCGTGGTGTCACTGGCGCTGTGAAAATTGGCCTCTCAAGAGCAGGAGGACCCACTGGCCTCGGACGGATCTGTGAACTTTGTCTCGGGGGAAATAAATCTGTGATATGATCAGTCTTTGGTATTAGGCTTCCTTGCAGTGCCGTGCTTTGCTCTCTGCAGCGCTGTGATGAATGTGTGTGCTATTACCTCTGCCGGTGGTGGCAGGCCATGCAGAACAGCTTGCTTTCAGCTCACAGGTGAGCAGCGCTGCTTGTGAAGGACGCAGTCAAGCTGCAGTGATCAGCTTTAGAAAGCTGGTTAACTTCCCCTGTTGTGGGCATATCCTAGGAAGAAAGGAGGGAATGCTCCCCTGCTGCTAGGGAAGATGAGCTTGGTGTGAAGGATTATTTCAATCAAACAAATTTTCTCTTTTGATTTACAGTTCAGTGCACTAAAGGTTCCTGAGCCAGTGGATACACAAACTGCCAAAATTGATGCCCAAGAGCAGGAAGCTGTAAGTGTTTAAACTGTTCCCTGATGCCGGGGTTGTCTCTGCCCTCTGTGAGGACGGGAAGGGGTGTTCTGTACGTGCACCTGCGCAGGCAGGGCAGCCTGGGCCAGAGCGTGCCTCTGGTCTTCGCACGTGTCTCTGGCTTTTGGCTAAGCGGGAGGATCTCTGCCTGTGGAAGGGTTTGGCTGTCTGGGATTTGATCAAGATTCTGTCCGCTTACCCTAGCGTAACGACGATGAATTTTAATGCCAACTTACAGCGTGGGGTTGCAGGTTCTTCTAAGTCACTGTCTTTATCGTAACCATATTCACCACGTTCTCTGCTTTCCTGCAGGCAAAGAGCACTGCTGAATACGTGCAGGCTTCCAAAGCTCGGGTTGCCCAGTACGAGCAACAGGTAAGTCTGGACTTTGCTTCGTGAGTACTCCCTTTAACCCAGCCTGGCACACACCTTGTTCTTAGCGTGTGCTTTGCTCTTTCTTGCTGACAAGTGACGGGTAACGTGTGTGTCTCTGCTCCCCCTTCAAGCTGCAGAAGCTCAGAAGCATGATTCCCTTTGAACAGATGACGTTTGAAGACTTGCACGAAGCCTTCCCTGAAACCAAACTGGACATGGAGAAATACCCGTACTGGCCCCACAGACCGATTGCTGATCTGTAAACTTGTCTGCAAGCAGTTTGCCTAACGACTGCCAGACTCGATGATCTTTTAAATAAAGTGCTTCCCCTCCTGTTTGTGGCTCAGATCTTAGACATGAGGTTGCAAGGTGTTGAGCAATGTGGAACAATACACCGACTTGCAAATAACCCAGTTTTCCTGGATTTTGTCTTTTCTACCTGTGAGCTTGTTTCTGTAGCAAGGACCAAGATCCCAGCTAGGCCTGTTGATAAATACGAGTCCTGTTGCATCTTCTGTTCACCTCAGTAACCCCCTGGTGCAGGGAATGTAGTAGTTCTGCCGTGGCAGGCAAAGAGTTGCTGAGAAGTTGAACGTACAAAGCCCTTTGCCGTGCCGGGCTGTATTTGGTAGTGATCTGCCACGCAGTGGGAGAGAAGTCTCGGCAGTTCTACAGGCCGAAGTCCAGGGCTGTTTTCTAGGTTGGTTGTGAGTTGGAGCAGAGATGCATTGAGATACACTTAAAAAAGTAATTTTTAAAACATCCCAAGTATCACGCCGTTTATCCTGGTGATCCTGTTATTCTCTCTGTCCCAGCTCTCTGAATGGTGTGGATCTCACTGAAACTCACAGAAACAATAGTGCCAACGCTTCAGACTTGAATTGTTTTATTTAATTATCTGAGGTGGAATTCTTTCCCCAAAATGGAAATGTCTCCATAAGAGAAGGGCATTAACTCCCTTTTCTGATGGTCACGTTTGTGGTACGAATTACAGATGGCTAAAATGAAGGTATTATCCCCCAATTTCACAACTGTTTTATTCAAATACCTCGCTAGCCCACAGAATATTCGAAGAACATACGGAGTTGAACTCTCTACTGAACTCTACCGAAGTAGAGTGCAAAGCCCTAAGCGTGCAGATCTCATGCCATGCACGTTTGTGGGTTTTTTTATTCCAGCAACTGAAACAACTGCAGCTCTGTGAATCAAGCAGGAAAATACTTACAGCGGAGGGGTTAGAAGCAATACAGCGGAGAAAGACTGAAGGAGCCCTGTGCTGAGCTGGTCTCTAGCTGCTCCATTTTATAGAAATAACAGCAAAAAACCCCAGGGACAGGAAGAAGTGGCTGTAGAGAAGCACCTTCTCCAGGACGGGCAGGAACAGGTCCTGCTCCGGCGGCTGCCAGCTGGGCTTGGCTGGCGGCCCCTTTCCCTGCGCCGCCTGGGGAAGGTTCGGCAGTTGGGCGCCTTCCTTGGCGAGGGGTTTGGTGGTCGGGGTGTTCGCGGCTCACGTCGCCAGCTCGGCGTGCGCATCTGCAAAGAGCAAGCGGCACCCGTCGGTATAGGGGGGGTGGCGGGTGGCTGCCACGACTGGTACTGTCTGGGGCGCTGGTTGCCCCGAGGAAACCCACCCTCGCTCGAAGGCACCTGCAGTAAAGTGCAGGTGACCCAACCCACTTGTTTTAAGAGGTTATGGGTTGCTTTACCTTGCTGGAAGCTTCCAAGAACCTTGTCAAGGCGTAGGGATTTGTGCTGCTGGTGCAATAGGAAGAAGGTGTCTAACACAGCCATGATCATGAGCAGGAAGGTGCCTAAGAAGAATACCCCTACAGAACAACATGAAAACAAAGAAAACCCTTGATAATTGGCATCGCTTTCTTGAATCTGTAATCCTATTTGCGTTCAGTTGCCCGGTGGGGAAGAGGGGACATTTCTGACTCCAGCAAGCTGATAAAGCTCAGCTGGTCATGACTTCAGCGCTCATGAACGTGTCCGTAAATGCCCAAAGACCTCCCTTAGAGCCGGTACCTGCGTAAAAAGCAGTTAGTTTTTATTCAACAAAGATGGGTACCTATTACAGGTGGTTTGTTGGAGGACGTTGGAAGGATGTTGTTGAGAACCACAGCTAACATGGAGCTGCCGAGGATGATGGCAATCTGGAAACTGAGTTTCTCCTCGAGAGAGCTGGGTCCAAACAACACAGCCATATCCAGCAGATACAGGGCGCATGTTGGGAGGATCAGGTTCAAAATATACAGAGTGGGTCGTCTCTCCATGGAAATCTGTTGAAGAAGATGGACAAAATTTAGGTGAGCAAGAGGTAACTTACTGTGTTGGGCGAATGCTTGTTCCCTAATGTAGAAAATTATCTTATTTCATACTTTTTTTTGGTGGCAAATCAGTGCAATATAATATGAAAGTAGTGCCGTACCACGTAGGTGACCACAGAAAATTCTTCATCGTCCAGCTTTTCTCTGTAGTCGATGATGCTCAGGTTGGTGAACTTCCATTCTCCATCAGTTAGGAAGTAACTCTGGCTGTCTCTCATCATCTCAGCTGGTGTCCGTCTCGTCTTCATGACAAGGTCTGTTACTGCTTGGGCGGGAGGGAGAGGAGGAGAGAAGTTGCAAAATTTAGGTATTTATTAGAGGTCAGTTATTTCCTCTCCCTTTCGCTCCCAACCAAGAGCGTGTGCAGATGGGGAGAGGCGACGTTGCTCGCGCTGCTGGGGTTTCTTAGCCCATCAGGGAGAAATTAAAAAGGATTCTGGCCAAGAGACGTGGCTGGACCTCTGGGAACGCGGATCAGAGGGGAAATGGCTGGTGAATTAGGGCAGTTGTGCTTTGCGGATGCGAGCTGAGGGTTTTGTGTCGCCTCTGCTTGTTCTTCAACCCTTCCTGCTGGGATGAACTGCAGTTTGGATCCCTGAAACTGTCCTTCATTTCCTCTCGTTTCCATGGCTTCCAGGTATGTTTAAAGAGCAGCCCTGCAAAATCCTATGTGAACAAGTAGCCTTGTTGGAAGAAGCCTGCTAGTCTCTCGGTTTGTGGAGACCGGCCCCGGCGGGGCGGGTACCGGCCCCAGAACATCCAGATGCTTCCAGAGGTGTTGCTGGGAAACACACCAACGCAGAACGACAGCGGTTTAGCTCATTTTTCCTGGTCTTACATGACCTCAACCCCACTAAGCGTGAGCGTGCGGTGCTGCTAAGGGAGCCCAGGAGTTAGCCAGCGTCCATCTCACCTATTCCTCCTCCTGCAAATTTAGCCCAGCTACGGTAAAACCCAGCGTGCTGCTGTACCTGGGTAGAGGAACAAAGCTATGCTCAAGTTGCACGTCTGGGTGTCAAAGGGAAACTTGAGGATCATCAAGCTGCACGTTAAGGTAACCTGGAAGGGCTGGGTGGAATTAAAGCTGCTGTTGTGCGTGATGGCCATATAGTCCAAGTTCGAGTTTTGTCCGTTCACTCTGGAGGAAACAAAACTGGAGAGCGACCAAGCTCCGAGACGCTGCTGCGATGCTCCTCAGTCCCACAAAAGCCTGGGCTGTAAGGATCCTTTGGGGGCTCCGTAAGCACCCTTTGAGGGGGTCTGTAAGCACCCTTTGGGGGGGGCTCTGTAAGCACCCTTTGGGGGGGTCTGTAAGCACCATTTGGGGGCTCTGTAAGCACCCTTTTGGGGGAGTCTGTAAGCACCCTTTGGGGGCTCTGTAAGCACCCTTTTGGGGGGGGCTCCGCGCTGTCACCCCGCCATTGGAGGTAGTAGCGAGGAGAGAAAACCTGGGGCTTGAAGAAGGGCTGGTGAGCGCCTCTGGGCTGAGGTTTGTAGCAGCTGAGTTCACGCACAAGACAGTTGGTTCTTCCCCCTGCGCCTCCTAAGGAAACTTCTTGCTCTCTCCCCTCCGCTTGCCGCTCTCACCCGGGGCAGGGGCTCGCTGCTGGCTCTGCAGAGCTGCCTCCCCGTCCTTCCCCCCGGCTGAAGGGCCGGCAGCGGTGCTGTCCCTCTGTCAGACCCGCAGCGGGCTGTCCTCTGTCTTACAACAAATGGCTAAGGGTCATTCCATTCCACGACATTGCCGGCCTCTGATGCTTCCTCGGCTTTAACTGCAGCCCAGATGGGACATTTCTGGAGACGTTACAGTATTACAGAGCCACAAAGTGCTTTGTATGAACTCTGGTCGCCATTAATCTAAATTACGAGGTTATTGGTTACAGAGAGCTCACGGGAACAACTTTTAACCAAATGAGTTTATCCCATTTCCTACAATAACAGCAACAGTTTGCACCCATTATATTTCCCTTAAGCCAGCGGATAAAAATGAAAGGGAAACCTACCGCTCTAAAATGAAGATGGGGGGAGACCAATACGTATCCGTGGGCAGAACGACTTTGGAAATGTTACAGAAATCCTGCGGGTTCCAGGTTGCAAAAGAGTTTTTCCACTCCTGGGGGAAGAAGTTGCAGGAGAGAAATGAGTGTTGGGCTTGGCACCAGCCATCGTGCTGGGCATCACAGGCGAGAAACACCCTTGAGGGACCTACCAGGTTCAACACAAAGTAAAAAGTGACCATCTGGAGCTTTTCGACCTGGAGAAACAAAAGGGAAGATATTGAGCTGATTTTCTTAGGTACATCCCATGCAGAGCCCAGAAGTTCTCCCCTGTTCTTGCAGTGGACAGGTTGCAGAAACTCAGCTCAGGAGGAGAGCTCCAGGGTCTCGGTCCTACGGCCGTGGAGAAGAGGGAGCATGAGATCCAATGGTTTGAAGAAAAATAGATTATTGTTAGCATTTGCATGCCAGTGCCCTGCAACTGCATTGCTCGGTTCAGGCGCCCCGCAGTCGCTTCCAGAGCCTGGTACAAAGCGGGCTGTTTGTCCGTGCCTGCCTCTGGACTTTTTCCTGAAGTAGGAGGGAGAAAATACTCCAGATCTTCCAAAAATGCTTTCAAACAGCAGAAAGCTGAAGAAGTGGAAGGGGCTGATTCTCATCCCTGTGGCCTTGCTGGCCCAGCCCCGCCTGGCCAAAGACTCGGACCCCAACCTAGCAATCACCCCGCTTTCTGCTATAGACTCGACAGGAGGTTTGGGTCCTTACCACAGAGGGAATGGCCACCAGCATAAAATGCATCTTCACTTCCAGAGGCTCCTTCAAGCTCGTCTTGGGCAGTATGTGTGCATGCAGCTTGCTGTGAGAGGAAACGTTCAGGTACTCAACCACATCGTAGTAGGCGCAGACGTACCTCGGAGCAGCCCCTGCTAGAAAAAAAGATTCCGCTTGAATCGGAAAAGGATCAGGCAAGATCTCAGCCTGTGAGAGAGAGACGTACCAAAGGAGAAAGGGTACGGAGCTGTGGATGTGAAAAACGGCATTAACACAGGCGAATCCCTTCTCACATGGATGAGAACAGAATTCCTCCAAGCTTTTCTACCCCGCTTGAACTTACCTGTCCCGAGAGAAAAGGTGAGGATGGCTATAAAAGCTCGCTGCATCCTCTCCTGCTCCCAAATAAGGAGGCAAATGGTACCGTGTGTCTTATGAACACTTCCAGGGCACGTCATTTGTTCTGTAGAAGTTGATTTGATATTTATTAATGAGGGACGGATGTTTTGTAAACAGAAGCTAGACTTTTTATGTATTAATTTGCTTTGGAAGGAAGAATTTGCTAATGGTTTGATGCACTCAGCTGGCTCTTGGGAGCAGCCTTTAGTTGTGGTCAAGGAAAAATAAGGTCATTAAAAAAGAAAAATCCAACAATTTGAGGGCGAGGAAAAGAAAGGGCCCTTCTCCACAAAGAAAAGGCGAGGAGCCAGAGCCACTCAGAAACAAATCTGGTCTCATTTACAAGGCTGAGAGTCTCCCGCGAGCCCCCTGAAGCGGAGGCGGAATCAGCGCCTGTGCAGCGTGAGGGGTGCTGGGGAGGCGGAGGGGAGGCTGCTCTCCTGCGAGCCCGGCCCCGTTCCGCGGCAGCCCAGCCTGCGGGCTGTTGGAGCCCGGCCCCGTTTCCCAAAGCACTGAACCTGCCACGCACCCACTGACTTTCTGTTTCTGCCTCCTTGCTGATCTCCGTTGCTCTCGAGGAGCTGCTCCAAGTCCTCGCTGTTAAGATGAAAGACTCGGAGACTTTTTTTTTTTTTCACATCTCCATCTGTCTTTCCCTCAGCCACCCTCCTCTCCATCACTGCCTGGTTTTTATGCTGTGATTGCAGCGATACCTTCAGGTGCTCGAAGTGATGGTTCCCTTGCAGGGGAGCAGCTTCAATTCGTCTGTGCTTGGAAAGTCCCATCCCGCTGGGACATCGTAGGCGGCACCTTATTACCGTGGCCTCTGGCTGCGTCTGCGGTAGGAGGTGGGAAGCGTGTGGACCACGAGACAGGGTTTGACTCAGACGTGAGGGGCACGGGGAGAAGTAGGGGTGACCTCTGTGCTGGGGCTTGAGGGCCGTGTTGGCTGTGGGAGCTTACGCCGGTGGTGACAGTGTCACTGGAGGTGGGACAACGTTGAGCCCCGCGAGCGGCGACTTGGCCTCCTCTCGTCTGCCAGCAGGTGAGGGGATGTCAGTACACGGGAGCTGCAAATCCATCCAGTTGCTCCAAAGACTTTTGGTACCAAAAGCTGTGCCCTGTCGCAGCAAGGTCCTTGGCTGCGCCGCGCACCCTGCGCGACGTTGCGGCTTGCCGTGGGGGGCAGAGGAGGGGGCAAAGCCGGATCCATGCGACACCTGGGTGCCAGGTGAGGCGATGGGGTGACTCGGATGCTCAGCGAAAGCCCTCCCTGCCCAGCACCCTGCTTCTCCCCAGCAAAGCACCCGAGCCCTGGCTGCAGCACTGTCCCCCGGCTCCGGCGCAGCAGTGGAGGCCGGCACGTCCCACCCGTGATTTCCCCACGGCTGCGGCCACGGACGCTCCTTCCCCAGCCGCGTCTTCTGGCATCGCAGCGTGCCCCGGCGGCGGGGAGCCCCCCCGCCGCTGCCCGGGCGGCGCAGCCGGGGTCGGGGGCTCCGGTAGCCCCGGTAGCCCCCGGGGCGGGGCGGGGCGGGGCGGGGGGTTGGCAGCGCCGCCGGGGGGGGCTGTTCCACCGGTGACCGCGTGGCCTAATGGATAAGGCGTCTGACTTCGGATCAGAAGATTGAGGGTTCGAGTCCCTTCGTGGTCGGCCCTTTTTTCCCCCACCCCATTTTTAAACCTGCTCCAGCTTTCCACCCCCTCCTCCCTTCTCACCCCTTCCCTTTATAGGGGGAAAAGCGAACCCAGGTTTGGCCCCCTGCCCCCGCCGCTCCTGGTACAGCCCAGCTCTGCTTCCCCTTCCTCTGGAGCCCCAGGGTGGTTCCCACCCATGGGTTACACGCGTGACCACGTTTGCACCCTGCAGCACGAGGTCCCACAGGGGAAAAGCCTTTTTCACCCAGCCCCAGTGGCCTAATGGATAAGGCACTGGCCTCCTAAGCCAGGGATTGTGGGTTCGAGTCCCATCTGGGGTGGGCTCCCCCTAATTTTGCCAGTGCCGACTCCATTTTCCCGCCCCTTCTCCCCATTTTAGTGCTGCCGGGCCTCTGGCTGCCACCCGCTGGGTGCTGGCTTTGGCTGCCGGGTGGGAAGGTGTTTCCCATCCCCAGCTGCAGATGTCAATGAAGGACACGAACGCAACGGGAGAACCCAGAAGCGCAAATAAACCAGCGCCGCTGCCCGTGTGTACGTGGGCGCAGCCGCCGGGGCCGGAGCTGGCAGAGAGGGAGGCTGGGGTGGGCCACGACGGGCGCTCTGGGGCAGCGACATCCCCGCGGCAGCTCCGGGCTTGCTCACCGCGCCAACAGCCGCTGTACGCAGGCTGTATGATGCCGTTGGGCGACGTGGTTCTCTGCTGCCGGCCAGCGCTCCCAATTTCGATCTGATGAAAAAGGGAAGCAACGAGGAGCAGCTCCAAACTGCCCCGGGCTTCGGTGCAAAGGCGGAGGCTCCATCCAGCTGGTGGTGGGTACCGCGTGCCGAGTGCTCATGTGAGGCCGTTCCTGAGGGAAAAACGGCCAGCTTTTGCCTTGGGAGCGGTTAATGAAAGGATGGGTTTTGGGGAGATGTTAATGAAAGGATGGGTTTTGGAGGGGAGAGCGCATCCATCGCTGGCTCTGCCCCATCCGCCTGGAGCACGGGCACCTTCCAAGGTATCCCAGAAGGTGCAAAAGCAGAGCAGGTAAAGCTGGTTTTTCAGCCTCATCTGGGCAGAGCTGGGTCTGTGTTGGGTCATTTCCCCCGCTCCGGGTGCTCCCTGTATCATCCGCTGCATCTGCCCCCAACACAAAGCTGACGGGTGCCGGGGGATGGCCCCCTTGCCCCTGGCACGGGACCGGCTCTAACGGGAGGGAAGCTTTACTCCTCCGCCAGAAACCGCATCCCCGCGAGGGCTGGCGGTGGGGGGCCGCGCCGTTTGGGTCTGCCGCCCTGGGACCAGAGTCCCCCCCGGGACAAGGCCCTCTCAGGTTCCTTGCATTAAAAAGCCGCTTGGAGGGTCTTCTCCTGCGGAGTTAATGGGTTTTAAAAGGCAGCTGCGGTCAGGGTGATACCACACCAGTAAAACCTAAAGTGAAGCTTCTTTCTAAGTAATTTTTCTAAGTAAGTTTCTTTGTCAGTAATTTTGTTTAAAGTGTGGGAGGAAATGACTCTGCTGCCTGGCAAGCAGCAAACCTGCTGAAGCCCCCAGCAGCCCCAGGCAGCCGAGCCGCAGGTCCCGGCGCCGCTCAGCAACCCTGCCCGCTTTGGGAGCTGGGAGAAGGGGCCAACGGGGTGTCTCCAGGCCGGTATCACCTGGGACCAGTTGACTCCCACCCCTTTGGGTGACCACCTTCAGGGCTGCGGTTGAAAGCATGGTGAGAGCACGTTTTTTGCATCCTTCTTACAAGTTGGGATAGCGTCAGGTGGCTCTCGGGGGTTTTTGTTGCAGGAACAAGATGATCACTTGGCTTCCTTCGGGCAGCGTTTTCTTTGCATCTCCTGGAGACGCTGTACCCGCAGTCCCGCTGGGATGTCCTGGTGGCAGCGTCGCGAGGGGCTGGGCTGGTTCGCTGCGTGGTCCGAGGGGTTTCCATCACCGATGGCCTCGCTCGGGTGGCACCAGGCTTTGTTCCCGCTGTTCCTCTCCTCTCCTGCCTCCGGAGCACTAAGTCCCAGGCAGTGGGAGCGTCTTTGCTGGCTGGTGGGCAACGACCAGGGTGCAGAGAGGGAAAAAACCAGCCCCGGGGAGAAATGCTGCGGTGACGCGAGGCTTTCTCAGGGCTGCGAATCCCCCGGTGCTATGCGAGAGCCGGCAACCGCTGCCAGCAGCAAGGAGCCCTGCCTGCACCTGGGGTGAGACCCTGGGACCGAGGGACACTCAGCCATGGGGGGCTCAGACCCTTGCCCCGCTCTGCAGTCAGGCGCCCGACCCGCCTGGCCGTGCTGTCCCCACCACGCATCTGGCGTGGCGCTGCCTGCCCGCAGCCCCGTCGCGCCGGCCTCTCCCCCTCCGACACCGCCGGGGTTCACACCCTGCACCCCCCGTCCCCCCCACGCCTTGGCGAGCGCTCGGGGCGGCCGGGGGTGGATGGAGCTGGGGCAGCCTCTGCGTGCTCCGGTTCATCTGCCGGCTGCTGCTGCCCGCCGTACTGGGAAGCTTTGCACACCCGTGGGGCACGAGCGCGCCTCTCGTGCAGCCCTGCCTCTCCAGCACGTGTCTGCACAGCTTTCCTTTGACAGCCACGTCGGAAAAGATGCGTGGGCTGAAGCTGAGCTGAACGTACCCCAGGAACCACCATGTCCCCAAAGCCTCCCGTGGCCGCGGAAGAGGTTAAGATACCTTCCTGCCGTGTGTCCGGCTTTAGGAAACTCTTTTTTAGGATTAGATGAGAAAGGCAGGTTTTGGGGAGAAGCAAAGCTGCACCGGGAGGCGCACGCAGGAGGCGTTACTGATAACGAACAGGATGACTTGATAACTTAACCAGGCCTGCGGTGGTTCTCGTTGCGTCACAGTGTTACTCTGTAGTGGTGCTACGTTACAGCAGGTGCCCGTCACCGGCGGCTCATTGACACTGCGCCCACCACACCGAAGGCTGTCACGGGAAAGGACGAGCTGTCCCCAGGGTCGCGGCTGTCCCAGTCCTTCCGTCACCAGCAGTGCCCGACCCTGGGAGGCAAACGCGCCTTCCCTCCTGCTTAGGGCTCATCCCGGCCTCAGCTGGACGGGATGGTCTTGGCTTTGCCTTTCCGCGGGGCCGTGGCGGGGAAGGCCTGGGCTCGCGTACCCCCGGCAGCTGGATGGGGAGGTCTGGGGGGGTCTGCGATGACCTCCTGGCATGTGGGGTCCCATGGGGGTGGGGACCCCTCGCCCGCTCACCCCCATCGCCAGCGTTGGGCCGGGAGGGACGGCAGCGATCCCAGGCGGGGTGGGAGCGTGGGTGATGCGCGGGGGATGGCAGGGACCCCCGGGGACCCCCCCCCCCCCCGCTGTGGGTCACCGTCCCCAGAGCAGCACTATGGGGGACCACGTGGCCTAATGGATAAGGCGTCTGACTTCGGATCAGAAGATTGAGGGTTCGAGTCCCTCCGTGGTTGTTTTAAAGCCACGATCGTTTAATTTCCCGTGGGGGGACAGCGATTGGCACCCGCGGGGTGGGAGCAGCCCCGGGGAGCAGCGGGGCAGAGCTCCCGAGAAGGTGCCCGCAGTCGGGGGCAGTCCTGGGCTGGGATCTGCCCCGGGGATCTCCCGGCCGGGGGGGTTCGTGCCCCCAGGGCTCTGCCGCAGCCCGGGGCGGGGGAGGCGAACCGGAGCCCGGCACCGGGCGGGGGCTGAGCCCCAGCTGGGCCCGGTTCCCGGGGGGAGATAAAAGGGCGGGGGCGGCCGGGGCTGAGCCTTTTCACGGCTGCAGGGAGGCCCGGTGAGCTGGGGCGTGGCGCGGGGGTCTGTGTGTGGAAGGGGGGGGTCCCCACATCACCCCTGCTGCAAGGAGCCGGGATAGGGGGAAAAAAGGCGGCTATCACCCCAGGTGGGACTCGAACCCACAGTCCCTGGCTTAGGAGGCCAGTGCCTTATCCATTAGGGCACTGGGGCCGCGCAAGGGCCGCGCCCCTTCCCTGCCCCGCGCCCCCCCGCGCTGTTTCCGCGGGTGCGGGGCAAACGGCGCCGGGGGGGGGGGGGGCGGGCGGCTTTATTGCACCCGACGGCGGGGATGGGCAGCGGCACCTCCGCCCCGCCGCCGCGGGAGAGCGGCGTGAGGCCGTGCGGGCGGGGCTGGGCCCCGCGCAGGGGTCTCCACCCCCCCCCCCCCCCCCGCAGGGTTTTGGGGGGTGTTCGGCCCCGGGGGGGTCCTCCATGGGCTGTGCGGGACCCCCGTCCCCGCCCGCTCCCCTCTGGCCAGCAGAGAGTTAAGTTACGGCCCCAAAAAACGCTGCTAGTAGGGAGCCCCAGTGGCCTAATGGATAAGGCACTGGCCTCCTAAGCCAGGGATTGTGGGTTCGAGTCCCATCTGGGGTGACTCTTTTCTGCTGCGGGGCGCCCCGGTTTGCGGGGCTCCCTGCTGCGGGCGGGGGCGCCGCAGCCCCGGGCACCCCCGGCCCCGGCGGCCCGAGGGGGACCGGAAGGGTAAAACCGCGGAACGAGCGTGGAAGGCGCTTTTAGTCCACCGTGGGCTCTGCTCAGCCAAATTTTGCAAATCTTGCTGTGCCGCCCGGGGAGGGAGGCCTGAGCCGCGGGGGGCTCGTCAGTGAGGTCCCCCGGTCACGGAGGTCTCGGCTGGGGCTGCTGCTCTCCCGCTTGATGTTTGTGGGATGGCTTCTGGGTCAGAAATGCGGCTGGAGCAGCGACGCCCCGCTTGCTTGCGGGGGCCAGGGCATGGAGCTGTAGATGGCTTTGCCTGCGCGAGGCGGCTGGCAGCCACCCCTCTCCCACGCCGAGAAGCTTTAGGCGGGAGAACATGGCATTATCTTTGCTCCGCTTGCTGGGCAGGGCGCGCACGGCGGTGGAGGCGGCCAGCCTGCGGCGGGGGCCCGGGAGGGATGTCGGGGTGTGCTGGTGCGCTCCCGCACCCCCGGGCAGCCTCTTTGGGGGGGATGCGAGCTCTCTGCTTTTGCAGACGTGAATGCTGGGCTGCGTAAGGGCAGAACTCAAAAGTTCCCCTTCCGCGGGGGACCGGGCACCGGCCGTGGGAGAGGTGCAAGGTAGGAGAGGTGCGAGCGCCCCGTGCACCTCGCCGTGCCCCAAGCCCAGTTACGCTCCAGGGCCCAGCGCTTTCCCTGCTGATTTGGTTCTTGCCTAAAACAGAACGGCCTCCCCTCACCCCAGGTGGGACTCGAACCCACAATCCCTGACTTAGAAGGCCAGTGCCTTATCCATTAGGCCACTGGGGCCCCACAAAAAGGTGAAAAAAGTGTAATTTCCGTATCTTTGAGACCCCCCCAGTAAACCGGTGGTGGCAACATCCACATTAAACCACAGAACTTCGTTCTGTTTAAACAGGGCCCGCTAACGAGGGACTCGTGAAGCCTGCAAGAGCTGAGTTTGAGGTTTATGGCGTTCCACCTCAAGGGCCAGAAGCCTCCTGTGCTTACGGGGTGGCTCCCGACCAGGGAGCGACTGCCTCCCGCCAAATTCCTGCCGCGGCTTTGGGTTAGTTTAACAAAATGGCGTGCGCTTTTTTCTGGTTAGGAAAAAAAAGCAACTAAAATGGAAGGAAAGTGCTTAAAATGGTGAATACTCTATTTGCGACTTAGTGGTTAGACTGCTTTTACTCTTCCCTTCCCCAAAAATCTGCTGCTGCTTATGTGTTCAGCAGCAGAGGGTGCTCTCACAGAGCAGCGGGCTGGATGAAGGGGGCACAATAAAAAAAAGTAGCTGACAAAAGCCTGAATTTTTAGTTTCTCTCAAACACGAAGAATAATTTTTCTGCAAAATGATTGACGGGCTGTCACAGTGTATCATCAGGTTCAAAAGGAGATGTTAAGTATTTTTATTTACACTTTTACACCACTTTTATTCAAGATAGGTCATAGAGTTTAGCATCGTTTCCAGCTGCCAACGCCATTTCTTTAAAGACGGTATGCCAAGGACTCCGATCGCTGCTGGTCTCAGTCAAAGTCTGCCTTCCTGCTCTGTTTTATATCTGAGTGTATCTTTTTCTGCCGTAGTCGTTCACGGTTCATTTTTTCCACCCTAAAACAAAAAGACAAGATCCTTTAGCGTACAAAGAAAACATTCAAATATTCAACTTTGAGCATAATTATAGATTTGATGAGCCAAGAAATGTCCACAGACAGAAAAACCAGTCCCTGTTCCTGGGATGCTGCCCAGGAAAGCAGTTAAGATCTAACGGACCTGTGATTTTTTTTTTTTTTAGAAAGGAAATCCTAACGAGTATGAAGAAGATGGTTTAAAGAGGCTGCAAACTAAATCATGGAACACAATAATCAGAAATAAAGGCCACTTCAATCAAGGTACCTCTCTATGAGTTTCTGCGTAGTCTCCTTAGACACCACCTTGGGCTTCTCGGTCGCCTCCGTGACCATGGCTCTGATTTTTTCTAAACAAATCGCCAGATTCCTCATTTGGTAGCGACTCTCCTCAGAGTTCACAATCAGCTCACCAGCTCGGTTTATCTTATTCCTGTGCTAAAGAAGGGAAACCAGGATGCGATCGCTGAAACCTCATTAGATTTGTCACGGTCTGTCTGCAAGCGTGAGGTGTAAACCGTGGCTGGGGGCGGGGGGTAGTTACCATCGATGCCATTTTTTGTCTCACAGCTTCTGGAATCCAGTCTGCCGACGCCAGGTGGAACCGAACTTCTGCCTTGCTGTTCACTGGGAGGAAAAACAGGATCTTTTTTTCAATGTACTGGCTCGCCTTCCTAAGTTTTATGAGAGAATTCAGTCTGTTCACTGCTGGCTTTGAACACAGGATGATTCCAGTACTAGCTTCCTGAAAGATCATGATTTTTTTCTCGCTATATTTTCCCATACCACTCCACAAGACACACTCTAAATTTTTATGGAGACTCTGTCATGGCATTTGCCTTTCTAGACATTACAAGATTTATTGCTACTGCCAGTCGCCTAACTACCTTATTTTTAATACAAAACAGGAAGGCTTTTCAGTTTATTTGAATTAAGCTGAGAATTTATTGCACTGTGAAGTTTCAGAATCCAGTCGGTTGGTTGTACGTTCAATGAAAGCAGATCAGAGAGCAGCGGTGTGACGTGTGGCAGCAACGATCTCAGCACGAGCGTTTCTAGGAGAAGCCCGTACATTCTCGAGCATTGTGAAGCCTTAGAAGTTGTGTTTAAAACGTAGGGTAATGATAATGAAAAATTAACATTGGGCAGCACAAAGATGCTCGATTTCAAGCTCCCAGTATTTCAGCATAAAGTGTAAAGAAGCAAGTTGAAGATTTGGTTTTTTTTTTTTTCCCTTCAAAGTCTCCTCCTCACCTTTGTTAACGTGCTGCCCGCCGGGGCCGCTGCTCCGGCAGTAGGACACGGTCAGGCGAGCTGGAAGGGAAGAGCGGCAGCGGCTGACTGGGGCAGGGAGCGGGGATGCTGCGGGCCCAGCCCGGCTCCGGAGCGCGGAGCTGGAGCGCGGGGCCCAGCCTGGCCTGGGCAGAGGCAGCCCAGCACCGACCGAGGCCCGGGGCCGCTGCGGGGGGACTCACCCAGGGGGATGTCGAGGGCGGCCGGCTGCGTCTCCTGCTGGAAAAGACGACGCGGGGCCCGCGTTAGGCGCCGGGGGAGGCCGGGGCAGCCAGGGCCCCGCCATCGCCGCTCCGCGCCCGGCCCCGGCCCTGCTCGCCCCGGGGCTGCCTGGCCCCGCCCACCCACGACATCCCCGCCCCTTCTGCTAAACCCCGCCCACCCACAGCCCAACCCAATTACGCTAAGCCACGCCCACTCACTCTGGCACCGCCCCTTGCGAGAAACCCTGCCCGCCAGCTCTATGTCAATCAACTCCCAAGCCCCGCCCACACTAAGCCCCGCCCACCGCTCTCCTTCCTTCCTTCTCCCCCCCGCCCCACGCACCGGGGCGCTGGCGGCGGCGGCGCCGTCCTGCCGCGGCGGGTACAGCTTGTCCAGGCTGTAGGCGCTCCGGTACTCGGTGCCGGCGGCGGCCCGCTGCGAGAACCGGGCGGCGAGAAGCCCCAGCCGCGGCCGGCACAGGCCCCGCAGCGTGTGCGCCGCCATCTTGGCTCCCGCGGTGCGCCTCCGCCACGGCGTCCCCACGGAAACGGCGGCTGCGCGCCGCGTTCCGGGGCGGGGCCTACGGGGGCAGCGGTTTGGGGGGGGGGCTGTGGGGGCCAGAGGGGTTTGGATATATGGGATATATATGGGGGGTGTGGGGTCTGTGGGGTGTACGTGTGGTGTACGGGGATGCGTGGGATCTGTGGGGTGTGTGACGCCCGTGAGGTCTGGGGTGGAGGGGAGGTCTATGGGGCACTGTGTGTGGGGTGTAGGGGGTCTGTGGGGAGGTGTGGGGGTCTATGGGGTCTGTGGGGGGGTGTAGAGGGTCAGTGGGGGTCTGTGGGGTCTGTGGGGCACCGTGTGTGGCGTATAGGGGGTCTGTGTGGGTCTGTGTGGAGGTGTAGGGGGTCTGTGGGGCACCGTGGGGGGGATGTGGGAGGTCTGGGGGGGGGTTATGGGGTCTGTGGGGTGCTGAGTGGGTGATGTGGGGCATCTGGGGGGTCTATGGGGTCTGTGGGCGCTGAGGCAGGCCCTGCTGTGGCAGGTGGTGGGATGCCTGGGGACAAGGGTGCTGGGGCGAGGTGGCGGTCGGGTGGCCCGGTGTGCCCCAGCGCAGGGCCCAGTGCCTGGGGCCGGTTTGGGCAGCTCGTTTCCAGCTCCTCACGGCGCAGGCAGCGGTGGGGGACAGCGTGCGCCCACCTGCACCCCACGCTTACGCGAGCTGAGCGGCTGATGGCCGGACATAAAAGTGAAAATACACCCAGCGTTTTTTATTTACTGTCTAGTTTCTGCACCTGGGATGCTTCAGCTTTCAGATTTTTATCTGCTCAAGAGTGCTAAAAAGCTTTTTTTATATATATGTGTGTATATGTAATTTTTTAATGAAGACTGATACGGCAGCACATATATGTTTCCAGGTCTGTAAGAGAGATGCCGAGGTGGAAGGGGAGCGCAGGGAAGTGAAGAACTTGTGGAAATCCTTCAGCTCTTGCTCCTGCTGGAGCTGTCACGGTGGCTTGGCAAGAAGGGTGCGCCTTCGAGAGGGGCAGGATCGCTATTTCTGGCAGCAGGAAAACGCCCAGGCAGGGACGGGGCTGTCATTAGCTCTGGTGTTTTGACAGGAGCTGAGGATCTTTTGTTTAAAACTGTGGGTGAAGTCAGAACGGGTGTTTCGAAGCTGATAGAAAGACAGCGTGCGATTGGGGATCTGAGCTGGGACCCTTCTGGATAATCAGCGCAAAATCAGGAAAGTCGGTCCTCAGGAAAGGAGCAGGTCCCGAACGTGGACAGTCGGTCTGCCCTGACTGGTGCTGAGCAGTGCTCGGGGGCCAAGGACGGCTCTGTGCTTTGTTTTAATTGAATCTCTGTGTCCTGGGGTTCTTCTGCTCTGTTTCCCCTGTCCAAACTCGGCTGAAAACGGAATGCTTTAAGGAAAAAACCCAGAACTGTCAGAGACAAACCACGCCATCTGGTGACCTTAATTTCTAACAGGGAACAGGTAAACGTTTGTGATTTGTAGCCAGAGGGATGGGTAAAATATCCAAAGCAGGATGATTCATTTTACCAACTGTTGTCAAACGTGTCGGCATTGTTATTGTGCTGGTAACACATGCCAAGGACGGTGTCATCGTACAGCGCACAGCGGGGCTGCGAAAAGGGGCTTGGAGGTCACGCAGGTGAAGCCAGACCCATCAAAAAGGAGGTTTCTGTGGCTTGCTCCCTTCCCACGCCGCGCTGGCTGCTGCCGGCACCCAAAGAGCCTCGGCGAAAAGCAGAATGACCTCCGCTTGGGTGGCTGCAGACAGCTCTCCCTGGCAGGCAGGACTTGGGGTGAGCAGGTCTTCCTTTGGCGTGACCCAAGGAGAGCCAAGTTTTTGACGTTTAAGCTGGAGATGTGACTTGCCTCAACACCGATGCTGGCGTAGAAAGCGAGCTCGCCCCATTTGGTGGTGGTGGTCGCTGGTCAGCAAGAGCTGTGAGGAGCCATCCCTGAGACGTGGTGCAAAAGCTGATGTGTCCAAGGAGCCGGTCGCTCCTCGTGTGAGTGAGGGCAGAAGGGAGGAGCGAGTCGGGACTTTGAGGGACCCTCCAGAAGGTCTCAGCTCCCCTAAGAGAGGGACGGCTGCTGAATCAGGAAATCTCCTTCCCCGGGAGAGTTCGAGCTCTGTAAAACCCTTGAATTTGTGCTTCAAGTGGTCCATCCCTGTTCCTAATGATGGGTGCTTTTCTGAAGGGTTGTTCAAACTGGTGGTAAGGTAAGAACCAGACCCGATCTGATGGAAATGCACTTGTCTAAATGTCATCTTTGAAATTCAGCATAAAACTGAATTCCTGCCAAGCTGTGCCCTTACTGATCTTAATGGAGTGAGCTGAACAGGGTCATTGGTTTTGCCAAATTCTGAAATTAATCATTATTTCCTATTACAGCGTACTTGTTCTCATCCATTTTAATTGCATGCAGCATTTTTCTTTCTGTCCTGAATCATGGGCTTTGCTATTAAATAGCCGCTGCTCTCTGTCAGCCCAGTTTCTGTGGTGACCAGTGCGGTTGGTTGATACTCTCTTCTTACCTCGTAATGGGGTTGTGTAGTTTTCCTTGGTGTTTTCAAAGCAATTTGAAAAGTTTAGATAGAAGGTGGGATAAAAGGCCAGAAGATGCTTATTTTTTCCTCCTTTGATTGCTGAAAGCCTCACTTAAGAAAAAAATCAAGTGACTCTGACTCACACAGTCATCAGGACGTATATATATGGCCACTAATATTTTTGGATGCAGAAGAAATGCCCTCAGCACTTTGCTGAACAAACTGCTGATGTACGGCAGCTGCTCCTTTGTTAAGCCAGATACTCGCATCGTGTTACTTACATCAGTCATTTTTGGATGTGTGGCTTTCAAGAAAGACCAAAACAAAAATAGCGTTTGAATTGCAAGCTTAAAAACTGTGTGGTTTTACAGAGACTTCAGAGCTGACAAAAGACGGGGTTTTATCGTGCGGCAAATGTTAGTAGTCCAAGTGCACAAAATGTATGTTATATAAATAATGCAGCAGTGTAGTTCGGCACATTCTCTCTGCTTTCTGCACAGAGGCCTGAAGCATTTTCTTGACCCAAATCGTACATGAAAATCAAAGAAATAACTCTTCTGCTGTTCTTAAAAGTAAAAAGAGCTGTAAAGAAAGTCGCGGCTTTGAGAATACCGGTGTTTTTCTTTTTATTCGAGAAGAGAATAAAGCATTGGAAAATATATTTAATCTGCTGTACACTTAACTGTGGTGCTGATTCACACGGGATCGTTTAAAACGGAAAGCGAAGGGATCCTCTTCCCACACCTCTGCAGCAACCAGATGGCTGCAGGAATCAACGTTGGCTGACTTAAACCAACGTTGCTTCAGACATCCCCGGCTACAAGTGTTGAAGTAATAGGGTGGTGAAAGCTCCGAGAAAATCAACAACGAAGCTTTTGTTGCTGTTGTTGTTCATTTTTTATTTATTTCATTTTATTAGACAACTGCTTTCCATTATAAATAAATAAGGCATGAAGGTTCTCCATACTGTTACAGAGCTGGTAGCCACAGTCGTGCGTATGGCTCCTAACGTTTCTCGAGTTCGGGGCCACGAGGCACCTGAAAATGCAGAGCGTGGAAGAGCGGAGCAGTTGGTGGTGGGCGGTTTGAGGAGGAGACCTCTGGAGCAGCTACGGTTTGGGCATTGCACTCCTGCCAACTTACCTCTGTGGTACTCAGCTTCACAAAAGGGGGTATTTTGGGGTTGTTTTTGCATGAATTCCATGGTGAGTGAAAGAAAGGTAGCTCCTCGCAACATCAAGGCCCTAGACTTGGAGGATAATTACATTTTAACAGTCTTCCCCCTCCAAAGCCATTTATTTATCATTTATCTCAGTGTGGCAAAAATGCCAACCATTTCCCCAAGATTTTGGGATGTAAGCTGGTGAAAATAGAATCCAAATCTGGCCTGAAGTTCGTCTCCAGGCAGGTACAGAATAGGTAGCTTACAGTGACTGCTCGGTTTTTGTGGCTCAATGCTCGGGGTGTCGCCTAAGCTGTAATGAAATGCTGCTTCTCTGCCTAAAACGCGTGTCTGACCATACAAGGTCAACATTTAGTTCATGAAAAATGGAAACTGGTGATTCCTGAGACTGCAGTGGCCTTTTGGCTGGGTGTTTGCATGTCTGTGGAAGCAGAAGTGAGGAGATCTCAGTGCTGGAAAGTGAGCTGGAACATGAGAGGTGAGCAACTTTTGGAGACAGTATCTCAGCCAAGAAAGATTATTTTCAGCAGAAAACTGAAATCTGTCCTCTCGACTGGGGAGGCGTTCAGAGCAAAAAGTGTGGGGCAATGCGTGATCAGCGCTACTGCCAGGGCCGGAGCTCCCGACGCCATACAAGTGTGATGCTTTATCCTTCTGCTTGCATGCAAGTCACGGGTAGTCAGTTTTGCAAGCCCATGCAAGCTGTTTTTGAGGAGTTTGCTACAATGGGGCAATGACAACCTCTTGAAGAGCACAGCACAGAGGGCTGGTACCCAGACCGTGAGATGAAAGCATGTCTCTGATACTGTAATAGCACTTCTTGTCTAGCGTATGGGAAAGCCCTGGTCATCAAGTTCCTACCAGGCACAGTGCTTCACCTGGGCTGAAATACCGGGGCAGATTTAAAGCGAGGAAATCCCATATGCCTACGAAGTCTGGAGAGTATGGACTGAAATACTAAGCAACGCTGATGAAGACAGAACAATCAGTTTTATGTTTCTCTTCAAGTTTTTCCAGTTGCAATGAGCTTGCATTGTGAATAGCTGAAAAACCTGACTGATAAGAGAATGGCTTAAATAGCAAGAACATACTGCCCTTTGGGGAAGGGGAAGGCGTAGACAGAAGTCTCTTGGGTAGAAGCGTAGGTTCTTAGCCATAAAACCAAAGTGGAGGGTTGGGCTGGTGTGCCAGAGCAGCCCCTGAAGTTCTGATGGCTTTTTGTTTTACTTGGAAACCCTGCGCTCCAGCTGCGGCAGGATGCTGGAGGGCATCCAGGCTTTTGCTTGCAGATAATCGGGCTGTAAGACAAGCTGAAAAGGGTGGAGGAGGCGATCGGTTTTCTTTTTTTTCGTGGTGTGGTTTACGTTGCTGTTGTGATGTCTGGCAGCGGCAGCAACTCATGCAGAGATCCGTCATACAGTTTCTGAAATCCTCTAACTACAATGTACAATTGTCCCAACGAGTTGTCCAGAGCCCAAGCTTAAAAAAGTGAGTTGAGTCTCCGTGACGTTTTCTTGCTTGTAGACCTCTCGAACCTTCAAAGCAGTGGGGCCACGTGGCCTTTCCTGGGGCTGAAGAGAAGACTTGGCTGTTGCGATTGCCTGTGGGAGTTTGCAGAGGGGCAGGACTCATTTGCTGCTCTTGTTTTTCACCTTTGTGGCATTGATGTCTGCTTTTGTTTTCTGGATGCGGGAGAAGATCTCCTTAAAAAGAGCCTTGTACTCGGGCTGGCTCTGCTCCAGCCGCTTGTCCACCGCCTCCACGTGTTTGCTGATGGTCTTCTCCATGGTTTTCCGCTCTTCCAACTCGTGTCCCTCTCCCCGGAAGTCTCTGAAGGAGCTGTCGCGAGAGATGGGCCGGGACGTTTGGACCCCTGTGTGGCGCACACTGTCCTTGTGCTGCCGGCATTTGCTCAGGAGCTCTTCATACTTCTCCAGCAAGGCGTGATACTGCTCGTCCACTTCCCTCAGGATGGACATGCCCCGTTTGCGCACGTTGTTAGCGTGCAGCGTGTAATTGCCCTCGTGCCGGCTGACGGCATCCTTGGTCACGATGGCATTGAGGGCTGTGTCACTGCAGCTTTTCCGGACAGGGTGGTTTGGGGAAGGCGTCATGGATGGCCCGTGACTTTTCCCTCCCTCCTCCTCAGACAGGTCGATGTAGTCTGCTTCTGGGGCGTTATTCAGCGGCTCGAGGAGGGCCTCAGACAAGTTGTCTTCTCTGCTGAGCAGATACTTCTTGACTTGTTTCATCTGTTGTAGCTCTAGGAGCTCTGCTTCCAGTTCCTTGATGCGCAGTTTGCAGTTCTCCATCTCACACACCCGCTGCTCGAGGTCCGAGTACTCCTGAATAACGGAGGTGTACTCTCGCTCAACCCTCTCCTTCCGCTGCTTCTCCTGGTTGACTTGGGACCTCAGGGAGTTCACCATGGCTTGGAGACGCTCATTCTCCCTCTCCAGTGGCTTCTGGTTGAACTCCGTGGAAGAGCTGTGGACCTGGAATGCGTCCTCATACCTGAAAGAGAAGAAAGACCCTAGAGAGTCTGACCAAGGGACAATCCATGAGGCACTCAGGTTGCGTCTTATCGTCATGTAAGTAATTCCACTGATGCCCAGAAAGGAGGTAACCTGAGCTCATGGAGTGAGATACGTCTCCTCCCATGTGCCAGGAGACCACAAGTTGTGGCTGTGGCTCTTTTGGACACAGAGACCAGGCTCTGTCTCAGAGAACCTGCAGTCTCATTTGATAGCAGTGATGAAAGACAGGAGAGAAATGAAACCCTGACAGGTAAGAGACTCATCTGGTTAACGGACAAGCCACCAACGTTGCCATGAAGCAAGGATGAACGCTCAGGTACTACCCGTTCAAGAGCTGAAAGTAGAAGGCTTTGAGTTCTTCCTGCTGGAGTTCATCAGCTGCTCGCTGCATCTGCCAACAACCCCAAACCCCACCCAGCCACAAACCAGAAGCGCAGGCTCTGCTCTCCTGTGCCTGGGATGTGCTCCAGGGAGAGCGGGAGAAGATTTATACAGCAAGGGAGGCAGAAAGAGACTTTTGACAGTTACCCCTTCCTCATGGCTCACTGCCTGGGAAGCGGTAACACGCACTGCCCCCTTCCCTCATGTTGCCATTGGGAAATCAGATTTTTCTCCTCCTCGATGAAGTGCCCATGGCATGCTATCTGGTTAGAACAGATTGGAAAAAAGCAAGCACCGTGGCTTCCCCTGGGAGGCCTGACCGGTGGCGGGGGTATTGAGCAGATTTCCAGGTTACTGAAGGGCAGCCTGGCCCTCAGAGCCAGCTGCAGAGCTGCAAGCCCAACTGAGGTCCCGAGGCTCCGGGGGGAGAGGGGGATTGGGGGACGGGGGGCGGGGGGAAAGAACCGTGGAGACATTAAGTGGATTTTGCTGGGGGTTAGGTTATGGCCTCATAAATGTCCCCATTGCTGCTGCAGTAAAAGTGTCCTTTGCTCATATCCTCTGGCAGAGGATGCTTTCAGTAACAAAGTTTATTGATTGCTTATCTATTTAAAGAAGCCTCTGTTATGGACAAAGCTGAGCAAGAAATGCCCTCACGAGGTCAGTGAATTAACACAGTGGCTGGGTTTTAAGGAGGATCAAGTGTGCAATAGTGCTGAAGGTGTTTGTACAGCGCTTGGCAGCACGTGGCATACCTTGGTGTGTGACTGGGGCTCCTGGGGGGTACTGGAGTCATACAGGACAAAATGCACCATCCCGGCTGCTTTCAGTGAGCCAGAGATGCTGGTACTGTGCTGGGAGGCAGCCGCAAAGGGAAGCGGGCCGTGCTGGTTCGGGAAGGGAAGCTGCCTCGGCAGCTCGAGGTGAGGGTCCTCTGCACGTGATGCATTGCTGGGTGGGCTGTACTGGGAGAGGCTGGTTTGAGCTATCTAGAGCTCAAGCGATGCGTCCTGTCTGCTGGGGGTTCCCACACACCTCCCTGCCGATGTGCCGGCAAAGTCCCAGCCCCTCCAGGCAATACCTGTCCCCTGCAGCCTGACCCAGGGCGGCTGCATGAGGCATCCAGATCCTCCGGGGTAGCTCCTCTTGCCCTCTGAAAAAGAGCTCACGTCTCCCCGCTCGAGGCATCACTGATGCTGGGATCACGAAGGCTCTGCTTTGCCAAGGCCACCTGCTTAGGCGGGCAGGTAGGAGAGCGGGAGGTCCTCCCTTCACCTCCAGCATTGAGTTTCAGGCTCTGAGGCAGAGCCTAGATCTTTATGGGGGTGTACGTGGGGTTTTGCACACCCCTGAGGGGCTAACCCACCGCGTCCCCTGTTCACGGGCAGAGGAGGTGGGGCAGAAGGTTGGAGGGGTTGCTAAAGGCAAGGCTCCGTACCTGGGGCTGGAGCACAGCTCCTTAAGGCAGGGGAAGGTGTGGATGGTTCGGCGGCGCTCCCTCTTCTCCCGCCGAATGCGGAGCTGCTCCAAGCTCCGCATTTCCTCCACTTGCTTCTGCAGCTCCTCCACTTGGTTCTGCAGCCCCTCGATCGTTTCTGTCAAGCTGCGGAGAGAGGAGGGAGCACAGATGAGGAGTCAGGCACTACAAGGCTTTGAAAAGTGGTTTTTCCCCATAGAGAAAGCCAGTCTATGGAAGGTGCTTCCAGTTTCTAGCATGTGCCCTGGGAGCAGGACAACGCTTGCTTTTCATGGCCGTGGTTGGTCTTTCTCTGTGTGGTTGCCCTTGGGTGAGGGTGTCTGCAGAAAAGGGTGAGGGATTGAAGCAGCGGCAAGGGATCGTACTGATTTGAGGCCCTCTGGCCTCAGATCAGTTGGCTAAAACAGCCAGCTCTGGGACATAAGCACTGTCCTGGAATATCTCTGCACTAAAAGCAAGCAGGCAAGCTGTTTACTCTTTTCCTCTTGTTTCTCTTGTAGAGATAAACACAGAGAGACTGGGCAGAGATTTAGTTTTGTTCTGGCTGTGACTGCAGTTTGTAAAACTCTCTGCTCTCTGCACAGCCGTTTGCAAAAGATGCTGCATTGCAAGGACATGGCTTAGTCTGTTGTTTCCAGGGATGACCTTGATCGTGGGCCTGTTTTAGGAAACAAAAGTTATTGACAAACTGGTGTTTCAGCACGGACTAGCCAGGGTTTTGCTAAATGTTGGATCTGTGCCTAGTGTGTCTGCTGGGCTGCGTGCTGGGGACCTCCGTGATGTGATTATGTGCCTCTTCTTCGAGGAGGAGGAGGAGGAGAGGCTGCCGTGCCGCTCTCCTGGCAGCTACAGACACTCCTGTATCCAGCCCTCGTCCCGGGGGTGTCTGTGCTGTGGCTGACCTCCGCTAACCAGCATTGGTGCGGTGAGGTTGTGTTGTAAATAGCTGCAAAAGCTGAGTGATAAGAGAACGGCTTAAATAGCAAAGACACGCTGCGCTTTGGGGCAGGGGAAAGGCGAAACGAAGGTCTCAGGTGCAGCATCGCTGCGGTGGGAGGAGGGGAAGCCGTACCACTGTATCTTCTGTTGGGATGTTTTACTTTCCAGCACAAGCTTCTGGTTAGCTAGCTCCAGGTCCCGTGCTGTCAGGTCCAGCTGCTCGTAGACTTTCGCGTGCTGTTCGTTCATCTGCCGCAACATCTCTAGTTGCTTGGTCAGGTACTGCAAGAAAGAGCGAAACAGAAACACTCCACATCCAAAATCCAGGTTGTTTCGCAGGCAGAAATTCCTACAGCCTTTGCGTCCTCTGATAATGTGTTTTGTGCCGGATTTTTCCTCTGCGTGGTTGAACCCATTTGTACAGGTGAAATATTCATACTCCTGCCTACTGTAAATACTTTTGTGTCTAAAATAAGATTGAACTTCCCCTGCCCTCTGCGAAGGGCGCTAACCTCAGTCTCTCGCTGCTTTTTTATTCCTAGTACCCAAAGAAAGTTGATATCCCTGGGACTGTGACCCTTCCCCAAAGGTGACTGAAATTGGCCGGTTGGTTACTGGATCGTCTGACAGATTGATTGCAGAAGCTGCGTTTCCTTGGGAATTCAGGCTAAAATTCCGAGTCCGTGAAGTGTCAGGAGACTCGCGGTTTCTGTGTGTCCAAAGCTCCCTTTCTGTGAGTCTGTCATGGCAAGATTTTTATCCTGGGAGAGGGGCATCTACCCAAGAGCTCACCCTCTGCTGGGACCAGATCCCAAATCCGCGGTGGGCGCGCTCCTGAAGGGCTGCTGGGGAGGACGGCTAAATCCCCCCCCATCAGCTGCCAGACCCCCGCCGCCATCGCGTGCTGCTCTTGTGAACTCGCAGCCCTCCTCTGCCCCGCGTCTTTTTAAATCACGGGGCTTCTGATCTTTTTTAACTCACAGATCCCTACAAGTTTTCCAGCGGATGAAAACCTTCCCGGCACAGCAGGTTTAAGCCTCTAAGCTTAGTGCTGTGGGCTCTTAGAAATACTGCCCTGACCCCAAAGGACGCTTGAAACAGTGGGTTAGATTGCAGCTCTCGGAGAAAGAGCTATTTTGTGCCTCTGACAAAGGGGGCTGTGTTACGGGGGTGCCGAGGGGCCAGCTGGGAACAGACGCGATTATGAATAACTGGAATCAAGGGAAAGCAGCAGCAGCGCAAAGAGAAGCGATGTGAAGGCTGGCGGATGGGCAGGGAAAGGCCAAACGTGCCCCAGATGCAACCTGGTGCCAAAATCTGGTGTGCACGTCTGGGCAGGGGGTGGGGATGCGAGAAGGGGCAAAATACCAGTTAGTGGGGAAAGGGGGTCCTCTCCAGGGCTGGGATGGGCTTTAGCTCCCATCCCCATGGCGCATCCCTTCCTTTCTCCTGGCGTCTGAGCTGCTGGCATTGGTGGAAGTGCCCCTTACCCACTGTGGCCCTTAGGTGACAGCGGTGGCCGAGCAGCTCCCGTCCCCACCCCTGGCCCGACTCTGTTCCTACCTCGATTTCCTGCACTTGTTCCTCGTTGGTGGCGTACATCTGCTGCAGGGAGTCCTCCAGCTCTTTGTTGCGCTCCAGCAGCGTCTTCCCCAGCTCCGCGGCCAAATGCAAGTCTGAAAAGCAGACGGGACAAAGCTGCTGCAGTTCCCGCGCTCCGTGGGTGGATGCGGTGGGGTCCCCGAATGCCACCGCACCAAACACAGTGGCACATTTTGCACGGCGCTGGTGTTATTGGCAGGTTTTGATATGGATGCGTGCTTATGGGACATACAGGATCTGGCCTCTTTTGTCTTGCTGGGCTGCAGGAGCAAGGGGAGGCCGAGCTCGGGACATCTGCAGCTCCTCCATGCAATGAGGATTCGGCGCCCGGCTGGCGGCGTAACCCTTCTGCACCGCACTACACAGTGCGTAGCCAGGATCAGGCCCCAGGCTTGGCTGTGGCAGGTGCTCAGCACCTCCATCCCCTATCACCAAGACCTATGGGGCTGAGAGGGGCTCAGCATCCATCAGGATGAGAGCGAGGGTTGGTAAAGCCCTGCAGGGCCTTGGGGATGCTCTGGAAATTATATTAGTATCTCTAACGAAGGGAGTGCCTTGCCTTCCCCGTCAGCCTCCATCCATCACCCGCTAATAGACTGACATGAATAATAAAACCACGCGTGGCCCGAGGGGGCTGGAAGCACCTCCTGCGTCTGCCGCCCTGGCAGCGCTGCCGCGGCCGGGTCTGCGGCTCTTTCCTTGGGGCAGCTCCGGGGTGAGGACAAACCGCTTTGTGCTCACTCTCCGCCACCTCGAAACGCCCTTAGGAAGCTACTGAAATAGTTGGACTTTAGGAGAAGTGCAGGGAAAAATAGATGTTGACAGTGTGGTCGGATTAAAATACTGGGTTTGCTGCCTCCTGGGTAAAGAAGAAGTCCCAGGACCCTGTGAGCCCTGCATTGGCTAAAGCTTGAGCACCTCGGGTGATGCTGTTTGTGGGCCTGGGGTGGCACGGCTGGCTCCGATAACATCCCTTTGCTTTCACAGAAAGTGGTTGTCTTCGTAAAGCCTGACCTCGTAAAGCCTGACCTATGATCACGTGGGTTCCTATTTTTCCTGGTGCTTTTAGAGGTGAGTTTCTAGCTCTTTCAGTGGCAGACTGAAAATCTGACCTTAAACCTTCAAAAATGTAAGGAAACAGGTCCTGATGTGTGTTATTGCTCTTTCTCTCTCTGGTATGGTTAGAGGAGGGCTATTAGTGCTGCCAGTGCTTGGGACGGGGCTTTCCCGATGGATAACGCTGCGCTGCGGGAAGCGCTGATGTGTTATTAGTTTGGGTGATGGCGGTGTTTCTTTCTGTGCGGCTCCAGCGGTGCCGGAGGGCTGGCTCCCCAGATGCGGCCCAGCCAACAGCTGCTCAGCGTGCCCTCGAATCTCCCCTTTACCACGGGAATGTGCTCTCCAGCTGCGGCCTGCATTGCAGGGTGTTATTCCAGGCTGTGACCTTTTTAATTATAATCCTCATTATCACACAGTGACCTGGTCTGAGGGCTGCAAGCCCAGCTATCAGTGCAATCAAGATATTGGCACGTTTCCCCATGGACAGACCTCCTCCACCTAATTTTTTTTTTTTTTTCCCAAGCACCAAATTTCCCCAGTTTCCAAAGTGCCCTTGGGAGACCGTGTGCTGCACCAGCTGGGGATGGGGGAACAGCCAGATGCCAGCAGAGATGGAGGACAATTTGTGCCTTTAAGCTGCTTGGGGCTGTACTTAATGGCACCGCCACCTTGCCAGAGCTGGTGTCGGTGCTGGAGACCGGCACCTCGCAAACCGCATCCCTCGCAGCAAGCGGGGCCCCGGCGCAGAGGCGTGTGGCGAGAGGGCTCCGTGCTGCGCTCCAGGTAATGAGTCGAGTGTGTCCCCATCCCTGTGGATTACACCAGCGCTCTCCCACCATATGGCATCCAATTTAATCAGCTGGGGTTGAGTTAAGTGGATTAGGCAGCGTAAGATCCTGCATTATAATTTAAAGGGCTCTGTCAGCGATAATTTAATGGGGGAAATGGGCAGCGTTTGGGGACGAGCGGGAAAGAGGAAAGAACGGGGCTGAGCCCTGAGGAGGAAATTGATTCTTCCTTTCCATTTTGAGCGTAAGGGCCTGGGAGACTCCAGGCCTGAAGGACACGGGGGAGTTGGTTCTTTTAGCGTCTTTTAACTGCCTCAGCCATCGTCACGCACACACACTCGCTCCCTGCCTGCCAGCCAGCCAAAGCATCCTCCGTAATCCCGTCCCGTCCATCCCCCTCGCGCCTGCGTCTCCTTCCCCACCTGTTGGTCTCCCCCAGGCCGTGGGGAGGGAGGGGATGCTGCGTGGAAGTGCTTTAATGTCGGCTATAGACCAGATCCCTCTTGATCTTTGCACTAATTGAAGCTCTGCGCGGGCTTGGGGAGCACACAGCTCCTCTCCTTTGAGACCTCGGAAACCTGAATGTGAATTTTTCAGCAAGTTGTGGGGGGTGGGAGGGAAAGAACTGTTTAGGAATTTGGGGATTCTCTCTGCATAACACTGTGGTTTCCCACAATTTTTTGTATTCCTCTTTGCTTCTCCACTGTCAGATCAGCCAGCCAGTGCTGTACGACTTGCCCTAATTTAGCAGATACACTGCTGCCTCCCTTCCCCCTCCCCTCTCGATGCAGAAGGAGAAATAAAGTGGTGGGGAGCAGCTGCGTCCGCTCGATGTGCCCGATCCTTCTGCAGCCTGCCTGCGCTGAAGGCACCGCCGGGAAACGGCCAGTGTTCAACTTAAAAATTGGGGGCCTTGGTGTTGCCCAAATCCTGTTTGGGAGAGGACCACGGATGCAAACTGTCCTGGGCAGCAGCAGCTCGGTGCCCTCCGGGTCTCAGTGCCGCAAGCGCTGACGTGACCCCTCTAATTAACACCAGCCAAGGAGACACCCCGCGTCCCCAAACAAAGAGCTGCGCCTACAGAGCAAAGCGGAGGGAGGGACGGAGGCTGCGTTTCCCTGCAAGCTTCCGCGGGAAAGGCGCCTGAGCGAGGAGGGAGGGGAAGAGAAGAGAGGCCATATGGTGGGAAGGGAGCAGGAGCTGAATCCAAGCAGCGCTCGGTACAGGGGAGCATGGCCGGGCAGTGCATCCAGGAGGCAGCTGTCCTGGAGCTGCAGAGATCATCATCAGCCCAGCGATAATTCTGCTGGCTCTGTGTTGCTGGGGAAGCTTAAAAAAAATCCTGATCCAAAAGCTGTAGCAGGTTGTCTTTGACGGAAAGAGTCCAAGGAACAACCTGCTGGGTGTTCCCCCGCTGCAGCAGCCCACGGCATTGCTGGCACAGGCTGATGTGCGCTGCACGGGGCTGCTGCGGAGCTGGGCGCTTCCCGGCTGCCCCAGCCGTCGCAGCAGCTTGCAATGAGGCACAAAGAGGGTTTGGAGCCGTTTCTGCCTTCCCAGTGCTGGCCTGCGTCTGTTTGGGCAGAGCAGTCTTTGCCACAGCTCGCTCTCTGAAGGGGGTTTTTCCCCCCAGCATCTCCTGGTTGTGGCTTCGGGGCAGCGTAAGCCTGGTGCCGGGCAGGGGAGGTTTCGGCTGCTCTGGGCACGATGGCAATCCGGTAGCTATTCAGATCGTCCTTGTAAAAACGGCTTTCTGGAGGAAGCCACCATCTGGAGCAGCCGCTCTGGGCTTCCCCCCAAAGTCGTCTCTCTTGCATCGAGGGATTCGTGTGTTGAGGCTGTGAGAGAGCATGCCCGCTGCTCCGAGCACAGGCGAGCGGTGCTGCGCTTTGCTCCTCACCTTCAAATAAACCCGCCCTCTCCCCGTCCTGCGAGATGGTCAGGCTTGCAGGGGGTGACAGAAGTCCTTTGGCTTGCCGTGCCAAAAAGCAGGGCTTTATGGTGCGTGTGTTTGCAGGCCCTTTTCAGCGAAGCATCTATGAAGGAATTGCCTGCGGTCCCTTCCTAAACGCGGGGCTGCGGAAAGGGCTGCTCCTCTCCTGCTGCTGCGGATGGTGAACTCACCCGGTAAAGAGCGGGGAGGAGCCGCTAGCGGAGCGCTGGCGTGGAGGTCTCTGGAGGAAGGTCAGGGTGCTTGTTAGCTGATGGATGGGGTAGGTTGAGAGTTAAGAACTGATGTTTAATGCTGTTGACGACTAATTTAATTGCATTTGCTGTCTGCTCCATTACACACGGGTACTTAGAGTCAAGGGTAGGTGCAATTATTCCTTTCAAAATCTAAATAAATGATGCTATGCTGGTTTACCCCAGGGTAGGGTGTACTTGCTGCTCATTTATTTTTCTTCTTAGTTGCAAGGGATTGTGCTGTCTGGGTATATTACAATGAAGATCAGCTTTTGTGTATCCCTTACGGCCGCTCCATGACAGGTGACGGAGGCAATCTGTGTACTTAGCCCTTACAAGCCTTTGCGATGGAACGTGCTGGGGTGCAGAGAAGCAAGTGCCATCTGACAGCGTCTTGCAACCGACCTGCAGGCACGTCTGGGTGTGAAAAAGCCTTTTCAACACGCCCATTCCACAGATGATAGTGTTTCCTATGGCCAGGCAGAGCTTTCAGAGAGCCACCAGTGTTACCGCTGAGGCGTGGATTCTCCATCCCTTTTACCCTGGCGTAACTCGGACATTCCTACCCGAAGCAGCTTTGCACTTGGTGTTCTGTCTGTTTTTCATGGGGACCTGCCATTTTGGTGTGATCAGGTGTACCGCAACGGCAGGGTTTGCTCTGCAGAGCAGCCCGATGCAGCGAGGGGGAAAGGTGCCTCTGGCAGGGCTGGGGGGTGCAGGCAAGAGGTGGGCGCAAAGTCCCCGGCAGCGCAGCCGCGTCCTCCCTCCTTGCAAACCGTGGCTCTGGCTGGGCTGAGCTGACGTTGGGTTCATGGGCATTTCTGTTAGCTTAATGAGATCTGCTGGATTTCCTGCTTGCTTTTTTTTCTTCCTTTTCTTTCCCTTGTGCAATCTGTTACGTACCCCTGGGCTGCCTTTGGCTTTGCAAGCTTCCCTGGTAGGTGGGGAGCTCGGGTGGTGGCAGGGAGATGCGGTTTGCAGGGGGTCGAGGCAAGCACAGTGCAATGAGAGCAGCTCCCTCCGAGCTGTCTCCGTCCCCTGAGCAAAAGTGGCACCACCAAGGAGCAGAAAACCCCGGCAAGGGGCTCAGGGCTGCGCTGCCTGCACCGCGCTGTGCTGCGGGGAAGCCCTCCAGCCTTCTCAGCCCCTGCCCTCCCTTCTTTGCCTTCTGTATTTTTGTCCTATTCAGTATTTCCTTTCTGTCAGCTCTTCTTCTTTTATTCTTCTCAGATGCTCACCAGGCTTTTTTGATTTAATTGATGCTCACCTTTTTCTTTCTGCCCTCTATCATGCTGTGCCCCAAAGCCTCCCCTATATCGTAACGTTTGAGACCTAGGATGGTCACCTCTCCTTATAAGCTGTATGTGTCCGTACAAACACGGACACAGCAGTCCCATCCCCGTGCCCACAGCAATCGATGTGCGTTTTGCCGAGCTGTTAGAGCATGATAACACAGAGAATGTTATTAGACCGTGGTTGGGCCCCACCTGCATCTTTCCCTGCTGTTTTCTTATCTAAACAGCCTCGGTGCCTGTGTTTGCCTTGTAGGCTGAAATGGTTTCAAAGAGCTCGGTGACTGGTGGCTCGGAGGCTCTGATAGCACACCTGGATCAGAAAGCATCCTAAATAAATACATACAAGCGGAGTTGTTGGCGAGGAGAAGTGAGGAAAGAGGAGGGAGAAAGGCAGCCAGTGCTTTCCTGCATGCATTCCTCCTCCAGGCAGCAAAGCTCTAACTAATTAATTATGTCGGGATGCAGAGAACTGTGAGTAGAGGCTTTTACTCTTTTTAAAGCTAAAGACACAGACATGTGGATTGATGCCATGTGGGAATCTCATCTCCCCAGTGTGTTTTTGGGGCAGGAGGCTGTAAGTGACCCAGGACGGCCAAGGAGGATGAGCTCCAGGGAGACTTTACATGTTGTCTTTTGCTGCTGCTGCACCACGGTGCTGTGCACGTGCATGTGCAGAGCCCCAGGCAAAGGCGTCCTGCGAAGGGCAGGTCAGCGGGCTCGCGGCAGGGCATGGCGCCCGCAGCAGTGGGCTGCCACAGCCACGTCAGCTCTCCAGCCCCGCTCGTGCCCACCCGACACATTCTCCTACTCTGAGCCATTGCCAGTCAACTCGGCCGCCCTTGCTGTCCTCTTGCTGGGGGAAGGCAGGCGGGACCGCCAGTCCTGAGTGGTTTGGTCTCTCGGGGAGCAACCAAGCTCCAGCACAACTGCTGCCGGTAGCAGCCCCCACGACCACCGTCAGCACCGTGGCTGCTCGTTACTCCTGTCTGCTACTTCTCATGTGCCAGAGGCACGTAGCTGCAGAGATGATCCTTCTTCCACAGCCATGTGGTACAGCTAAATGCAGAAAACAGCCTGACCCTCTGCAGCAACACCAAAAACCTGCCCACCTCTTCTCCAGGAGCCCCTCTGCTTGGCTTTAAGTGTGTCACCTTGCACGCTGCTGCCCCGCTACTGCTCCCTCCCATCCGCTGCTGGGACATGCTCCGAAGCCCTGTTCCTTGCGCCTGGCTGTTGGCACTGGCTGGAGATGCTGCTCATGTGGGAAGAGGTCCTGGCCTCGGGTGAGCGATCAGTGCCATTCATGGAGCTACGCAGGAAGAACACAGTGCTGTAGCTTTCCAGTCGGAGTTTGCGAGGAAAGGGAGTGATGAAATACTTGATGTACTCTCAAGACAGTGTTATTTATGTCCATCACTCGTCCTGAGCAGCATGCAGGGCAATGCCTCTTTCTGGAGCCCAAGACCAAAACCAGAGCCCCCAAAGCAGCTCTGCTGCAAAGCTTGGTGCTTGGGGGGATGTGCTGCGCTGCTCCTTGCTCTGCCTCCTCCTGCAGAGACCAGTGCTCGGCCACCACCTCCCAGTTCAGTGTTCCTTCCCACGGCTCAACGCTTGCTTGCGAGCCAGTTAAACTTGGAGGACGGCACGACAATGCCCTGGCTCCAACTGCCATCACTGCAGCTGCATAATTGGAAGAGATCAGCGTGGACCTGGATGCTGCACCCTCGAAGGACTGAATTCTTCAGGGAAGAGACAAGAACTGAGCAGTGCCAGGGCAGCTGCACTGCACATGGGATAAACTAGAGCGACTTCCCAGAAGGCTGCAGAGGAACAGGCTGTTTAAACCATTAAAAGAACTGTCACCTTTTGGAGAGAAGGTTTACAACTGTTTGTTAAATATGCATGAAAAAAAAACAACCAAAGAACAAACTCTAACATAAAATCACATTAAAATTCCCAGCTGTGCAAAGACCGGCAGTTGTGTAACATCTGGTCTCATTCCTTCAGGATGTTTTGCATTGGAGATATTTTCCTAAATTCTTGGCCCACAAATGTGTTTTTGAGTAGGTTAAGCAGAAGCTTTGGAAGCCCTAATGATGCGTTTGGTGTGAGCACACAGAGGTATCAGCTGGGTGAGGTGGGAACGCACCACCGTGCTGCCCTGGGAAAGGCCTTTCAGCGGTGGAGATGGAGCGTTGGCAGGAGCGAGCAAGCCGTGCGTTAGCCTGAGCGCTGGCACTGCTTTTAGCAGGAGCAGGATGGGACCGTGGTGCTGTCACAGCTCTAAGTGGTTCCTGGCTGTCACACTGAGTCAGTGCAGCCGCCCTGTCACCAGCCAGCGCTGGCTGGTACCGGAGGGAAGAAAGAGGACTGGAAAATGCAGGGGTGGGGGGGACAGCCTCCGTGTGCAGGGCGTTAGCGGCCGCTGCCTTGGCTCCCGGTCCCTCGGGCTCAGGGCTGCTGGGGGAGGAATGTCCTTCAGGACTCGGGCCGTAAATCCTTTGCACGTGGCCTCGCCAAGGAGAAATGCCACTGTTAGCTGATTGTTTCAGGATGGGAGATATGGAAAACTCGGATTTCTTTTTTTTTCTTGTCTTTTTTTTTTTTTCCCTTTGCCTCTCCTTTCCTTTCCAGCAGTTCCTCCCACAGCTGGAAGTATGTGCCTGGGGTTCAGCAGATGTAGAAAGGAGCTTCTGTGAGAGACTAGGAGGGAGATCCTGGAAGTTGCTGTGCGGGGCTCTCTTTTCTTGCTGCCTTCATTTAACAGGGCAATTTTTATTCTAGGCAAATACATCTCTATATATATTCATTTTTTTTCCTCCCCAGATTCGGAGGCTCTCAGCCCTTCCTCAGACTAACCTAACTGTCATCTTATTTCCTTGTCTCCTGTGACTTTTCTAGTCCCTCTTGTCATTCCCAAGCAGCTCGGCAATTAGTCACTGAAAACTTTCCGCTTCCATAAGCTACCTGCTGTACCGCGCTCCTAAATAAGTAAGTGGCTCAGCTACTGCAGGCAAAACCCCGTCCTTCTGGCTTGCCGCTGGGGAGGAAGGACAGCGAGTTAACCGCTGCGCTCCTGGAGGACAGGCAAGCTGGGTGGCTCGTCCCCCGGGCTGCGCTGCTGGGATACCTGCCTCACGAGGGACGGAATTTGGGGTACCACTAGCCCCCCACCGCAGTGAGTCCTTTGGGCAAGCTGGTGGTGCATTGCAGCTCTAGGGACCACCCCACGTAGGCTGGGCGATGCAGAAAACGGGCAGGTATGGGTGCTAGCGGGTGCTCGCACTGATCCCCTGGGTTCATCCCAACGTCAGGGGCCGATCACCGGAGCGCTGGTGACCCTGTGTCTTTACACACATGAGCTGGGAGTGGTGCAAGCTCAGCACCTTGTGTCATTTTCCTTCTTAGCGTGCAAGCAATCAGATGCTTGGCAGGAGAAGAAGGAATTAAAATAAGATACTTAAATCTGGAGACCTTTAGAGGTTACAGCCATAAAGTCCTAAGCCTGCATTGCAGATGGTTTGGCCCCAAAGTTTCTGTGGCTGCTCAGGAGGAAAGGACTGTCAGTCTCGCAGCGGCAATGAGATGATGCGCTGGTTCTTGTGCTACCTCTGGTCCCGCTGGCTAACTCAGAGCGGTACAAGGCTGCTTTATTTACACGGGAGGAATCACCCCAGCACTTAGGCTGTATTTAGGCTCCAGGGTGGCTTTGAGAGCCCTCCTCTTGGGCTGCACTTTGTGCTCCTTGGCTTAGACCTGAATGCTGGCAGGGGGATAGGGAGGCTGGGAAGATCAGGGAATGCAGCGGGGCAACTGCGAGGAAGACTCGTCTTAGGAGGTTGCTGCGGGGGAGATGAAGGCTGGAAGTGGCTGGCAGAGATATCTGCTGGGTCTGCTCTCTGCTCTGTTTGGATCCAGATGCGACTGAGTTGGCACGCAGCCGTTCCGAACACAAATGCTTCTGATGAACAGAAAAGGTGTCCCCACTTATCCCCAGCTCAGAGTCTCTCATTTTAGCTCATTCATTCTCTTGGGGTCTGGCTGCACGTACACCCTGTACACAGGGTATGATGCAACTGTAGCCACATCACCAGTTCTCAATGGCTGGAAAAAGGTTCACCATCACTGTATGCTGGTTTTAACGCTTAGAGGCACAGATTCCCCAGCCCGTGGAAGGTGAGGCTGTGGCTGAACCAAAGCAGTGCTGGCATCTATTCATGCTTGGAAAGCCTGGCAATAAGCAAAGCCACGCTACCCAACAATCAGAGCTCCATTTTTACCGCTTTCTTTAAATTAGGAAGCCTTCCCAGAGGGAACATTATAAGAATGAAACACCTCGGAGGAGGTGTCCCACTACTGTTTCCATGTCACTGCCAAGTCTCCTGGCTGGGATTTGAGTCTCTGCTTCTACGTGCTACAGCATCTCGGTACAACGCCTCGAACCACGCGGGCTTACAGCACGCTAGGACACGGGTAAAGGAATCTGAAAGGCACCGGCTTCATTTGAACGGGGCTGGAAGGGCCCTGAAGCTGGGGACCAGATCTTGCTGCCTCCAAGGCAAGTGGTGGATTCAGTCAGTTGCTGTGGGTACTTCAGTGGAAAAAAAGAGCGACTGGCATTTATTTTCTTGAAAAAATGAGTTATTTCAGCAAGCCAAAGCTCTGTGGAGGACGGGGAGGAAAGTAACAGGTGCTCGGAGTGGAGCTGGAGGCATGTGGTGCTAAAATGGTTAATTAACATAATCATCACAGAGCTCCCAGTTAAGCCATCCGTTGCTTAGCAAACAGTTTTGGATGTAAATGTAATAAATATTTGATGATGCTGTGAAATGACGATAAAGGCCCAGCAACCAACTGGTTCACAGAAGAACCCTCTCCGCTCTCCTAGCTTAGGTTGCTTCTCGTTTCTCCCACCCCTCGCTCCTAAGGAACAGTCTTTAAGCCTGTGCTTTTGTCCTCCGCCTTCCTGGCGCTGCTGCCAGCCGTGGGTTTCTGCGCGACCCCGGGCCGTTGGCATGCCGATCCCCTTAGTAATGCTGGCCCGCGGCCGCCTCGTAATCGGGCTACGCTGGACGTCTTCCACCCTACTTCCACCCCCGGTTTCCGACCCAACGGCTTCGTGGCTGGGCCGTTACCAAAGACCTCCGGATGCTGCTATGGATGTAATGCAAAGGCACGGTGTATGTGGACAAAGTCTAGCGCTGTCCTTCATGATGTTTTGTGCACCACGCAAATTAATTACGGTTGTAATTACCCTGTAGTAATTTCCAGTTGGCTGATTTTAGTTAAAGCCTTCCCCATCTCTCCTTCTGAGTTTGTGCAAGCCTGTGCAGCCCCCATTCGTACAGGAGGCTGCAAACCCCACAGCTGGGCTTTGTTTTGGGTCTGTTTTCCTCCAGTCCTGTATGTGCTCAAAGGTGGAGTCTCTCCCCAGTATCAATCCATCATCCGGAGGCAGTTATTCCGCATTTACGCTGCCAGCACAGAGCTGGGAACCTGGCCTGCAGTGGGAAGGTGCTTTTATTGTTGTGAGCCAGTTGTATGGTGCCAGTGCTGACTCACGAACCTGACACCGGGGACAGCGTTAGGCTAAAAATCAATTGGTCCCGTGTTGTTCAACGCTCCCTGTATTCATCCGTAGTTCTGCTGTTCCTCAGCCTGCACCCTGCCCCTGGACCAGTGCCCAGGCCCCTTGTGAGCCCTGGGAAGACGTCACCCAGAAATGTGAATTTCTGAGCCCTCAAAGGCTTCTCTGTTTATTCAGCTGATAGCTCCATCTCCGTGCTCTGCCCTGGCTTAAGTTGAGCGTTGTGTTTCAAAGAACAGGGCCCAGTATCCTGCTATTGACACCTCCTGTTAACTGAGAAATTGGAGTTCAAAACCAGCTGCAACAGTCCCTGGGGGGCCGCTTATCATTCCTTGCTGGGCCTCTGCCCTGCAGCTGAAGTTGTGTAAACTTTAAATCGTGACATAACGTACTGGAGCAGAGGCACTGCAGCTGGACCACACGTCCCCGCTGCCAGTCAGCTGGCTAAAGCAAATATATAACTGTACCCTACCTGTAGTGCGACATGTCGGAAGGCTGCTGTCTTTGGGTAGGAATGATTTTTCCCTACGTATGACAAATCAGTTCATTTCATTCCTGGGGCCTGAAACAGGACTTTTCAAGTTATTTACTTACTGTGTGTTGACTCAAAATATTAAGATAAGTAAAATAAATTGAAAAAAAGAAGCCCCAAATACCCACAGCCACCAACTGTCCAGCCTGAGGATAAACAGGACATAGAATGAGTGCCAACGTAGGTACAGCCGCTTCAAAACAAACTGCACAAGCGAATGTTTATCCTTTAACAAGGCTATTTCTGCTCTTTGAAACTTGGCCTTGATTTTTGGTGGGTTTTTTCCTCCTTCCCAATTTCTCCCGCATTTATGGCTGATTGGAAAAAGCTCCAGAAGTAATGAGGTGACTTAGAAGCTGGAGATCCCTCTGGATTTAGGCTTGGACAGCAAGAGCTTTTGGGAGACACTTTCAGCATCCTCAGCTTGGCAACATATTATTTCTGATGCATTAATTTCTAATTAGTGTGCCTGCTAACTCTGCCTGCAACTGCTCTGAGATGAAAGCAATGTCATAACTACCCATGGTTGATTCTGCCCGCAGCAAGTTTTCGGGGGGAACTGGCTTCCTTGTGGACGTAACACACCAAATTTTTTACCCCCCCTTGGTGCTCGGAACGGATCTGGGATCCCTGCCTCTATCCATCGGGTTTAAACTTTCCACGGCCAGGACAGCGGCTTGGAGCAGCGGAGCCGAGATTTCCACGGAGGTGCTGCTGCAGGATGAGGCGCTGGCTTTCCCAAGGAAATAGGAGTCTTGAGAGAAGGTATCCCACCCTCTTTTACCCGGGATTTGCCCCCTTTTCTGCCCCCGCATCCCCCTGGCCCGCCATCCCTGGCAGCTTGCGGGGTGCCCCCATCCTTACCCTGCTCCAGGTCCTGCTGGTCGTACCAGGGCTCCTCTTCCTCGCTCTGAAACTCCTCCATCCTGTCGGTGCTCAGCATTTAGCACCAGCGGCCCGGGGAAACGCGCAGCATCCGCCACAGGGGACCGCGCCGCCGCCGCAGATGCGATGCGGGGATGGATGCGGGGATGCGGGCGGGGATGCGGCCTCGGTGCCCCGGCCGGGCCGGGAAGGGGGGGTGGCACGACGTGGCACCCGGCTCCTCACCGCTGCCCCGGCTCTGCCCGCCCGGGGGGGCGAGTCCCTCCTGCCCCAGGGCCGGGGGAGGCTGCGGGGGGCGAGGCGGGGCCGGAGCGGGGCCGGGGCGGGGGGCACGGCTCGCACCGGGCTGGGGGATGCACAAAGGAAGGAAGAGGGCCCGGCGCAGCCAGGCAGAGCCTCTCTCCGCAGCTCGGTGGAGACCTCTAGCATGGAAAAGCTGCAAGGAAACCCGGCGAGAGGGAAGGGGGAGGCGAGGCGAGACCGGCCGCCTCCTCCTCCTCCTCCTCCGCCTCCTCCTCCTCCTCCCGGCCCAGCCCAGCCCAGCCGCGGGGCGGGCAGGGGGCTGCAGGGAGCGGGGTTTGGGCTTGGCAAGGTGGGGGTGACCCGCGGTCCCCCAGCCCCGCTGCCTCCGGCTGGGTCCCTGCACCCCCGGGGAGGTCAGCCAGGAGCAAGGGCTTGCTCCGGCGCTGGCTGGGATGCGGAGGGTGTCCTGGCCTTGCCATGGGCTTCGCGGTGGCTTTGGGCAAGTCTCGGGACCCTTCAGTGGGGCTGTGGGTGCCTCCTCTGCCTTGGTGGGGCTGGATGTGTTGCTCTTCAAGGTGGGGGTGTTTCTGAGCTCCCCGGCTGGGGCTGCGAAAGGGGAAACCCCAACACAGCCCCGCAGCATCGCCTTAGCGTTGTGTCTTCCCTCCAGCCCTCCCTGGTGAGAAACCAGTGCTTCTGAGGCCGGTTTCTCTCTTATTTTTGAGGACAAACTCTTGTGTCTTTCTGAAGGGTAAAAGGAGCCTAAAACTGAAGGAAATGAGGGTTTGTAGAGTTCTGAGATGTGTCTGTTACATACAAGTAAGCTCAGAAAAGACTTGGGATTTTGGTACGTGCTTTTCAGCTTATGGGAATAAGGGTTAGAGAAGGTGGCCTTTCTCCTACTTGCTAGTGTGGAGTTTGGTCCAAAGGGATTTATTTGTCCTTGTCAGCGCTGGAATCCATCAGATCCAAATTAACTCACGTGGCAGTGGGTTTAGATGATTATTTTTTTGCCTTCTGTGTGATGGAACTCCTTGGATTTACACTTGATTGTGTTACCTTGCAGCGGTGCCTGCAGAAAAGGCAATATAAGGTGTTTACGCAAGAGCAGCAGACTGTGCATCCAGAAAAGATGGGATCTGTGTCAGAAAACTCTGTCCAGTCCAGCGGTGACAGGCAGCTGAGAGCCCTGGGTGATGAAAGCGATGGCTAGCACTCAGCTCTCCGGCACAGCAGCAGAGGAGGGAAATAGAGCAGGGACTAAGAGAGAAATTGTAGGCAATTCCTCTCTCCTGACAGACCTCTCCACGCACATCTACGTACTCCCAAAATTCAGCGACTGCCTGAGAAGTCTTCTGCCTTAAGGCAGCTGCAGACCAGAATCAAGGAGTCTCTTTTAACTTGGTGTTTATAACTCAGCAAAGTCAATCTGGGAGAAAGCTGCCTCTGACTGGCTCCCAGATCTTTTTGTGAGCAATTTTAATATAGAAATTGGAAGATATTAACTGTGAAAAATAATCGCCTGTGAAAAGCGTTCTGTTCCTAAAAATAAACTATCATCATTTGTCTGTACAGTATAGCCGTACTGAGTGCTCGGATGCAAAGCCCTAGGCTCTTTGACAGCAAAAGCCTGATGTATGATTTCATGAAAAGATTTTTTTTGCTGTAGGTTTTACAAGAATGTCTCAGATCTGACCTGTCACTCGATGTAATCAAACATCGGTGATTTCTGTACAGGTTACACGCCAACAAATGAGAATTCCCACAGTCTGCTCCTGCCAGGGAGTCAGCGCATTGCTTTCTTTTGCAAAATGATTAGAATTACCTCATTTCCTCTGGAGAAAGGAGGTTTGCAGAGCTAGGCATGTGAAATGTAACTCAGCGACACCAAAAAGACCTGCTTGCAGTTCACAGAGCTGCTCGGTGCAGAAAACAGCGATGATAGCTTCAAAGGCAAGACCGAATCGCCTTTGACACCTGCTTTGAGGTGTTCAGTGAGGGCCAAATCCTGAATTCCCAGTCCTTGGGGTTATAAAACATCTTCTCCTTGCAGGTGGGTAGAATTTCATTAGGGTTAATGGGCTACCACATGCAATGAGCTCGTTACAAGGTGCTTGCACAGGGTACTTATTAGTAGCCTGCTTGCTCTTGACTCCTTTCAACCCAGGACTGGGAAGAGGCTGGAGGTGGCTGATCCCTCTGCGTCCCGCTGCATCTCTGGATCATCCAGGCTTGGGGCCAGGCTGCTGAGAGCGGCCGGGCTCTCCAGCCATGGCTGGATGGAGCCGTCGTGGGGCTTGTGGCTGAGAGTCAGCCCAGCAAAGGGGCTCCAGGGGAGAAAGGCTGCAGGCAGTGGGGGGGGAGAAGGGGGCAAAATGGGGGCAGAGGAAGCTGATGAGGAGGGAGAAGGCAAAGGTTGGGGAAGAAGAGGAGAAGGGGGCTGTCAGGGAAGGCGAGAGAAGGCAGAGGGAGCCTAGGCCAGAGGGGAGAGCGAGGAAGGGCTGGAGGAGGAGGATGAAATGAGGAAGGCCGTGCTCTGCCGTGGGCCCTCACGGAGAGGGGAGGTGAGGGAGGGCGCAGGGGGAGCACGGCCATGGGGAGGGAAGGGGATGGAGGGAGGGAAGGGGTGAGGTGGGGAAGGGATGGGAAAGGAGGGGAGGCTGCGGGAGGAGGAGGAGGGCGCCTGCGGGGCGGGATGGAGGGCTGGCGGCGGGGCCGGCGGAGGAGGAGCCGCGGCCGTGGGCGGAGGAAGGGATGCGGGAGGAGGGCAGGGAGGGCCGGGACCTGCGAGGCCGGGTTTGACAGGACGGAGGGAGGGAGGGAGAGCTGCCGGTACGGGGAAGGGGGATGGCGGCAGCGGCGGCCCGAGGAGGGGAGGCGGGATCGGCGGCGTGAGGGGACGGCCCTGCCCGGCCCTGCCCGCCGCGGCTGGCAGGCCGCAGCCCCGCCGAACCGGGCCGCACCATGGGCAGCGCCGACTCCAAGCTCAACTTCAGGAAGGCGGTGATCCAGCTCACCACCAAGACCCAGGTGAGGGCCGCCATGTCGGGAGGTGGCTGAGGTGAGCGGGGGCCGCCATGTCGGGAGCCGCCCGCCTCTCCTGAGGCGCGGCCTCCTCCGGCCGTGAGGTGGCCGGGGATGCTCGGAGGCGGCCGGGGCCGGCTGACAGGTCCCTCTGCCCCGAGGCACCCCCGGCCTGGTGAGCAGGGCCGGTGCCTTGTGCGTGGGGCCGGGGCTGGGCGCTGCTGGGGGCCCGCAGGGCTCGGGGCGGGGGTGACGACGCCGCGGCGGCCAGGGGCTTCGGCCGTGGCTGGCTCTGGTCCAGGCTCTCGCCGTGAGGCCTTGCCCTGAGGCTGGGGAGCCGATGGGGGATCCGGGCAAGCTGGTCCTGTCTGCCGTGTCGCTGGTCTCCAGGGGCCTGGTGCGGTTGTGGAGGGGGAGCAGGGGTGAGGCGGCGAGACCGGGCTGGGTTGCTGGGAGCAGCCATCGGGTCTGGCAGGGCCGAGCTGGCAGCATGGCACTCGCTGCCTCTGACATCTTGCGCTTTGCTGAACAGCGTCCTGTGGTAGCAGACCAAGACGCTGCTGTCGTAAGGGACGTCCACGGCTCCTAATGTATTCAGTTGCAGGTTTACATCACCGCAAGGTTTGGCAATGCCCCCTTCTTTGTGTAGCCCCCTCCCCAATAATTAGTGGAGAATCTTGCCCTGCTTTTGGGTGATAGCAGATTGAAAGGGCTTTTGGCCAACCATGCTGTTGAGGTGAGGTTTTTGCAGCAGAAGCAGCTTCTATCTGTGACCTGTGAGATACTGCTTTATTTCTGCAGGCTGAAGAGGAGAAGGAGTTAAGTGAAAAGAAGTCAGGATGGGGTATGGAGAGGGTGGTTGCCTAGACATCTAACATATGTTGCTTGTGTCCTGGGAGCTAGTTTAGTTCTTGTTTTAATTTGGGAGCCCAGCAGCACACTGGCAGAAAATTAACAGACTGTCCGTCTGTCTAAGGAGCAGAGGGATTTTGCTCTACTGAGAAATTGCATCTTGGGTTCTTCTGAGCTGCCATGGAGAACTGCTGTTCTGAGCCGCCTTTGGTGGTGAGGGAATAACAGCTGCTAAGAAAACTTGGGGATGATGGCAGAAAGATATTTAATGATAGGGAATGAATTCAGATGAAAGAGTATGGATGCAAAGGGGTGAAGAGTAATAGGAGAAAATCTGCATGAAAACTCAAGAGATAAAGACTGGGACTGGAAAATGGATCATAGAAAGTAAGGCTGGAAGAGCCTTTGAGAAATGGTGTTTATACTTTCTAAAGCAGTATCACTTCTATCTGCATTGCTCAGGAATGGCTTCTGTGAACATGTTCTTAAAAACTTATAATTGTGGATGTTCCACAACATCCCTAGGCAAAAAGAGAAGTGGATGAATGAGTGTTTTAAGGGTTTCTTCCAAAGTCTCTTCTGGATGCCAAGTAGTTCAGAGTACCTTCAGCTTTGGACTGTCCTTCCACTGGGAAATGTGCTTATAAAGTGAGATTGTGGGGGAAAAAATCAAGCCTATAGGGATCTTCTCAGTCTCCTGTTCACAAAGAAGATCCTGTATGAGGCAATCCTTCATATCGCCAGCCAAGAAGAGCGCGCTCCCCTCCCCCAGTTTATCGACGTGTGTAATGAAAGAAGGTTTACTGGGGCCCCGAATAAAGGACGGAGAAAAAGCTTCATTCTTGGCTGGATTCATTTCACGTCTTTGTGGTCTAGGTGAGACCAGCTTCCATGTGGAAGAAGGGCGGGGTGTTGGCGCTCCCATATTTACATACCATAGAAGGGCACTGCTGTTTGCTTGTGCAGGTTGCATGACTGGACCCTCCTGGAGCCTTCTGAGCTCGTACCAGCAGCAACCTCCACGAAACCTCCTGGTCCAGGAGACCCTGGATTCAAACCAGGCTGCAATAATGGCCAGAGTCAAATCCCCACTTCAAAGCTATTAGCTCAAAATACGCTTTGCTTTCTCAGCAGTGTGTCTCCTTTTTTGCAGCCTTCTCCTCTGACATTAGGTAGCTGGACAAATAGTTTTTCGTCAAATCATCGGTAACATGAAACCGTGAGCTTAGTAATGCGCTATGCGGTGTTTCCTAAGGCTCTGATGGAAGGAAGTAGTTGAGCAGAAAGCACTGTTCACTCACTAGTGAAGGTTCAGAGTTGGCACTGAAGTTAATTTTTCTTAAAAGTAAGTTCTTATAATCTTCAGGCTTTCGTTAATTAAAAAAATATGAGCGTTCCCATGTGAACACTTTAAAAAAATTAAATAAATCTGTAAGGAACATAACACTTGAATGCTTGTAGCACGCGGGGAGCTGACAACTTGGAAGTCAAACAAAGTCTGGACACAAATGAAATCGACTTAACTGATTTTTAATTGCCAGAGAGAAACTCAGAAGATGCAAGAGTATTAAAAAAGAAAAATCGCTTCAGAATGATTTTAGTGATTAAAAAGGGCAGTAGTACCAGAAGGAAGGAATTAGCTTATGCTACAGATGTATATTAATAATCACACATGGAGCAATGGGCTTTAGGGTTTTTTTGATACATATATGTTACATTACACTGCACACCTTTAAATTGATAGAGCCTACCCTTTTAATAATAAAGCAGGTGTGCTTTATCATAGAATGTGTGAGCCCTGCCAAATTGCCCATAAAAATGCTGTCTACTTAACAGGTGAAGGAAAATGGAGGTTGGGAGTACGACAGCTAGTCCGTGGCGGAGCAGGGAACTGAAGCTGGGAGTCTTAACTGCTGGGGAAACACGCTTTCTTTCCTCAGCCAGCTGGCAATGAAATGGTTTCTGCAAGCAACTGACTGGAAGATAAGAAATTTTGATCTTGTGAACTAGCTTGTTAGATTTTAATGCTAGCTATGCCTCTGCCTTTAAAGAGACAGGAAGGATCAGACACTAGGGACAAACTCCAGTCCTTTCTCTGTCTCTGATCTGCAAATGCAGTAGTACAACAGGCTGTTAATTTGAGCCTGATGAAAGTGCACCTTATGTTTAGAGAGATCGGTTTCTGGTAGCCTGTTTCTGATAGTATTCCAGCTTGATTCAAGTATCCAAGGCTCTTAGGTTAATCAAAAGCAAAGCTGTTTTATTAAAAGCAAAGCTGTAACTGACACTTCACGCAGCTGACTTTTGTCCTGGGCTTTCCTTGCCAGACTTCTGTAAATCCCATTTTCCAGTTTCCTTTGCAACACGGTCTCTGCTGTGGGAGCAGAGAACTGGCGACAGACTCGTGTGGAGCCTCTCCTTGATTCTGCACTGCTGACCGCAAAGATCCTACAGAAGAATTTACTATTACTCTGAAATCTATGTGGAGCTGCTGTCCTTGGCAGCAGGGATGAAATCTTGCTAATTAGTAACGTTTTGAATAAATCTGTCCTCAGACTTTCCCTTTGCCCAGCGGCTCACAAACAGGTGCTACAAAGGTGTGTGTGAATTGCCTCAAACTAATCCGCTGGCCCTGCGGGGTTGCCTGACCTCCTAGAGCTCCATCGGGTGCTGCGTGAATGGCTCTCTGGTCATTACACTCCAGGGTTCTGCCTCGTTTGGGGTGGAAAGGAGCACGCTGCTCGTGTAGTGCTGGCTAGAAACCCTGGTGAGGGATGAGGGCCCTGCTCTGCGGTCGAGTCCCAGAAAAAGGAGAGTCCCTGTCCCAAATGCCTCGCTACCTTGGCTGAAGGGATGCTCAGTTGGCGTGTTGGCAAGGAGCAAAAGGAGAATACAACGAGCAAGATGAGTGGCTGCTTCCCCCTTGATTCTCCACTGGTGATTTGCAGCAACCTCTGAATTGGTTTATGGACAGTCCTCCGGTAGGGACCTGTTGGAGGAATTATTGGGAACAGGCATTTGATGTAAAGGCGTAAGTGCAGAGAGCTCGTGGTTGGGAGGAGGGTGCAAACGCTCACCCTGCCCAAGTTTGTGAGGGGTTGTGTCTGAAAGAGAAAGCGAAGGTGGTACTGACGTCAGGCTGAGGACAGTAATGAAGCGGGGGAGGCTGTGCCTTGGGACCTTTTCCTGTTTGTAGGACATGGTCAGCCCCACTGGTGTTCCTGTTTCCTGTGACGTATCCTGTTTGCCTGGGGATCGCCTGTTCAGGACTCTGATTCCCTGCTCAGAAACTGGCAAGATGCTTGCAAACTGAACATCTTCCTTTTCTGACTCCTACAGCGTGTGTGTATGGCGTGCTTTAAACAACCTGAAACCCAACGTTTATAACTATTGGGAAATAAAGACTGGAGGTGTCCAGTAGGACTGGTTCCACCTTTTGAGGGGCCAGCATGCAAGCGGGAGGTCTTTACGCCTTGCCCGGGTAAACTGAAGGCAAGAGTCTCCCTCCTTGCCCACTCTGAGAGGTCGCATCAGCTCAGCTCTGCCCGCTGTGTTCTCAGCAACCTTTCCGCGCTGCAGTCATCTCTTCCCTTTGGTGTGGAGAGCTTCGTTCAGGCAGCAGCGTCTCTCTCTGCCAGTTAGCTCTCTAACTTCAGCAGCCCCTGCGGTGGGGTGCCTGGGGGGCCCGGAGCGTCCTTTGCTCTCCAGATGTGCCAGTCATGTTTGCAGAGTAGAGTTGAGCTACCGATCCCTTGATTCTTGCGGCAACGATGAATTTCTCATTGCACCGCTGGTGCAGAGCTGGTTGTCTGCACTGTGTTGGAGGTGCATCAGGCTCGCTCTTAGATCTGTGTGCTGCAGCTCCCTTGCTGAGAGAGGAGACATCTGTGCTGATCTGGAGGATCCGAAGTGGCCCCAGCTCACAGTATTGCTGGTGAGGATTCAGCTCCTTGTGAGCTCTTCTGGTTAAAGCACTGTCAAGGCTAGCTGTGGTCCTGAAGGATTTGTTACTGCAGCGTGTGCAGTACCAAGTCTTGTAACCAAATCTCGACATTTCCAAATGAAGATATCCGTGGCTGGTGAACAAGACTGTTCCAGGTCTCTGTTTCCCTCCTCTGTGAGCTAGATACAGGTTGTTGGGTGAGCTCAGCATGAGGAAATGGATATTTAGATCCCCAGAGATGCTGCGTGCAGAGTACAATCAGCTTAAAAACATCCAGTATTGTTCTATCAGGAAGATGGATATTATGTGGATCGAGTAGCTTCATGATGCCAGACTGTTAATTAAAATAGGGGGGCTGCAGGGATGTGAGTGACTCAGTACTGAATCCATGTCCCAGGGTTGTACACGGGATACCATCTGTTGGATCAGGAGCTGACTTGCTGCAGCTATTAAAAATGAAAGAAATGGTGTTTTAGCGTAATCTGCTTGCCAAATGGCAGCCGTGACATTAATGTGGCTGCAACACCCAACGCTGCAGCTTGGGTAATTGCTTCTATGCTTCTCTACCTCCATGTAATTTTAGTCAGAGACCGTGTTCTTCAATCCGTCTTAGCTGTTGTGTTACCATCTGTAAAACAGCGGCTGTGTTCAACCTCTGAGGAGGCCTCAGGCTAGTGGGAGGTAAAGGGATCTGTGTCTACTGGAGGGAAATGGTTTTCACCTTCCCCTCCAGATGAGAGTGAAGCCATTATTTATGCATGATCCCCAATTAGCAGCAATTGCTGCTCGCTGTTGTGGGTGGGAGTGGCTGTGGCAGGCAGCCAGTGGGTACATGTGGCAATTATACATGCGGTTGTGGTGCGTGGTTTGAAAGGGGGTGTAGGAAGTGTAGGCTGTTTCGTGCATTACATAGGTCGGATTTCCAAATACTTGGCTCTTTTTGAGGAGCGTAATTAGAGATGAGATTTGCAAAAGAGCTTTGCTTCCATTTAAGCGTTTCATGCCCAGGTTACAAAGAGCACAGCTCCTTCACGCACTCGGGAAGCTGAAAGTCAGGCTGTAAACACTTGGCTGTTCCTACAGATCCCCTCTGAGGAGTTGTACTCTTGAAGCATTTAGAAAAAGTTGTTTTTCCCTGGGGAAGAGGTCTGGTGGGAACTTGCTTTGGTGGCCAGGTGATAAAATGAAGAGTGTTTAGGCACTAGAGCAGAGTTTAAGAAGATGCCTAAACACGTGGGGTTTTTTTCTGGTTTTGTTTTTAAAGACCAGGGAGTCGCTTGGGCCAATTCCTTGCGTGGCTGGAAGGAGGAGGACACGCGCTAAGCAGCCTCTATGGCAGTGAAGCGTTAAGGCAGAGAGCTGCAGGGCAGGAACCTGCTATACCAGTCTGGGGGTGGCCTGCCTGCCTGCCCCTCTCACTTTTTGGCCTTTGGGTGGTAGTGACACATCACCTGCTCGAAGACTGTGGCTGTTAATTCAGGAGGTGGTAGCAAAGGGGGAGATGCAGCACTTCTTGGTGTCAGAACTGTGAATGAGCTGTTCTCCCTGGAGTCATGTCTTGGCTGCATTTAGAAACAGCATAGAGCTGGGCCAGTTTTCTGCCTACTACAGCAGAGCTGGGAGTGGGCAGGAACTGTTTAAGTTAAACACACGTTCATATTTTTGCCCCTTTCCCATCTGACATGGTAGACCCACCCACGGTGCTAATTATCGCAGTTAGCGAGAGCTGCTGTTTGCTTTAGAGCCGCTGCACATCGCAGGCAGGAGGCTCCCCCTCGCCCCGAGCCAAGGGCTGGGGGTGCTCAGGCGGGCGGCTCTTCTGACCTGCCCAAAGTGCCACTGCGCCTCAGCACGGCTGGGGAAACGCCTCTGGAAAAGCTTCCCTTTTCCTCTTCTGACTGCAATCGTGGATCTGTCTCTTTCATGCTGCTCGGCATAAATGCACATGTATCTATCCCACCCCTGTAGCAGGACCCTTGGGCTGCGTGAGCACTCCCAGCCTTGTTTGGACAATGCCTATCTCTTGGCAAGTATTAGCATTTAGATGGGAAGAGCCATGTGTGGTTTTAGACTGGCTGAAAAGTTAAGTCTTTCCTGATTGATCAGAGCTCCCAGGCTTTGGATGCCTGAGATGTTGTGTAATGGAGATGCCTTCTTGTTCGGCAAACAGTGCTGGCATTTTCACCTTTTGGGGAGTGGCCAGTCATTGCCAGGCTTCCAGAGGGTTGGAGGCACCGCTGGGCTCATGTGTCTGAGCTGGCATTTGCTTCTGCTTCACCTTGAATGGCCAGCGTTGCCCTCTGGCTCTGCGAAGCCATAAAGGGCAAAGCAAGGTCCAGTCTGCTTTGTTCAGCCATATATAACCTCATTGTTGTTTTAATTCCTGAGCTGATGCAACGCTGTCAGGAAGAAGCTGGGGGAAATAACACTGGGACTCGGCAGCCAGCTGTACAGAGCTGTCTTTCCACCTGCAGGCTGGCAAACAGACCGTCCTTGTGGCCAGCATCCCTAGCACTGGGCTTTCAGGGTGGGCTCGAGGAGAATCCTTGTTCTCTCACTGTGAAAAGGGGACAACAGTGCTGGTAAAAGAGGGAGTTGTCTGCACCCGCAGAACCAGAAAAGGTAATTGGGAGAGGTGTGTTCACGGGGGAGTGAGCTTTTCAGACCACAGGTCTGAAATGGATTGCTTTTTTTGGCATCTCAGTCTCCTCCTTCCATCTTCCTCCTTGAATTGCATACTTAGTGCTTTTTAAGAACAAAGCCTTGGCAGCGGCCAGCTGCACCGAGTCCAGTTCCCCATAAATATTTGATTTGGAAAGATCAATTCTGTTGCATCTGTAAGTGCTTTGGGGTGGGTCTGTCCGTTCTGTGGGTTTGTTCATGCCCTAATGAGAGATGGCCCCGATTGCTTCCCCGAGACTTTGTTTGCAATAGAAGTAATTCCAGTGCACGCTCAGGGCACCCTTGGCTCGCTGTGAAGGTGACAGAGTGCATGACAACAGCCTGGCCCACATGCGTTGGTAAAGATCTTGTAATACATGCCCTAGGTTGCAGACAAGCAGGAGACCTCGTGTATGTTGTGGCTCCATGAAAGACTTGGGGAGTCCCAGCCTGATGCAGCTGGTCACATAAACGTCTTGCTGCTCACCCCCTTGCTGAGGGCATGCTCTGTTTGGGAGATCAAATTGGCCAAAGCCCTGGTAACAAAGAGGCTGAGGTACAAAACCAGTGCCAGTATCTTTTATTGAACCTCTTCTGTGCCTGGTCCCGTCCCCAAGCCAGGGATAATCGCTGATGTTTGGACCTTGTAGAATGGTAGTTCTGCATCTGTAACCACGTTTGTCTCTTCACAGCCCGTGGAGGCAACAGATGATGCCTTTTGGGACCAGTTCTGGGCAGACACAGCCACTTCAGTGCAGGATGTCTTTGCCCTTGTACCAGCTGCAGAGATCAGAGCAGTGAGAGAAGAATCGCCTTCAAACTTGGCCACTTTGTGTTATAAGGTAAGGTGGGTGCTATGTTAGTAGGGGGGAGTCCCTGGATCAATAGTCCTGTGGCTCCCAAGGGGAGGCAGGCATCGCATTATTTCCCTCTACCACATGATGTGCTTGCTTGTCCCAGTCTCCTCCTGATGGTAATGCTCAGCCCTTCCTCTCTTGGTTTAGCACAGACCACAGCTGGCATTTGCTCACTTTGGAGCCTTTTTCCTCTTGTCTCCTTCCTGCGTTTCACCCTGCTCTTTTGGGTCTTGCCTGCTGTGTAAACTGCTACCTGCTTAGAGGGCTTTATACCAAGGCTGCATATTTGTGGGGAGGCTAGTACATCCGATGCCCTGTCTGCACGTAGTTACTCCTCACCATGCATCAGTCTGGCTTCGAGCTGATAGATCCCAAAGGGATGTGGAGATTGTCACTGTACAAGTGCCTGGATGATGTCAGGGGGGGAGATGTTAAGACTTTTCTTCCTTCTGCTGTGACATCAAAACATCCCTGCTGCTGCTGGTGTTGCCATGCCCTTTTCTGGAGCACAAGGGACACTGACTCACATTTCCTCCCCTGCCAGGTTTGGCAAATTGTCAAGCTGGTGAACAACAGCCTGAGACTTACTCTGCCTGGGAAAGTGCAGGTGTTAATAATGCTCCTGATGTAAGCCATGCAAAGAGTAGCCTTGAATTTGTAGTATTGGAAACATTTGGAATGGCATTTTCCCAGTTTTAAATGGTTGTTGTCATCCTGTTATTCTTTCCTGCTCTACAAAATGTGAATGAGACCTACTAAATCATAGCAAAGGTACCCCTGACTGGGAATCGTGCCTCAGACAGATGCCTGTAGTAGGTACTTGAGAAAGAATACAAAAATGAGGCAAAGTGGAATGGTTCTTCCCTAGTGCTGCCTCCTGCCTTCTGGCAATCAGCAGCTTGGGAACTGAGAAGGGCTGGGGAGACCCGTACTGACCACATAACCCCTTTGTCTCTGTGTCCTCTTTCCTGCAAAACCAAGACTAAAATATGGGCTGTTCTCCCTACTGGAAACAGATCTGTTGGGAGACGTGGTTGCTGCAGGGCTGTTTATCCAGGAACCCTAGATCTTGGAATAGTGGGGTCAGAGAAACCTGCAGATCCCTGCAGTGCTTTTGCCAGGCTGAGGGCCCTGGCCTGTGCCGGGTGCACTGTGCCAGTGGACTTAGCAATGCTGCGTGTTGGTGGAGAGCACAACAGCATGGCTGAAATGTCATTTGCAGTCATGGCTGGAGACTCAGACTGTACAGAGTCATAAATGTGCCTGACAAAATCGTTAAGCTTGGTCATAGAGTAGCGTGTGGACAGCCTGAGACTACACAAACAGCATTTAAATACCCATTAAGGCAATGACGCAGGCTAGCAGAGCCAGTGACCCAGACAGTCTGCTATGAAAATAAGCAGGGACACATGACCTCATGAATTAAAAAGCAGCAAGGTGAATCCTTGGCAAATGCTTTGGCTTTCATTGCCCCTCTGTTTCCCCTTGAGATCAGGGAGTAAGAGCAAGTGGGTGCAGCTGCTGGGGGAAGGAGCTGCCCTTTTCTGTCTGTGGGTGAAACCTCCTGGGGCTGTGGTTGCTGCCTGGCAAGACCCACATCCTATTCTGAAAAACCCAGTGTGACTGTCTCCAGCGGCAGTTGCAGTAGTGATTGGATGGACTGCAGAGACTCGGCCCAGAAGCTCTTTCCAGAGCAGCAGTCCTATTCACAGGGTCATTTAATAGTCACAGCAGCTTAGCTCCCACCTTCTGCGTCAGGAGAGGTCCCTGCTGTAATTGCAACAGCACATACAGATCTGTCAGACTTTGTGTGTTTCTGTGCAGCACAGTGCTGCTGCCTTGGTTCTGCCTGCCTCTCGGGTACCTGGTGCGGCTGATTATTCTGATCTGCTCTTTGCAGTCTATGGTGTCACGGAGCAGTGCTGGAAGGAGCCTGCTGGTGCTGTGGCTGGCCGTCTCACGTGGCACGGCACGTGTGCTGCATGGATTAGCCCTGGCATGCGAGGTCTCTTGCAGAAGACCTTCAAAAAGGTCTGTTTAAGATCATTAACCCTATTTCTGCAGTGTTGCAAACAGCAACAGCACCCGTACCACTGAACTTGGAGAAAATGGGCTCCAAGAACTGCTTATAACTCTATGTGAGGGTGTCACCAGCAGGACAGACCTCCCCAACTCTTGCTAACTTGTGTCCAGGCTAACACTACCTGCCTTGGTTTTGTTTCCTTCAGGCTGTGGAAAAGCTGGTGCAGGGAGCAGAGAGTGGCTGCCACACGGAGAAGGAGAGGCAAATCGTCTTGAACTGCTGCCGGCTCCTCACCCGTATCCTGCCTTACATCTTTGAGGACCCAGACTGGAGAGGTTTCTTCTGGTCAACTGTCCCTGGGGCTGGCCGAGGAGGGGTCGGTCTCTCGGCACTTATTCTTCTTTCTGGAGGGTGAAGGGGAGGCTGCAGTGAGGAGACCCTATATACTTTTGGGGGCAACTTTATTCCAGTTGTTTCCATTTGGTCAGAAATTAGGTGGCACCTTCTATGTTCTTTTCCTTCCTTTGATTCTTGCTGCTCTTCCTCTCCCCCTCAGCTGCTTTGCTCAGCACAGGCTGCTGCATCATCTGAATGTTTCACTCGGGTGGGTGGCTGTAGGAGAGCACTGGTATTTCAGGGAAGGCTTCTCCAGTATAACTGAAGGTGTGAATCAAAATGAACATGAGCGCGGTACTACAGGCTGTAGGACCTTCTTAAACCACAATGACCTTATTCCATTAACTAAAGTTGATTTAAGATTCAAGTCAAACTGAAATAGGGTGTCATTTCCACTGATTTGACAATGTCACATAGAAAGCAAATAGTGCCAGAGGAGCTCATGACTCAATACCCTACCTATGAGCTGAGCGATGCAGTTATAACCAGGGCCCTAGCCTGATAGGTGAAGCCCACAACTGAGCAAGAGCGGTTAAAGAATTAGGTACTGTTTTGTGGCTCTGTCAGGGACATGTATAACCTCAGGGGAGTCTCTGAACCTCCCTACGTTTCTCTGTCTGGAGAGCAGGCACAGTAGTGCTCTTCTGTGGCTCTCAGAGGATCAGGGTGAAAGTTCTTTAGGATCTCCTGCAAATAGGAGAAATAGTGTTGAAAAAACAGTTGAGTTGGGCCAGGAATTTGCCTGCTTGCTCCCTCAGCAGCTGCCCACTCTGTGCATAGAGAGCGCTCTCCTATGAGTTTCTGAATCCGCAGGTCAGCGTGGCTGTACCGAAGAGCGTGGTTTCCCCTGAATGTTAAACGTACTGCACTGGTTTTGGGGAAGGTTCTAAAGGATTGGCAGTGGTTGGTACAGAACAAACCTGGCACCTTGCGTTGTCTCTGCCTGTCACCTCTAAGCTGTTTCTCCTGAGGCCGCTTCAAGGGGAAGTTCTGGGTGGTGGAAAGGGAAGACTTTGTTAGCGCTGCTGTGCTGTGATCTGTGTGACTGGGAGTCCGATTTCTCCCTGGGAACTGAAGGGAAAGATGATGGTATGCCTGGACCGTTAGTAAATATCTCTGTGATTATCCTTCACCTGCCTCATGATGCAGCGATGGATGGCAGAGCTCCTGGGGGATGGGTGCCTCTCTCCTGTAAGGGGCTCTGTATTGCATACACACCTATTGGTTTGGTGTGTGTCGCCCATTTTGGAGGTGGTGGTACCCAGAGCCGGCAGGGACTTTTTCTGGCAACTGAGGTGATGTTAGCAAAGATCATTCTTGGAAAACAAATCCCCTTGGACTCTAACGCTTCTCATTTTATCTCTGACTGCGAGCCCAAGTAAAAGCACCTTTGCTGTGCTGGCACCATCCATCCTCTCTGGGTCTCTCCTTACATCCGGGATCTGTTTGATGGTAGTCTTCCCGCTCTCGCCGAGACAGACGTCAGAGCCACACGGGCTGTTATCTCTGTTAGCTGCCTGCTATGATTTAAGAGGTGCATGTTGTGCGCAGGCTGACAGAGGCCTGGCTGAGACAGATAAGCTCCTGCCATTCCTGCTCCCTCCCTTTCCCTTCAGCACCAGTGTGTGGTGGGGAAGGCCTCCCATCCAGGATGCTCTTTGACAGGCAGGATCTGGCAAGGTTTCCCGTGGCAACGGCTGCGGAGGAGTAGCCATGCATGATTCGAGTGATTGCTTTGAGCACTGGAGACAGCAAAATCCCCTCTGCTGCCATGCTTGCTGTGCCATGGCAGGCCGGGGCGGCCCCTTGCATGGTGCACGCAGCCTCTCCCGGCTCTGTCACCCCCAGTTCTGGGCAGCCTGTGTGAGAGATTTTACACCTTACCGCTGCTGGCTGGCTTCTTGTTATTGCTGTCGCTGTGCACCATCCAGATCACCCTCCTTCATGGCTGTATAAACCCTCTCCTCTGTAAATGGTTCCCTTTCCTTTTGTCTTCAGTAAGTCAAGCATCTCCACATGGCAAAGGTCCAGTGCTACTCTTCGTTTCCCCAACACCTCTAGGCCTTTGTCTGCTGAGTTTGGTGTCATGAAAGAGCTTGTTCCTATTTAGTCATCACCTTCCAGGGGGGAAGTTCTTTCCTGTACTGGCTGGGTTTTGTGTTTCTCCCTCTTGTTCCTTTGTAACTTCTTGCCTCCCTGCGTGTTCTTGGGGAACGCATTTTCTCTTGCTGTGTTATAGTAGTGTTACTGTGTGTTCTTTGCTCACCCTGGGCTGACAATACTCTTCCATGTTTCTCGCTTTTTAGGGAGATGAAGATGATGAAAATGCCCGGCCACTGGCCGAGTCGTTGCTCCTTGCTGTCGCAGATCTGCTCTTCTGTCCCGATTTCACTGTGCAGAGCCACCGGAGGAGCACGGTGGTAAGTTGAATCATGAGATTATCTGCATAGAGGTAGATTAGCTGCATGGTGGGGGGTACCCTGGAAAACCCCAGCAGCTTTCTGCAAACCTGCAGGCAGGAAAATACGGAATTGCTGAGCTTGAACCCACAGTGACTAATATTGATCAACATTTTGGGTTCACTGTGTTGTGTTTGTGCCTCCTAAAACAGATGTTCTGAGACAGCTGGGTGAGTCTCAGCTGGAGTGGCTGGCACTTACCCCACACTGCAGTTTGCCCCTCAGGAAAAGGTGGTTGTGCTGGCAAACAACCGCTCTTCTGTTGTTGCCATCAGAACAGAGACCTTTAGCACCTGGTTCCTCTCACGGGCGATTTGGTGCAGTCTGGGGCAGGAAGCAGCTGTCTGCCTGATCGCAGGTGCTGTGATGTGAATGAGGAGATGGTCTTTGCCTCTTTCCACCTCCTCTTCCTCTTTGTATCACTGCAGCAAAGACAAATGTGTTCTGATCCTTATGGTGACTGTCTTTACTTCAGAGGAGTTCCCTGAAGCAGGGATCTCCTACCAGGTGTGCATCTCTCTCCCTCCTCTCTTCCCACCAGTGACTCTGTGGTGTTTCTTGTAGATCCAGTCTATAAACAAAAGTGGGCAGCTCTCCTTTTTGGTATAGCTATGAAGTAAATTAAAAATGAACATGCTAAACCACTGTGTATTTGATGGCTGCAAAATTCCCTGACAAACTTGAGTACTAAATTGCTTGCTTGAAGTTTCTGGGTCTTGGAAACAGAGTTAAAATCTGGGGATGAAGGGGTGCGGCTGGATCAGAACCGCATGGCTATGTGCTAAGAGTAAGTGGGAGTATGGCTGAAAGAGATGGACTTGTCCTGTGCTGTCACTTGGGATAGATTGCACAAGTGGGGGTGACAAAACTTTTTCCTGGGAGAGCCCCCCTGCCACCACCTGTGACTTCTCCCTTGGCAGCAGCCAGCCTGGCTCTCCAGGGCTCTGGGCAAGTTGAATTCGATGATGGGATCGTGAATGCTGTTAGCTGCCTGTCTGCTGCCTGTGGCCGCTGCAGTCTTTGCCTAGCTGTCTTCCCTCTCTGGTCTGACCTGCGCTTTTGGGTCTCACTGCAGGTTAAGAGCAGAGATGGGTACAACCACCTCATGGTCACGGCAGAACAGAGATACAGATGGTGGTGGATAATTGCTGAGGCAGGATTGAGTAAAGAGGAAGAGCAAGAGCTGGGAGGGAATGGGCAAAGGTGTCCCACGAGTGACCCGTATTCTTTTGCTGTTTGCCTTCCTATTGAAGTCAGCCCTGCAATTATGGCTAGACATTGGGGATCCCTCTGTCATGCATGGTGCCTGCATATCTGTGTTTTATCAGTTACTTGCAAAGGCTGAGCTCTTTGAAGACATCAGCACCTGCTTTTTTAGGCCTGGGCAACTGCTATAGTGATAGCTATAACATGCTGTCTCCTCCTAGTGTTCCTGCTTAGTCACACACGGTAGAAGCAGGTTTGTGGATGTAATTGCATTTCTTTCCATGAAGCCTGTGCCTGGCAGGAGATGTTCAAGATTTGGTGGTGGAGGGAGGTCTTGGGAACTCCAGTCTCACAAGAGTTGTTCTGAGGAGTTTGGTGAGAAACCTGACAGCAGGTGAGCTCCAGCCTGTCTGTAGGAAGTGAGTAGCAAGGCAGGAAAAGCCCAGACTGTGGAGGAAGCTGCAGTTGCCTCTGTCAACATGCTGGTTTTGTGGGAGCTGTGGTTGGGGTGGTAAGTGCATCTTGGTTGTCCTCAAGCCCTGCTGTTCTGAGATCTGTGCCTTTGTGGGAGGGAGATATGCAATGGGAATCCAGAGTAATTAGAAACAGTCCTCTGATCTGCTTTCCCCAAGTGCAGAGAGGAAAAAAGGCAGGTGGTAGAATTTGCTTAATTAAACCCCAGAAAAGAGACAGCCAAAGTGTGCCCAGTGCGTTTGATGCAAACATATTCATCTGGACCCTTGCTGCTGGTCATTCCTGGAGGGTTGACAAGGAGGGTTGACAAGGTGGTTTTCAGTGGCTGCTTGTCTCCGCAAAGCTGCTTCAACACTGACCTGACCGACCGTGACAAAGAAGGGCAAACTGCTGTGGTTCATCTCCTCAGGTTGCAAAGCAAGAGTTTGGGAGTCATGCCAGCAGCTGTCAAGGGGCTGGGAGGGTTCTCACTAGGAGAAATAACATGTTTGCGGTCACCTCCTTGCTTTACCCTTTGAATAGCAAGTCACAGCCATATCCGCTTTTATTATAAATGAGGGTTAATTTGCTCCTTTTCCTGCCTTTGGGGTGCAGCCATTGCGGGTTACCGTTACGTGGGTAAACTCAATGTGACGTGCTCTGAGATTGGGTCGAGGTATCGAGCAGGACAGAACCCCTCTGTGGTGCTCTTGATCTGCAAAGGAAAAGCCCTGACCTGGGCTGTGCTTCATGAGATGCAGAGCAAAGGAGAAGAGATGGTGATGCCTCCAGTACTGACAACAGAATGTATTTTGGATCCTTTGGCACTGGGTGACCCTTCCCAGTGGAGGTGGCTAGCATTGCACCTTAGCGTGCTAGGGGAGGGGTCTCATGCTGCATAGTGCTTAGTACCTGTTGAAGATAAAAGGTCCTCTGTCAGGGGTGCTCCCTGGCTGGGGCTGGTATGTACAGTCCGAGTGTTTGGATGCTTCTCTGCTCATTTCTTTGCTGCTGCTAGAGAGGGGCTGAACTGCCTTGGATACCACTAGCGCTGTCAACTCTGGCTCTTGCCTTCTGTGGTCCAACCTCTTATTTCTCCCGCAGGACACAGCAGAAGATATCCACTCCATCGACAGCTGCGAGTACATCTGGGAGGCAGGCGTGGGCTTTGCTCATTCTCCGCAGCCTAACTACATCCATGACTTGAATAGGTAAGAGGGTCCGCAAGGGCAGAATGGAAAGAAACTGGGCTCAGAAGAGGGGGATCTGAGGGAGATGGGCTCTCCTTGCCTCCTTGGGTGTATGTGATTCCCAAGGGGCTTTCTCCTTGCTCCTTTCTGAGCTAACAGGACTGGCAATACAGGAAAAAAAACCAACAAACCAGCTGTCCTTTTGAATAGCTTTTTGTAGTATGAGATGGGAGTCGGAGTGTCTGCAACAGGAACTGGCAAAACATTGCTGCTTTGAAAATGCCTAGGAGCTCTGTACTGTATTTCTTTTCCATAAGGCAGCAATTCTGCTGAGCTTTGCGCTGGTGACAGCAGTGTTGCTTATGAAATGAAATGGGCTTAGCTCTCTGTGGGGAGGGCTTTTTGGATGGGAATTATGCGGTGTTGTGGTAAGTGATGGTGCCTCCTGTGCCCAGCCCCTGCTCCTGAATGGCTCCAGGCCTTGGCTTCTTCTTCCCTTCTTGCAGGACAGAGCTGCTTAAGCTGCTGCTGACGTGTTTCTCTGAGGCCATGTATCTGCCTCCCTCCTCGGACAGCAGCAACGCCAACCCCTGGGTGCAGTTCTTCTGCTCTACGGAGAACAGGTGAGGGTGAAGGGTTGGGGACTGAGTGCCAGGGCGAGAAATACCTTCAAATCTCTTCCATGGAGTGTGTTCGTGATGGGGGACCATAGGACTCGCTACCTCCAACATCTAGGGGCTGTTGTCCTTTTTCTTTGTCCCTCTCTTACGTATGCCCCGTTAGCATCTCTGCTTCGAGAGAATTGTTCCTCAGCAGCGAAAGGAGAGCTGGAGTTTGATGCAGGACTGATCCCTGTCCTGTGGGAAACGGCAGGTCGCTGCTGCAGACGCCGTTCTCTCGCGGGGAGGGTGGCGTGGCGCTGCAGCGGGTCGGTTGTGGTGTTGGTGGCGGACAAATGCTGCCCTCTAGTGACATTGGCTCCCTGGGACTTCCAGCTCCTCGGGTGAGAGCTGCTCATCTGGGGGAGCACAGTCTTGGCCGAAGGCAGACAGCTTTGTCTTTCCAGAGTCTAGAGAGCTTTGAGGTCCTGTCCTCTTTTTCACATTGCTGCACAGGATTCTTCTGGGAGGCCGCGCGGCCTTTCTCACCTCCCCTGCCCTCTCAGCTGTGGTGCAGGAGACCAGCTGGGGGCTGGAGTGTCAGCTCTTGTCTCTGGGCTGCTCAGTCGTGGGCCACTTAGGGAAGATGCTAGGGTTTTGTCATGACGCCATACTCTTGGGGAGAGAGATGCCTGTCCCTCCCCAAGGCAGCACCTTTTCCTTCCTGCTTCTGCCTTCTGAGAATGTTTTCTCCTCCCCAGACATGCGCTCCCGCTCTTCACCTCACTCCTGAACGTCGTCTGTGCCTACGACCCGGTGGGTTATGGGATTCCTTACAATCACCTGCTTTTCTCTGACTACCGCGAGCCCCTGGTGGAGGAGGCAGCCCAGGTGCTGATCGTCACTTTGGACTATGACAGCTCTACCAGTTCAAGTCCCACTGTGGACGGCACGACCACTGGCACAGCCATGGATGATGTGGATGTGAGTGACACTGGGATCTGTATTTGCTGCTCTCCTGAACTCCCTGTGGTCCTTTTACACCAGCTTGCATTGAGTATTGACCTGTAGGGCCCAGCACCACTCTTCTCCTTGCAGTCTGCTGTCTCTGGCCCAGTCCTGCTTCTTTCCTGTAGGTCACTAAACAGCTGTAGATGACCAAACCACTAGGTTTTGGTCACTGACTTGAATCAGGAGCATGTAAGTGAAAAGCCCCTGACTTTACTGTTCCCTGAGGTGCTCTGTCTCCTACCATTTAAAACTGGATCATTCAGAGAGGAAGGCTGAATGAGGGACGTTAGCCCCCAGAGCCAGTGGTTACACTTCCTGAGTAAACCTTGTTGCCAGTAAGCATTTCACTCCTTGTTTTTGAACACAGCCTCCTGGACCAGACAATCTGTTTGTGAATTACCTCTCAAGAATACACCGAGAGGAGGTAACGTGCTCCTACCCTGAACTCTCTCCTGTCTGATTTCACGCTGGTTGCATTAGCCCTGGGCCCACCACAGTCTCTTTCCTGGTCTGTCGGCAGGATTTCCAGTTCATCCTGAAAGGAGTGGCCCGCTTGTTATCAAACCCACTGGTCCAGACCTACCTGCCAAACTCTGCCAAGAAGATCCAATTCCATCAGGAACTCCTCGTCCTCTTCTGGAAACTCTGTGATTTCAACAAGGTGTGGATCTGCTTCTTGTCGAGCTTTGCCACACCTTGCCTGTTGCCCAGAGCCTGGTGTGGCTCTTCCTGGGCTGAGCCCTGGTGAAGAGCTGTGGGCAGGTAGTTAGCAGGGACTCTGTGGCACTCTGCTCAGCAGCACCACTCCCTGCTGGGTGGGTTGGGGGGGTCTGGCTCCAGGGAGAGCTTGTGAGAGAGGCTGCAGCTCCTGAAGGTCAGCGCTTGAGGTAAATGCCAGAGCAGGCATTACAATAACTCCACAAATAACACTGGAGTTGAAGAGCTGGTGTGTACACCAGCCTTTCTAACATTCTTGAGAGACTAATAAGCTTGAGGCTACCTGGCCTGAGTCCTGCGGATGGTGCAGAAAACCAAATATGCTTGTAATTGTCTGAAATCCTCTCCTTTCTTCCAGAAATTCCTCTTCTTTGTGCTGAAGAGCAGCGATGTTCTGGACATCCTTGTCCCAATCTTGTATTTTCTCAATGATGCCAGAGCAGACCAATGTAAGTTGTTGTTTTTTTTTTTTTTTTTTTTTTTTCCAATATTTGGGATGATCTGTGCGTGGCAGTTGATGTAGAACGTTTTTAAGATGCTTCCTTCCTACCACTGAGATGCGACAGCATCTTGACTGTGTGTTCCTAGCCTTCTGCAGGCATGGAGTAGAATGGTTCAGTTAGCTGGGTGTTAATGTTTGTAACAGACTAGAAGCAGGACATGGTCTATGCCACAACACAGGGAAGGGAGATCCTTAGCACGTGTTAACTCACTTTGAGTCCTTATGTCAAAAATCGCGTCCGTGATCCCATGAAGAGGGAGAAATGAGCAATCTGCTCTTGCCTTGGGTGTAAATCAGGCATAACTCCATCACCGGGTAGTGGAAAGAAGTAGTCAGATCTTTCCTACTACAGCGATGGGTTTACATCAAGAACGTAAGAAAAGCATGACCTATCCAAGACGTGGCATTGTACTGGCCCCATGGATGTGCTTGGGAAGGACACTGGTACTGGCAATGGAGGGAGCTCTGTGTGGGATGTCCCTTAGCAGGATGGCCTGGTCTGTGCAGTTTTTCTTTCAGTCCCATAGTGTTTCTCCTCTCTCCTCGCTGCCCTCCTGTCTTTAGGAGTCCGCTGGCCTCACTGTGATGTGTGGTTTTTTGTTTTTTCTTTGCTCTGCAGCACGAGTGGGTTTGATGCACATTGGGGTCTTTATCCTCCTGCTTCTCAGTGGGGAGCGTAACTTTGGGGTTCGACTGAACAAGCCGTATTCTGTACGAGTGCCTATGGACATCCCTGTCTTCACAGGGACACATGCAGATCTGCTCATCATAGTGAGTATAGCTCCAGCAGTTCTTTTCTGTCCCTCCTAACTCCTGTTTCATACCTCCACAAATAATTGTCCTCCTGCAACATACTCGTCCTTCCTCGATTGCCAGCCCATTGAGTAGCTAGAAAGTGTGTGGGATGCATCCAAGCACTGGTGGGATCTTTGCACGCTGTTAACCTGAGGTGACGTGTCTGGCAGGATGCACGCATGAGATGCAGTTCTGTCTGTATGAGATGATCCCAAAGAACAGGATCCCAGATGGTGCTGGACTGGTGTCTAAAGGACTCTGGGACGGGCATGAGTGGGATTGGGTGCGTGGTCCCTACCAGACTTGATTGCAGGTGGGGAAGGCAGGAGATCTGACTGCATCACTGGCTCTCTCCCAAGTAACCATAGTTGTGTGGGGCATGTCTGTCAGAATGGGAACACCGGTGCTACCAAGCTCAACCCTACAGCTTTGGGTTGCTGCAAGATTTCATTCATCTGTAGTGATGATGTCATTCGTCTGTAGTGCTGAGGGCCACAATACTGCCTACAGACAGCTGTGTGTTTTGCAGTACCAGCCTCAGGTGGTACCCTCCTGTCATGTTAGTGCTCGTTTGCCAGAGAAGAATCTCTCAGCAGCTTCTGATAAACCTTCAAAAGGAGATTCCCATTGGAAGGAGTGGGAAGAAATGTGCCCACGAGAACCATTCTTGATGCTATGTGTTTTGCTATTACATTCCGTTAATCTTAGATCATCTCTGTATTTTCATTATGCTGCAGGTCTTCTCTACAGGCATGCCAGCTAGAGGTGGGAAGGCCAAGACTGGGAGTGTCTGAACTGGTTGCGAGGCAGTTGAATCTTTCCATGTCCAAGGGTATAGTTAAGAAAAATAGGACAAACATTTGAGTTAGCAGTTTGTAGTAAAATCAAATGCGAAATGATTAGTTCTGTGGCATTTCAAGCAGCTGTCATTAGGGTTCAGAGTCAAAATCCATTGGAGGTGAAGATGTTTCTTACTTCCTGGTGGTTTATTTTTGTCTCAGGCCACCTGTACGTCTTGGAACAGCTCACAGTCAGTTTGTTTGCAATGTTGTAGAGCCCTAATCACATTCCCAAAGGATTCCTTTTAAATGAAAGTTTGTACTCCTGGAGCGCAAGTCTGTGGTGAGAGCAGCCTTCCCCAGCTGTGTAACTGTGGAGTGTGCAGGGCCCTGCCTAGGAAGGAATGGTGTCAGGAAGCGATTAGTGTGGGGGTGGCACTGGTTTTGGTTGAGAGGGTGCTTTCGGTAAGGTACTACCTTGCTCAAGAACTCCTTCCTTACTATAGGTCTTTCACAAGATCATAACCAGTGGGCATCAGCGGCTGCAGCCTCTCTTTGACTGCCTGCTCACCATCGTTGTGAACGGTAAGCCCTGTGTGCGGCGTGAAACCACCACCCGCAGAGGGGACAGCTCTGGCTGCTCTCGCTCCCCTCTCCCCGCGCTCCTACCTGCGCCCCGTAATGCTGATTGGTGTCCGTGACTGCTGCTGGAAACGGCTCCTTTCTAGTCCGTGCTGGAGGTGCCAGCTGCAGATCAGACCTGCCTGCAGGGTTATTGCCTGGGCTCAGTCGGGTGGGGCAGAGGGTGGGACAGCAGAGTCCCCGGAGCCCCTCTGGGGTGGCAGAAGGGCATTTGCCAGAAGGGCTGGTGAGGGTGGTTGGCAGTGCTGTCCCTTTCCAGCAGGGAGTGCCACCTCCCCGCAGTGGCAGTGGCTTCCCTTGGGCTTAGTGAGTGTCCAGGTGGCTCCAGTTGTGTAAGCTTTCCAGGAGACACGCCAGAGATGATGTTACTGGTGTAAAACTACACAAGACCCTCTAAAAGCAGAAATGCCTGCTTTTACTAGGCTATACCTCTGTTTCACTTCTTTTATATTTGGAAATGTTTCTGTGGAACCCTGTTGGGCTCAGCTGTTCCATGAGGCTTTCCCAGATGTGCAGGGTGGGAAGGTGGTAAGAGCAACATTTTTAGTGGTGTATTTATGTAAATAGATACACCTTGGTTCTTTCTCCAGTTTTCATTTGTTTGCCTTCCACAGTGTCTCCGTACCTGAAGTCTCTCTCCATGGTGGCTGCTAACAAGTTACTGCATCTCCTGGAGGCTTTTTCCACCACCTGGTTCCTGTTCTCCGCTGTCCAGAATCACCATCTCGTTTTCTTCTTGCTGGAAGTTTTCAACAACATCATTCAGTACCAGTTTGATGGTAAGAGACTGACTGCTGTGTTTAGTGGGTTTACACTAGTTTAGCCCACGAGAAGGTGAGATGGAAGTTCAGAGAAGGTCCAAACAGATGAGAGAAGGGGAGAAGCATAGAAACCAGCTATGTGGAGACTTGCGTGGGCTTGAGAAGTGGGGTTAGTAGGTAATCAGTGTTGGGTCCTGACCCAGACGGATCGGGTTAGAGCAAAATGAGGTGGCAGCTCATTATCAGCATAACCTCAGCCCCCTGCAGACCAGAAGATGAGACGGGCAGAGAGGAAGAAGAAGGGAAAGTGAGTGTGTAACGCTGAAGTTGTGAGTGGCTGGATGCTGCTGTGAAACTGGTCATGTTGCTCAGCAATGTAGGTGAGGGGACAAAAGAACTTCTGTCTCCTTAAATGTTTAAAAGTGCCTCTCAGTTCTGCTCTCGCAGGTCACTGGAACTGAAGACCAAACAGCCCCAACCAAACCAAGTTCTGGTACTCGCTGCCTTTCCAGGGAATGCCTTATGCTTTCCCTCCTAAAAACATGGTAGTCTCTTACCTCAAGGAAACACGAGTGAGGTCCCTTAACCTGCTCCAAATATAACGTTTTGCTTTAAAACTGCAAATCAAGAGGGGCCATTCTCCTTCCCTAATGGAAGTCTTGCAAGTGGTGGTTGCCAGATCCTAAAACAGCCTTTGTGGCTGTGAGTTGTGTTTTACTTTAGGGGATGGTTTCATTCTGTTCTCTGCCACCTTGCAGACAGTAGGAATTCTGGCCTTTTGCTTTTGGTATTTCAAGCCTATTTCTCCTCAAGTGGAATGCCCCTGATTTGTTTTGTGAACTCTTTTGAAGATGGAGAAATGTTGAATCTTGGCTAACAACCTTTTCTTCCAAAACAGGTGCTAATATGTGGTTTAAACTGCCCTTTTTCTTCTCGGTTGTTTGAACGTCAGTTTCTGAGCCATTTCTTGCCAGCCTTCCAGCCTCGGAAGGATTTCACTGCATTTCCTGTACTGCTTTGTAATGGATAAGAGGATATCGAGCTCTGCTCTTTCTTCCTCGTGCCATTGCCTTTGTGGGTGGAAGCATGGTCCTCTGAGCTTGCGGGGTCTCCACAATCGTGCTTTGTGTACGCAGGGAGCTGTGCTGTATTGGCAGAGCTCTTTGAGTCTTAGTTCTCTGCTCATTTTGTTGCTGTGATTTCCAGGGAACTCAAATTTGGTCTATGCTGTTATCCGCAAGCGGAATGTGTTTCACCAGCTGGCCAACTTACCCACGGACTCGCAGTCCATCCAGAAAGGTCTGCAGCGCAAGAAGAAAACTCCTGAGCCTATTTCTCGCACCAACTCCCAGGACGGGGTCTCCATGGAAGGGTCACGTCCTGCTGCCCCTGCTGAACCAGGGACGCTGAAGACAAGTTTGGTGGCTACTCCAGGTCAGCTTTAGTTTACTTTTGTAACAGGAGAGAGGTTTGTTTTCTCTGTGAGATACGGCATGGACTCACCCTTTCAGTGGGCGTGGGAGAGATTAAGAGTTTACATCTGTGAACGACTTACTGCCTTTCAGTCTGAGTTTCAGATCAGTTTGCCCAAGCTGATCACAAACAAGTCAAAGTAAACTACCTTGAGTTTGTCTCCTCTCACATTTAGTGTCCATGTGGCCACTTTAGGCCATTAGGAAGGCTCTACAGAGCCTGGCCAGGCTGGGTCGATGGGCCAAGGCCAATTGTATGAGGTGCAACAAGGCTCAGGGACGGGTCCTGCACTTGGGTCACAACAACCCCATGCAATGCTACAGGCTTGGGGAGGAGGGGCTGGAGAGCTGCCTGGTGGAAAAGGACCTGGGGGTGCTGGTCGACAGCCCCCTGAACATGAGCCAGCAGTGTGCCCAGGTAGCCAAGAGGGCCAGTGACATCCTGGCTTGTATCAGGAACAGTGTGGCCAGCAGGACCAGGGCAGGGATCGTCCCCTGTACTGGGCACTGGTGAGGCCGCCCCTCGAATGCTGTGCTCAGCGCTGGGCCCCTCACCCCAGGAAGGCCATGGAGGGGCTGGAGCGTGGCCAGAGCAGGGCAGCGAGGCTGGGGCAGGGGCTGGAGCACAAGGCTGGGGAGGAGCAGCTGGGGGTGCTCAGCCTGGAGAAGAGGAGGCTGAGGGGAGCCCTCATCACTCTCTGCAACGGCCTGAAAGGGGAGGCTGGAGCCGGGGGCGGGGGGGGGGGGGGTCGGTCTCTTCTTCCCAGTAACAAGTGATAGGACGAGAGGAAATGGGCTCAAGTTGTGCCAGAGGAGATTTAGATTAGATATTAGGAAAATTTCCTTCATGGAGAGTGGTCAGGCATTGGAGCAGCCTGCCCAGGGAAGCGGTGCAATCACAGTCCCTGGAAGTGTTCAAAAACCGCATGGATGTGGTGCTTAGGGACGTGGTTTAGCAGTGGACCTGGCAGTTAGGTTAACAGGTTGGACTTGATGATCTTAAAGGTCCCTTCCAACCTTAACGATTCTATAATTTGTCCTAATCTTGACCTTTTGCCCCAGTTTAACTATATCCATGTACATCTGTGTTCCTCTTACATCAGGGAGCATTTTCCTAGAGACAAACGAACTCTTTTGGGGTGGTGAAATCAAGGCTAGATCTTGCTTCTTGTGTTGAAAGGAGAGCGTTTCAGATGTCAGCAGCTGCATAGGGTGTCTGTGTGTAGGGCAGAGAAGAGCCCCCTGCTTTTAAGCGTATTTAATTCACTTGTGTTTCTGAGCTTTGTCTCTTTTGACCACAGGAATTGACAAGCTCACGGAGAAGTCACAGGTGTCGGAGGATGGGACCATGCGTTCGCTGGAGCCCGAGTCTTCACAGCCTCCACCAGAGGGTAACCCGCCCTCAGCTGTGAGCGATGGCGAGCCCTGGAGCGGGGTAAGGCGAGACATTCGGGTGTGTAGGGAAGGTCTAGGGCTTGGTGTGAAATGAGCTAAACTTGGGGACTTTAGGAGAGGTTGGTTGGCCCTCCGAAGAAAGGCATCACATTAGAGGCAATATGCACACATGCACCGTGCTGGACAACACCGTGCTTCAGAAGTACGGTTGCATCATCTTGCGTCTTTCACGGTTGTGCTAGTGACACAAGAGCTAGGACACTAGAGCAGTGAGCTCTCTCCACCTTTGAAGGCTACTGATAGAGCAGCAAGGGCGTAATTGCAAAGGGATGTATTCCTGATCCAGAGGCTTTCAACTCAGGTTCTGACTGCTGCTTCTTTTTCCTCTCCCTCCTTTCTGGCATGGAGAGCCCTATCAGAATCTTCTGGCTAGCTGGTGTTGGGAAAAATGTGTTCCTGTGAGGGCTTGGCTGAGATGCTGCCGTCAGAGTGGCGGCTGCTTGGCCATGCAGATGAGGCAGAGGCTTTGCAGTCTGTAAATCAAGGCTGCGCTGGCCTCCTAGGCTCTGGTGGCAATGTCAGCCTTGTGGCACTTGCTAGTTTTCCCCATCAAGAGCTATAAAACAGCTATCTTCCAAATTCAGAGGAGCCGTAGTCTTTTATTGCTCTCTGTTAACTCCTCAGCCCGTGTCCTTTCCTGTCCAATATCAAAAACTTCTAGGCTGTCTTGTAGGAAGTGTATTACGGGGCTTGTCTTGCACGTCCTCTCCTCCAGCAAACCCACAGTTACACACCTAGTGCTGCCTCACGCTCTGCCTGAGCGTTCGCTGTCCACTGAGCCATTGCATTGCAGTGAGAACATGGCATCTATTTGCAGACGGAGGCATGGCTGCCCCATGGTGAAAGGCCTAACTTTCCCAGCTTTTCTTCTCTTAGTTTTCTCTGGAGTGGCCAAATTGACACACCAGGTCTCACCAGGTGTGGAGCAAACTGGGCAGGAGGCAATGAGTTGGGATGGGATGATGCATTTTATTATGGGCTGCTACGGACTGTGGTGGTGCTACACAAATCTTTCAGCCTGTTTTGCTCTCGACATGCTTTTGGTTGAGACAGTACTGCATAATCGGGGTGCAAATGGGGGATGTTTGCAAATGCATTGCAATCTAGCGGAGCAGGCTGAAGACTCCTGTATTCTACCCTTACATCCTGATCCTCTCTGCTTTTCTGCTTGCATGTGTGCACACGTGGGCCTTTGGGCTCCGACAGACATTTGCCCATTAGCTGCCCCACCTGGCTCCAGCAACGCTATTTGCATGTCTGAGTGTTTGTGGGGTGGGGACCAAAAAGCAGACAGGAGGTGAAGGGCAGTAAAGCAGTGGGTGTGGGATACGCTGTGGGGGAGAATCATCGCTGCTATCGCGTGGTGTTTCAGGTAGTACACACCTGTCTCCAGGGATTGTGGTCTTTCAGACTGTCTGAACATTGTCTTCTTTCTGTGCTCCAACCTGGTTCCAACCTGCTGAGTTAAGATAAATTAATAAGAGGTTCTGGATAAATTTTAGGATACCCACCCTTATGACTGATTTAATTTCCTTCCTTTACCTGTTGTAATGTTCTCCCCTTATCAGTCATAACCGTTTCAAAAGTGTCTCGTGAAATGTTCAACAGTGTTCATATTTCAGTGTAATTCCATCTTGCCTCTCCTAAATATGTCAGCTGGCTGCCAGCATTTGGATGGCAGCTGCGAGGGGGCAAGGGCTGTGGGAGAGCGAGGAGGAAAGAGGAAGAGGGTGGGGTCATCTGAAAGAAATCAGTTTTTTATGTTTTTATGAATTTTATTTTTAGAAGCTTGATGAGGACACGGCACTGAAGCTGAACAGGCTGAACGATAAGGTTGTAGCTGCAAACGTTGCAAAATAATATTGCTGCTTAGGCTTTGAATAAACTGGAATGAACAGAATTCCTGAATATCCCAGGACCAGTTTTACTTACCCTTCCTGGCCTCCCTGGTACCAGACGGAGGCCTACGGTCAGCAAGACGTCTTAAGCACACAATTAATTATGTTGTCATTAAGTGAGATCTTGGCTGAGAACTTGCAGAAGAAAGGTTTTCTTCTTCCAGCAGCCCATGAAACATAATCATGGGTCATTACATCCTTGTCCAGCGGCTGGCTTGAGCTGTTCCCCAGTCAGAAAAGGACTGGTACAGCACTGTCAGCTTCCAGTGGATTGCAGCACGGCTCTGCCCCAAGCCTGCTGTTTCTGGTTGCAAAGGTGATGTGTGAATGACTCCGTGCGTGTGGAGGGGCAGGACGGCTGTCGGAAGGAAGTGCTGTTCCCATTTGTTTCATAGAAAAGTCAGCTCTAGGCTGTAGTAATGAATGGTCAGGGTGCACTGCAAAAGGAAAAAGCCTCTCCATTTTTACCTTGTGCAGAGATTGAGTGATTTTAAAGGGTTATTTCCTTCCTTCCCACCACGAATATGGAAAGCCAGGGTGTTGGTAATGCCTTCTGTATAAGAGAAATGAGAACAGAGTGATGGCAAGAAGAATAACAAGAGAGAATTGGATCCTGAACTTTTGACCAGAGCTTTCTGAGCAGTGACTAGTGATGGTGTTCGTGTTTGGGGTATCAGTGTGTCGTTCCTTAAAGGGCAGGGGTTGTTAGGTAGGAGTGGCTGAGAGCCCACCCTTGGAAAAATGCTCTTTAAGATATTCCAGGATGGACACCAGAAATCCCAGAGATACGCAGTAGACAGAGGTCTGAAAGGCTGTGGCCTTTAGCTGTTTAATCTCTGTGCTAAAAGAAAAGCATGCCTGAACAGTCTTTCGTCAGTCTCGTTTTAACTCTCCCGCTGTGGGTTGTTCCAACAGAGTGTCAGCAGTGGCGACTGGAGTTGTGACCTTGCTGCAGGGTCCTACACCTTAACCTCATGAAATATTGCCACTCGCTGGGTCAAAGCGCATGGTTTCGGTGAATGAAGGTCTGGTGGGTTTGATCTGTTCTAGGGATGGGCTGAACTGTCTCTCCCAGCAGTGCTCTGGAAAAGCTGGGGGAAAGTGAGCAGGAAATGGATTGTATTTCTTGCTCTTAAGTGTGATTTGCTTTTGTTTGTCTGTTCTTTGTTTTTATTTTTTTTAAATAATAATTATTGATAGGAGGCATCACATCCCCGACGGGATCGAAGGCGTCTCTCTAGTGCATCCTCCAGTGGACAGTGGATCCCAACTCCTGACTGGGTAAGGGAATCTGGACAGAGGAACTAAATAATGAGGAAAAGAGTTGTGGCAGAAATGCTACACACATCCCCTTCCCCCGCCAGCAGAGACTTCCCCAGAGGAGGATTTCCTCACGGGGAATGTTTTTGGCTTGTGGTCAAAGCTCCAGAAGTTTACTGCCATCTGTGAAGAAGTATTTTGTTTTACCTGTTTTAAACCGATGCCCTGCTAGTTTCATTGAGTGGCTCATAATTCCCATGCTCCAGGATTTATTGTATTGCTGTTGTGCGCTCAATTCATCCACCACCTTCGTGATTTTTGTAAACCTCATTTGTTGTAGAGATAGTGGAGATAACCGTAGAAAAACTACTAATGCAGTGCACTGATCTCCCTGCGGGCTTTCCTACTTACAGGTGATGTCTTGGAAGTCAAAGCTTCCTCTGCAGACAATCATGCGGCTCTTACAGGTGCTGGTCCCTCAGGTGGAGAAGATCTGCATTGACAAGTAAGTACATTTTTGGAGAGAAAGGGCTGTGCAGTGTGTGAAGAGCTCTGTGAGGCTGGCAGAGTTTGAATTTGGAGGGCCTCTAAGGGAAACCTTGAAAAGTATAATTGAAAGCATCACGGTCTCAGCAGAGGAGATGTTATTTTGCTTGCCAGGCTTCTTGTTTGTCTGTTCCCTTCTCAACCTTTTTTTTCTTTTTTCCCCTCCAGTGGAGGGAGTGTGTGTTCTTGGTGGCCACGGTTGCTGGCTCTGTGTTTGTTTAGACTGATGCTTTGTGCTGCAGCAGTTTTGGGGGTATCTAGGGGACATGCTAAGGATGCTCCTGATCTCTCTCTTTGCAGGGGTCTCACTGATGAATCGGAGATCCTCAAGTTCTTGCAGCATGGCACACTGGTGGGGCTGCTGCCTGTCCCTCACCCCATCCTCATTCGCAAGTACCAGGCGAACTCGGGCACTGCCATGTGGTTCCGGACCTATATGTGGGGAGTTATTTATTTGAGGTAAACCAGCTGGGTGCAGTATAGCTTGGTCTCTTCCAAACTTTTGGGGGGCCTGTAGAGAGAATTGCGTGCATTTGGCCAGCTCTGGGCTGTCTCATATTTACAGGACAGAAAGAGGTTGTTTCCTTGGAAGGGACTAGGGTGAATCAGCAGCTCCAAAACTTTGTTTGAGCAGGTGACGTGAAGGGAGTTGTTCTGGGAGTGCTGCTTGTTTGGGAACTGTCAGTTTTTGTGTTCCCTGCTGCTGCTTAGAGGGGATGGTGCAGAGATCTCATGCCAAGCTCTGGCTTTGTCTGATGTTGCAGATATCGTCATCCCGTTAAGGCCCATTGTCTCAACCAGTGATTTCCTGTTTGGCAAAGCTGGAGGCGTTCTGTGTAGCCAGCTCCTGTAGCGTTGGCTGTGAGATTTGAATTCCATGTACCCGGCCGCAGAGAGTAAAGTGGCTCTTGTCTTTCTCTTTCAGGAATGTGGATCCCCCTATCTGGTATGATACAGATGTGAAGCTGTTTGAAATTCAACGGGTCTAAGAGAGCACTTACCTCTACGAAGAGAAATACACTGGATCTAAGGACTGCTGTGTGCTGCTTCGTCACAGCTATTCCTGCGTTTCACATCCAGCTGAGAGACCAAAAGGACAATCACTTCATTTACCTCCCCGTCATTTAAAGCTTTAATTGGGACCTGCTTGGACATCCCTTCCCCCAGCTCACTTCTCTTCCCTCACCCTTCACCATGAACCTTGAGTGAAAGATGTCTAAGGGATTGTCCATCGTTGTGGTTGCACTAGAAATCAGACCGTTCTTAGCTCTTCTGTTACTCTTTTGCTCCTGGATGTGGTTTGGAAACCAATCTGACCCTGTCCTTGCCCTGGTCAGAGTCAGCATTTAATTGAAGACGACTAGCTGTAAACTGGGTGCAAGGGAGAAGCTGCTATTCCTGCAGGAGATGGGGTTTGGAAACTGCAGTCGCTTTCACGTGGCTCCGTAAGGTTTCCAGGGCCACCCCTTCTGGCTGCAGGCGTCTCCCTGGTGTCTCAGTTGCATATTGGTAGGGAAATCTTTCCCATCCAAATCAAAGGAGAAGTTGCTGAAGGAAAACTTCGTGTCTCGGTTCTGAATCTCTCTACTCCTTTCCTGGAAAGCTGCTTAAGAAGTTTTGTAGTAGCCAGTGCTTTGGTGTGGTGTGAGAAGTTTTTTCCTTGGCTTCCAGGCCCAGCAGCCTGTCCTTCGCGGCGGGCTGTTGCAATGGAGTGTGTCACTTTGGAAAGCCCTGCTTAATCCACGTGAGCACACAGGGAGGAAGGGACTGGCTCAGTGAGAGCAAGGGGAAGAGACGTGACTGCTAAACTCTTCTAGTCTTCTCCTGTTGACTGAAAGGACAGTGTCACCTGGGTTTGAAAGGAACCATATCCTTCCATCTTTGCCTGCCAGGCTGATGCAGTGCAGGGAGTGGAAGGGTGTTTTGCACACTACTGTCTAAGGCAGGGGGTTGAGGGAGGCACTCAGGGAAGTTGTAGGAGGAATCTGGAAGTTGGAGGGAAAGCATCTCCATGTCACTAGGGAGTGGAGAGTGCTGAGGCAAAGTTCAGTTCTTCAGGGCATTTTGCTAGTGACCAAGTTATCAGATCCTGAATGTGTTGGGTCCCAAGCATGCGAAGTCTGGGAAGCCAGAATTAGAGCTGGTGGGAGACCTGCTGTTGCTGGCCTGGTTCTGCTGCATGGGGTTGCGCATTGGTAGGTGGGGACATCCTGGGGTTTGAGTCAAATTTTATGCTCTGCTGGGAGGGGCCGCTGTCTTAAACCTGCATGGTCTTTAGACAGTGAAGTGCGAGGGGTCCTGCCATGAACCGAGACCTTTCCCTCTCCACCAAAGCTCAGTCCTTGGTGCTCTGGTATTCAGGCTCTTGGGAGGATGAGTGGCCGTGAGCTGTTTGCCACAGCTTAGAACCAGTGCGGTCACTCCGCGGAAACTGGTCTCACGTTAAAGTAAGGGAACGGGTATGGCACACGCTTCTGTGTCTTGTAACCCTTGCCTGAGTTGTGAGGCTGGAGCGGTGGCAACACCACCATCCTCTCCTAGCGAGCGCTGCTCTGGTGCGCTGCTGGCCCCTGCTGGCTTGCAGTCAGGCGGCTTCCTCCTTTGAGTACTGAAAGTGGGCTGGAGTCCCAGGCCAGTAGAAAGCTGAAATAAAGCCTGAATGGTTTTCTGAAGGATAAGAAATATGTGAAATAGAGAGAGGTTATCCCCCCTCCGCCCCCATCTCCAACCCACTTTGCCGTCTAGCACTACTCCCATCCTGACCCCATCTCTGTTCAGATGTAAACAGGGTGACGTCTCTGTTTTACTTGGGATCTCTCGTATATAAGAATGCGGTTTGGTGGGGCCAGCCCCTGATTGTATGGCACTGGCACCTCACAGCTGGAGCGGGGCATCCTGTGTCCCACGCGCTTGCCTCTTCCCTCCCATGGATCTGCTGGTTCTCATGATCTCTTCCGTCCTCTTTTCTGCTTTGTTTCTTTGTGAGTTCCTCTGGGAACCTTTTTGTTTGTTTCTTGGTGTTTGGAGTCTGATCCTTGTTCTGTGGAAATCAACTTGCACTGTAAACTATTTGCTTACTTACAGAGAGAAAGATAAAGATTATCTGAAACATGCAGTTGGCTGCTTATTTTTTTCCCCAGAGAGGTTTATAATCTTGTTTATCTTAGCTGAGGTGATTTGTGCTACTAGGAGACCATGTGCTGGCTTCCCCTGCAGCGTGTGGATTTTTTTTTTGTAATCAGAAATGAAGGTTGAACTCTGGAAAACGAGCCTGAACTGTGTGGTTTTGTCCATTTCTGTGTTTACAGCATGAGACGTCATCCAAGGTAACTGCCTCCAAGGGTACAGAAAAGGAACTAGACTAAACAGGATCAAGTCTCCTGACTTTGTGAACCGTGTACGAAAACCTTTGTGCAGCTGGGACCCATAAAACAGGCGCCCTGGCCCTGGGAGAGCCCTGGAAGTCGTTCAGGGATGGCAGATGACAAAAGATGGTGGAGCAGGCGGCAAATGACAAAGGAGCAGGTGGGCCGCTGGCACGGCATGGCTGTGTCGGGTTCAGGAGTCAGGGCTAGCTCACTTCTCACAAGGCTTTGATTACTGTGCCCGGCCCTGCTGGCAGTCTTGTGAAGGAGCTGAAGGCAGTTTTAATTGTGTGCAAACTGTGTTCATGGTTTTACCCCTCCTGGCGGCAGACACAAATCAGCCCAGAGACAGAACCCTCCTAAGCGAAAGGGCTGAAACCTTGGACCCTGCGTTTCTCTTTGGCCTGGAAGAATGCTTTTAGTGGTGCCCGTTGTGGGATTTCTGACCTTCATCTACAATGATAGAACTGGGTGGTGTTGGGAAAGGACACAGAGACTGCTTATCTGAGTTGTAGTGGCTGTGGGTGAGGGTTGGAGCTGGTGGGCTTCCTCCCTGTTCGTGCTAATCCCGCATTCGGGCAGTCCATTTGCTTTCCAGCAAGAAATCGCAAGCCGACTTCTCTTTCAGCCCATACCTAGTACCTGTGGGACTTACTATTTACGTCTCGATGGGGGACCTCCAAAGTCACCTGCTCAGTAACTTAAACAGTGTTTTATCTATGACACTGCAGATAAAACCCAGGTCATGGGTTTGCCCGTGAAGTTCATCATTGCTTGTCTCCAGGCTGTCAAAAACTAGGAAGAAGATTTGAGATCATGTTCATCACTGGAAAGGGCCAGACCTTGGCATGTATCTCCTGTAGATCCCTTGGTATAAACTGGGACATGAGAATAATAATTAACTTTATTGGAGCCTAATTTATCCAGCTGTTATTTCTCATGACATATTTCTGTTGACACAGGCCTAAGTAGAAACACTTATTGGGCAAAGTTCATGTTCAAGCAATCGCTCTCACAGTTACCGAGAAAGGTGCTGTCGTGGCCTGAATGCTGAATCCGCAGGAGAGCGGGATGTGCGTGGTCAGGAGTGCCTGGCTCTCATCGCTCTTACTGTCTTGGGGGAGTTCGCTTTTCTAGGGATCACAAAAAAACCCCACAAATAAGCTCTGATCCTAAACCCACGCTGCTTCTGCGATTGATTTATAGAGGAACAGAAGCAATAACGTAGATGCCTTTTGTACCATGCTACTTTGGCCTTGGTTAAGAGTCATGAAAGGTTTCGATAGCAAAAGATGGATTGTATAAGAAAGCCTGCCCTTAAATCTCCTATGACCTCTGAACGCAGGAGCGGTGTAAGTCAGTGGCAGCTAACTTTGAGTCTGGTCTTTGGTGGGTGCAGAGCAGACCCAGAGATTTCACAACACACACGTGAAAATTCAATCTCTCTTTATTTCCATTCGTCAGGCTCTGCGTTTGGGGCCCAGAGTCGCAAGCCCCCTTGCTCTCCCGTGTGCTTTCAAAGCAAGCGTCTCCTGCGGAACAAGCGCCAAGGGGTCTTTGAGCAGGCGCCACGCTGCGCGACCTTCCCTCGTGCACCGTGCAAAACGTTTGTGGATGTGCAAAGCAGCAGTGAGGATCGAAGGGCTGGGGTCGGGAGGGGTTCGGAGTAGATTTGGCAGCAGCTCTTCCTTGAGCTACCTCTGTGTGTAAGGGTGGGACCTCTGCTAGTACACGCTGGCGATAAATAACATCGTGCACGCGTAGCGCTAAGTGAAGCTCAAGCTCAGCTGTAGTGCTTCTCTAGCGCTTCTCGCTTGAGGCTGTGCGAGTGTCTGTAGGAGAAATAGTGTTTGTTTTCAGTAAGGCAAGGTAATGCTCTAGCTTCTGTTTTCGGTAATGGGAAAAGGCACTGAAGCGGTGCAAGCCTCAAGGCCTGTCCTGCTCTTCAGGACTGCGCGTGGCAGCGAGAGCTTGGCCCTTCGGTGGGGCTGGGTCCTGCGGGGCGCCCAAGGTGGTGTGCCAGATGTCACAACCAGGAACAAACAAAAATACTCCCTGTTCTGACCCTTAAAGCAGCTACCAGCATCTTTTTGAAAATCACACCTAAAAAAGTGTACGTTTGGTTCGTGTCGGAATGACCGTGGCTGCGCGTGCTTCTGGCGTGGCTGGTACCGATGGGCCTCTCCTGTGCTGCAGGGCGGGGGGCAGTGGTGGGGCTGGTGGTCCCTGACTGTGGGTTTTTGAAGTTCTGGGGAGCATTGGTCAATCTCTGGTTGCTTTTGTTGAAGGCTGCTCTTGCGTTCTTTTATCTGGAAGATGTCAAAGCTGGTAAAGTCCCACTCCTGCCATACAGCATCCGCTGGCAGGCTACTGAAACGCACCAGCGTACATCCTTCCTTAGAGCGGTACGACAGTTTGTTTATGGGCTTTGAGTCTGTTCTCTGTGGAGGAAAAAATGATAATATAAACCAACCTCCTTTTCTTCTGAAACTCACGGAGATGTTGTGCAAGGAGAAGCCAAAGCAGAAGCCGGAGGGGAAAAACTTAAAAGCTTCCACGTGCACGTCCGTTGCTTACTGCATCTTTGCTCGGCGTCTGGGGTGGGGAGTCTGCCCGGTTCAGGCTGTGACGTAGACCTCCAGGAGCCCCCCGACCGAGTGCATTCGGTAGAACACACCCAGCGGGAGGCCGAAGTTCACGATCGCAAACCAGGTGGAGTAGCCGTAAAATGACTTTTCCAGTCCGTTCTCGAAGACAGGGTGAGCCCCAAACGTGGGCATGACCCACAGCTAAAGAAGTGTAAGGAAAAAAGAGCAGAAGTCAGAGGATGACGAACTCCCTCCTACCTGCCCTCTAATCTCAGCACTGGCTCAAGTGGTGGTAGGAATATTTCAAGGGCATCAGAGGAGTCTCCCTGCCAGGGAAGAGAAGGAAAATCCCATAGTTACGCTGCTGACTCCTCGCTATCAGCCAAATCCTGTCGAATTCCTGGAAACCCAATGATGGCCTCATTCTGCCCCAGCCACTTCATCTTTACAGAATTTCACTGCTTCCTCAGCCAATTAGTTTTCACTGGATTAAGGCTGCAGCGAAGATCCGCCTTGATCCAAGATCCCAGAGCACAGTGTACTTTATTGGGTGGATTTCAATCCTGGAGACTCATGTTTACAAAGACTCGCTGCTGGTGCCTCATGTTTCTCCACCTATTTCATGAAACACCCTTAATGACTTTGATAACTCTTTCGGAGGCTAAAATTTTTGGCACGTAAGGATTTATTAGCTGTCTCCTTCCCGCACCCAGGAAACCTAGCCGTATTTAACTCAGGTTAAAAGACCTTATAATTATGGGAGTGGGGTATTAACAGAAAAAGCAGCCTTGACTTGCCTCGCCAGTGGATTGAAACTTGGTGGGCAAAGGTTTCTTGTCTGGAATAGTGGCCCAAGAGAAAGACAAGAAGAACACGGCTGTATCGCAGGTCATCATGGCTCAGCAGAGCTGTGACCCAGCAGAGAGAGCAATACTTACTATGATGTTGCACAAAACCAAGAAGAACGAGATCTCTCTTAATGCTCTTCTCTTCCAACTCAGGTGGGAGTAGCTATGGAGATAGGACAGCGAAGCTTTCCGGATCTCCTGTCCCAGCTCCAGCATGCTCACTCGTCTCTGGTCGTAGGCTTCACGATTCTGCTCCTCTTTCATTTCTTCTTCTTTGCTGGGAAAGATCTGTGTCTGCTCCTGTTTGCTGCTTGTCGTGGTTTCCTCTTCACCAGGTAGCTCCGAAGCCACCGCACGCTGCCCAGCGTGGCCTGGGTGTCTGGCCTCAGTTGCTGCTACAAAGGGCTGCCGGTGAAGCCCATCAATGATGAAGACATTTTGGGTGATGGTCTGAAAGATGAGGAGGACAGAATAGGACAGGATGAGACTGTTCAACAGGTCCCTGGGGTCAGTGGCCACAATGGCAACAATGGAGAAGTAGGACATGCCGATTTGGCCAAGGGCTGCCCCCATCAACAGGATCACGTCCAGGCTGCGGGTCGGGTTCTTCAGCGTGTCCAGCTCCCTTTTTTCCAAGGCGTGGATGATTGTCCCAATCACTGCGCCCACGCTCATCAGGGGCAGGAGCACGATGTAGTAGGAATAATACATTATGAAGACCTGGCGGTTGGGGGCTGAGCCGGTGGCCTGGATCTGGTACATCATGAAGACGCAGATCCCGATGACTACCGTCGCGGTGCCCAGCAGTGGCCCAAAGACCACCCCCTGGAGCTTGAACTTGGGCTTGACGTGAGGGACGAGGTGGTGGCTGATGCGTCTCCCCACGTTCTTCCACATGACGTACAGCACAGAGCAGCAGACGAGGCAGTACTCGGTGTTGAAGGGGTAGACCAAGATGTAGCCCTTCTGGAAGACTTTGCAGATGGTTGTGTTTGGGCATCTGCACAAGGTAGTCTCGTTGCCTGGAACGTGAGAAGAGGAGAGCAACAATTAAGAGGGCGATGGCCTGGATTTCACGGCTATCTTTGGGAGCTCCTTGTGTGCAGGCACAACATCCGTCTCTATCTTGGAAACAGTGATCAGTGGGAAGTTAAGCGATCACCAGTTGGTCCTCGAGGCTGTGAGGATTCAGAATAACGGGGTTTAGCAAACGTCTTTTCCCAAATAGGTAGTGCTTCTGGCCAACACCATAGGTGCTGGATGAGAGAGATGCCCCTTCCCTCACAGCGAACCCTGCTCTATCTCACCCCTGGAATATTAGTGTGTGTGTCCCCCTCTTTTTTTTTTCCCCCCCAATATCCTCAGAAAGTAAAACACGACCATTATGTGAATCTCTTCTACTCTGGCAATCTTTTGCTTGCAGTTGACAGGTAAATGTGAGCAAAAATGTTAATTGATGGTGGGCTTTTCCTTTCCTAGCCCTCAGTTCCCAGTTTCATATCGAGACCTCGCGCTCCACGTGAAGATGTCCTCCCCGTGCAGCCCATCTCCTCGAGACAGCCTCCAATAACAGGGAAGTCGCAGCATTTGGGGGAACCGGTTGTGATACCGAGATCGAGAATTGTTGTCTCCCTAGAAATCATCTGTGTCAGCCCAGCATGAACAGGGATGTGAAAAAGGAGCCTTGCCTTCAAATCGCTGCTCCACCTCCCGCAGCTGAGACTCAACCTCCAAGTGAATGGTGTCGTTGGTCACGGCCAAGAGCCAGAGGAGGAGGTTAGTGGCGATGGTCAGCATCAGCCCACACCTGGGGGAGGAGAAAGGCACTTCGATGGTATGTTGCCTGCGGAGATTGCCTACAACCTGCCTGTGTGTCTGCCTGCAAGAAGCCCTTTGCTTCTTGCCTACCGATGCATGGATGTACGCAGCCACGGTGCGTTTGTGCCCGCTCTGCGCAGGGGCATTGGCGCCTGACTTGGCGCACACAAATACGGCTGAGCGCGTTCCTGTTTGGGCATTTGCAAAGGAGCAGGGCAGGCAACGCCGGGCTCGCTGGTGAAACCGGCCCAGGTTTGCGTGCTGTCAAGGGAGGGAAGGCTGAGATGTCTCCCAGTGATAGGAATGGGGAGGCCGCCCCACCTCATCCTCCAGTCAATGAATCGGTCCCTGAGCCGTGTAGCGGGAAGGTGTTTGGGGTTAGGAGGAAGCAACAAGCTTTGCGGCAGTCCGAGGCCCAAGTGAGAACCGAAGGGAGGTGAGCCCAGGTCAACAGAAGGAGGATGGGTCTGGTCAAGTCATAGCTTGGCTCTTGTGCGGTGCAGAATAGAGAGAGCCTGCGCAAAATCAGGTGAAGAGAGCTGTAGCAGGAATAAGGGAGATCGTAAGCAGACAGAAAGGAAGAGTTCCTTTAGAGAAGTCGAGGGCAGGTTTTTCCCCCTTTTTGTACCTGGTGAAGTTGTGCTGGACTTGAATGCAGTCCTTGGAGTGACGCCACAGAAAAAAAGCCTGCAAATCGATAACAACACTGCCGTGAGCAGGGTGAGGCTGGCAGCCTGCCGCGCAGGCGGCGGGAAGGGACGGGCAGGCGAGACGGCGCGTGTCCCAGTGGGAGCAAACCTGCGGGGGCACGTGTGCTCCTGCATCTCGGTGTTGAGGTGTGTGCTGGCATCCTTAGGTGACCGCGGCATGTGCGTGCCTGCGCCTAACGCAGATCGAGGAGATCTGCTTTTCTCTGTCTTGTATCTACGTGGGCATTCGCTGCCGAGATGGGAGCTAGGTTGCTTTTCAAATGTGGCTTTGGGTCTGGGAAGAAGGGGGTTGGGATCAGAGTAACAGGCTGCGAACGGTGTGAGGTACCATTGCACGCAAAGGATTTCGTTGGGGGGATGCGTTAGCAAATTAGAGAGGCTGGGACTCCGGCTGGTGCAAACACATCGCTAGCAAAATCTGGAATTTCCTCTCCTCTTCCTACTTTAATGCTTCAAAACAAACTCTTCTGGATCCTACAGTATGTCAGGTATGGCTAGAGTGATTTCTTTCCAAATCTTACTGCATTGTCTCTCAGTCTGGCACATGAGGAGCGTGGATGGGTGGTGTTTGAAGTGGTGGGTGCTGTCTTAATGCCTGTAATGCTCGTGGGAACCCGCTTCCCCCCACCCCTTGGACTCCCAGGAACGGGACAGAAAGAACAAGCGAGGTTCCAGAAGGGTAAAAGGCAGTACCTGGGTGCAAATAAAAAGGATGTCAATGCTGGGGAACACAATTTCCACCCTGGATTTGCACTGGATGAGAATCGCGCTGTAGCCGATCTGAAACGCGTTCAGGAGGATGCTGAAACTGCCGAACAGCAGCACTGACCCTGGCAAACAGCAAAAGCACCAGTAAATAAACAGCGATGTGTCTGTGGGGCACCTGAGCTGGGCCGGGGACCGGAGACCCCGTGCTTCTTGGATTTGAGTGGAGCTGGAGGCCTTCGCCTTTGGAAGTCCCATGATTTTGAGAGAAGGGGCAGAGGGGAGCCCGATTGCTGAACCTCTTTGCGTGCTTTGGCTGGTTTAAGGCATTAAGACAACGCAAGCTATTTTCTTGTGCTTGGATACAAGGTGGGAACAGGGGTTTTGGCCTTTTCTGTGCAATCTGGAGCAACAGAGGTAAGCTAATGGTGGGTGATGGTTTCTGCCCCGCAGAGAGAACCCGAGATGACCACAGGTCTGCCGAGGCTTTGGGCAGCACCAGTCTGCAGAGCCTGGGACCCTTTAACCCTTTCGCCTTTGACGTATCTCTGCAGCTTTAGGTACTCGGGTACCTCACAGGTTTCTTCCCTTTAATTCTCTGTGCTTCGTTAACAGGACAGCGTGCTAATTAGAAACTCCATAATCCAGAGGCAGGGGGCTGCCCGGAGACGGGTCATTTCACAAAGCACGGCAACTACTGAAGGCAGATTTCCCAGGAAAGCCTGGGTGTCGCTGGGATGTGAGTCACTGGCCAGGAATCTTCCCCTGGCAACAGGACTGCTGTGATGTTAAACAAGGACGAGGGTGGCACGGGGCCGCTGACGCCCTCGGAGGGTAGACGTGGTGGCTCTCCTCTCACCTGGCAAAGTGGCCGCGCCTAAAACCTTTCCCATGTCTCTCCCACCGTGCTCAGTTTCTGGGCTGCGGGTGGGCAATGCCCGGGTTGTGCTTTGGGAAGGAACCACGGAGCAAGGGTGGACTGGAGGCTGAAGGGAAGCCAAGTTCAAGGCTTTCCTGGCTGCTCTGGTTCCTCTCCATCATCCACTGTGCCCCTGTCTTCCCCCAGCCTTGCACCACAGGCGGGCAGGGTACTGGGAGATTCCCAGTGCCCTGACTACATCTCCTGTGGCTTCTAGCTCTTTAATAGCGGGGGAATAATTTTGTTTTTTTCTCTATCAAGCACTGGGAAGAAGGGGAAAGGCATGAGATGATCACTAAAAGCAGAACGTACCCCGAATCCAGATGGGCCCAGCGTGGGAATCCCGATAGACCACTGCATGCGGCTGCCGACTGGTGCCCAGCAGGTAGTAGATGATCCAGCACAGGCACAAGACCTTGAGGATGGAGAGCAGGATCCAGACGTCTGCCAGCGTGATGGCCACGTGGTTGAAAATCATGCTGCTGATGAAGGCGCTGCCCAGAAACACCACGTTCATGGCCAGTAGCCCTGAGAAGAGCTGGCCAGCTTTCTGAGCTTGCCTGTCCCTCTGTTGCACGGAAGAGCAGTGACGGTACAGCCAGAACTTCTCATAGTGGATCGCGGAGGTGTCTTCTGGTGGGGCTGAGGCTGACCTCCTCTTGCAGTGGTGGCAGGGCTTTTGCCTTGAGGCTTCGTTGCCCGACATGGCTCATCTGCTGCGTTGAACAAAGGGGAGGTTTTAAGTAAGACGGAGGGTGGGGGACGCACCGAGATGAGAGGTGGGGTGCTCTGCTGTGAAAGCCACGTGTGTGGTGCCCTCCCTTCCTTGCTTTGCAGCTGCCCTTCCCTCTCCAGAAGCTGGATGAGGGGGAAAAGAGATTAGTGTTTAGCCCAGGTTAGGCATTAAAAATTTCCTGGTGGGCAGAGTCATCGCAGGGCACTGGGAAAAGGCCCTTCTGCCAAAAGGTGGCCAGAGGCGCTTGCATTAAAATGGGTATTTGATGTCTCTGCCCTGCCCTGCCGGTACTTGGGGCTGTTGTTGGGACCAGAGGTGCCCAAGCAGTTCCCATCCTCACCTTTCACGCCTCTGTGTGCAGCCCTGGATTCAGGTTTCCTCCGTTCCCTTTGTTGCCGTGAGGATTAGGTGGAAACGCAGAGCACGCTCAGACCTGCTCTAAAATTCAGAGCTGTTTGATTTTGGTTGATGGGTCCAACCTCTTCCTCCTGTTTTTGGGCTGTGAGAGTTACACCACGCTCCTCCTAGGGTTGCACAAATTGTGGCAGAGCTGGAGAGAATAAAAAGAGAGGGTCTGTAGGTTTTGATCCAAGCTGCTGGGAAAAGATCCACCCTCCCACCCAGGCGGGCTGAGACTGGCACAAAGTGAGTACCTGCTTGTCTTTTTCTACTTGTCGCACGGAGGAAAAAGCACAGAGCTCTGAGCGCGCTGACGCAGAGGGGTTTGAGGGATTGGCCCGGATCGAAATCCAGAGCCTGGGAGCTTTTCTGTCTGGCTTTTGGAAGAATCTCGGCAGGACCGTATTGCCCGTGGGACAGAAACCTCCTTGCTCCCGTGCAGCACTCGGGCAAGATCAGCCTCTCTATAGATTCTATGGAAAGGGGCTTTCACTCCAGGGAGTGACCCTGGCTGCGGTGGGGGGTGGCTGGAGCGAAAGCAGACCCCCGAGATGTGTGTGAGGGTGGGGGGATCTACGGGCTTGTCCTGGGGCTTTGGGGGAGAAGCTGTCAGAGAAGGGGGTGAACTTTCAGTGCTTCCCTCCCGCTGTGCACGTGCGCCGAGGCGCTCGCTCTCCCTTTGGTCTCTGGGGATTCGCTGCGCTTCTGTTAGCGGAGATTGATCCTAAACTCTTCCCCTTTTGGCTCCAAAACTCTCCTAGCTTAGTAGCGCAGGAGCAAATGCCCTCCCCTCTCCGAGGGCCATAACTCCTCTGCTTCGGGGTCAGGGGAAGGAGGGGAGAGGCCATAAAATCAGAAGGATCAGATGGGAATGCATCCAGGCTGCATCAGGAGGTACCCAAGTGCCTGGACAAGGCTGCACGCAGCAGCTGCTGCCAGGGACCCGACCGCTCGACCCCGTAGCTGGGGGCTGCGGAGAGCAGCCAAGCCCCAGCCCTTACCTCCCCGCAGCCGCCCGTGAGCCGCAGCAGCTCCCGGTGCCGCCTCGCTCGCAGCTGATGTGAAAGCCGCTGCTGCAGTGCCGCCAGGATGCGTGCGAGTCTTTCCGAGGGACCGAGGTGCAGGCAGAAGCCGTCAGGACTGCTCCCTGCCGAATGCAGCCTCTGCTCCCAGCCTATTGATTTCTTTTTTTTTTTTTTCCCACCTTGTGTACTTTGGGTCTATTATTGTCATTACACTAATTACTCGGTGAGGAGCTCCCGGCTCTGCCGAGGGCAGCCAATGGGGATCAGCTCCTTTATGCACCTGCTGGGTTGCCCCATCTCGGCGGCCTTGGCACAGGACGTGCCAACTGGTAAAACCACAAGCCACAGTGACTAATTTGTGCAATGGCTCAGGCGAGTATAGAGCTAATCTCCTGGCACAGGCTTGTGCTGGGAGTGTTTAGCCACACTGCTTTTGCCAAAATCCACCCGAGTTCCCCACTCCGTTGTTTTTAGGTAGATCCTAAGACTTTTTATTTTTCCTCAGCCATGCCATTACTTTGTGCCTTTATCCAGGGCACAGATCCCCAAACTGACGCAAAAGGCAAAGCTCGCAGCCCAGCCTAGGTGCAGGGACTATGCCAATTTGATGTACTTCTGGCAGACAGGTTGCTGCTTTGGGGGGTGATAGCTGTGTGCTGTTAACGCCGACTTCGGAGCCGGCCCCTCGCGTGCAAGCGCCACGGGCTCAGCCACGCGGGGTCGGGGATGCTCAGGTCCCAGCTGTGCTGTCCCCGTTCCCTTTCCTGATGCAGAGCAAACTGATTTCTGTCTCTCTGTGGTGAGCCGAACCCCCTGGTTTTGTGGCTGGCAGTGGGGATTTGGCGTTCCTGGCTGAGCTCGTGAGCCAAGAGGGTCCGTCAGGAGAGGATGGACCTCTCCATGGAAGGAGAGGAGCTGTCTGTGTGTCCCGGGATGAACCCCCAAGCCCTGGGGCTCTTGCAGCTGGCAAACATGTGAGCTGGGAGTTCAGAGCCATGAAACACTCCCCAAGAAGCTGATTAGGGGTAGGAGTGGGTGAGGGAGTGCAGGTTATCACGCATGGGGGTGGGATGAAAGGGACGGAAAACAAGAGTGAAAGGGGCCCATTGCTTCCGGGCGAGAACACCCCGTGTGTGCCGGCGCAGCCGTTGCGTTTAATGTCTGCCAGCAAAATGGTCACGCTTAATGTCTGACCAAAACCTTGCGCTGCTGTGGTGGAGCCCGGACGCTCTGATCTGGGCTGGTTTTCATGACTAGCAATGGCTAGATCTGTTCCGCCTTCCCCCAAAGCATCAGCGTCTCCAGCCTGCTCGGAGGACCGTGGCCTTGCTCCTTGCATTGTTGCTCTGGGATCCCCTGAGCGCAGTCGGGCTCTGCTTTGGGTTCCTGGCTCTTCTCCGGACCCCGTTCTAGAGCTTAGCAGGGAACTGGGATCTCCCCACAGCTATTTGGTGGCCTTTTTGTTGAACAAAGCCAACGATTTACACGCAAGGCTACCAAACCTGGCTGTTTTTCAGTGCATGTGGTCCTAAACTGGGGTGACTGCAGAACTGGGAAATGGAGGCCAGGAGCCTGAATCTATCCTGGGGTAAATAAGTTGGAGTGAAACTGGAGGTTTTTCCTTTAAAGATGGGCCTGAAATAAAATGCTGGGGCCTGCTGTGCCCCAGTGTGCCAATGGGACTGTGCATCTGGGCTGGAAAGCTGAGGCATCCTTCCTAGCCTGACTTGCCCTCTCCTGGCTTTGGAGCTGAGGTTGAACCCAGAGGAGTTGTAAAGCCCTGGGAGATTTCTTAATCCTCCTCATTTGGCCTTTATGGTGAAGAAGAGAAGCTGTTTAACTTGAATGTATTGACACAAGTTTAACCAAAGTAAACAAATGTGCAGGAGAGGGGCAGGAAGGGAGAGGATGAGTCGAACTAATTGGATCGATCCTGTAAATCACTGCCCTGCTCTGCCCTGGTGAAGCTGCCTTTACTCAGAGGCTGGGAGAAAGCTGCTAAACGTTAGGATTGATGTTTGCCCCTCTGCTATCAGCAGCGTACTTTTTAATGGTGTTATCTCTGCACTTAGCAGCAATAACACCCAGGCTGGGCCAAGCGGATCTGTAAACAGGACCTGGGGAGGAAGGAAGCCCGTGCCCAGCCGCCGTGTTTGCCCAAAGGCTGCCCGAGGAACGCCGCGCGCCTTGTGCCTCCCCGGCCGGCCCACACCCTTCCTCCCCTGCTGATAACCGCACCGGCGGTGTCTCCCGTGGGGCCGGCGAGCGAGCGCCCTTTGGGGGCGACTGCAAAGAGCAGCCCATCGACACAGAACCACAGAATGCTTTGGGATGGAAGGGACCTTTCCAGGCCACCCAGTCCATCCCCCTGCCATGGGCAGGGACAGCTTCAACCAGATCAGGGTGCTCAGAGCCCCATCCAGCCTGGCCTTGAATGTTTCCAGGGATGGGGCATCTCCCACCTCTCTGGGCAACCCCTGCCAGTGTTTCACCACCCTCATTGGGAAAAAATTCTTCCTTATATCTAGTCTGAATCTCCCCTCTTTTAGTTTAAAACGTGGAGGAGGCTGAGCCGTGCTGCACCACCCCAGCTCCATCCCCTCGCTGCGGGAGCAGGTGGGCTCCCTGCCGGCTCCATGCGTGAAGCACGGCTCTGCGTTTTCCCTGCTGGCCCTTGCTGCAGGTTGCTTCGACCTCCTGCCGGTGTTGAGATGCTCCTTCCCGGGAAGGACCACTGCCTTGGTTGCTGGGAATTGCCTCCTCCACCGCCAGCTCCCGCCCGGGCTCCCAGCGCGCCCCGGAGCCAGTCCCGCTCACGGGCTGCGCCTCGCCTGTGCTGCAGACCCGTTCCTCATCTCCAGCCTTGCGACCTCCTCGCTGCATCTGCTTTCCAGCTGCTGCATTGACAGGTAATAATTAACTTTGATTCCTCCCCTGTCCCTGACACACGTCAGAGCAAATCACCCAGATAAAATGCTTTTTTTTCCCCCCCTAATAAAACAAAACTCGCCCTCAAATAACAGATGATTAAGAAGCAGAGGAGGGCGTGCGAAACCCTGGTAGCGGTGGGATGATGACTCAGTTCTGGCCTTGGCTATGGACTTCCCTGCTTTTTTCTGAGCAGTGACTTCTGCTCTCCCACTCTTCGGCTCTTCCCCTTCTCGCTGCTCTCCCTTGCTGGCCTCAGGCCAGCGTCTGGATCAGGACCTTTTCAGCACTCGTGAAGTGGCTGAAGTCCTGGGACTGGATCTGCAGATCCAGCATCCCTCGATGAGTGGTTTTTATCAGTGGGGTTCAGTGTTCCCACCAAACCCCTGCAGCACAGCAGGTCCTCTGCTCCCTGGCAGGCCAAAGTGGCTTCTATACCAAAGCCAGCAAGACTGGAAGCCCCTGGCAAGATGTGAGAGCCCCAGGACAGCCCTTTGCTTTCCTGTAGACGTTCCTTTGCAACGGCTGCTATTTAAACAGTCACCCCGAGGCACATTGTTGTCCCCATCCCCTAATGCGGATCTGGTCTCTCCATAACGGATGCAATGGCAGGAGCGGCCGGCAGCACGCTGCCGGTGGCCTCGGGGCCCAGCCTCGTTCCCTGCTCTGATACAGGCTTTCTGTTTGCCCGTCTACCAGTACTTAAAGGGTAGCGACAAAGAAGATGGAGACTCCCTTTTTACAAGGAGTCCCATGGCGAGGACAAGGGGTAAGGGGTACAAGTTACTCCCAGGGAGATTCCGATTGGACACGAGAGGAAAATTTTTCACAATGAGAACAGCCAACCATTGGAATAATCTCCCCAGGGAAGGGACTGACTCCGCTACGCTGGACGCGTTTAAGACTCAGCTGGACGGGGTGCTGGGCCATCTCGTCTAGACTGTGCTCTTGCCTAGAAAGGTTGGACCAGATGATCCTTGAGGTCCCTTCCAACCTGGGATTCTGGGATTCTATGATTCAACTCCCGTGCCTCAGTTTCCCTCCTTCCAGCTGTAGAAGATGGACCTAACAGCAGTGCTTTTCTGCAGGGACCTGTCACGAGGATGTGTGTGCAAAGGACCAAGTGGGACCCCCTCACGTTACTCAGGTGCTCTGCAGTTGGGGTCTTCTCCCCATCCATAAAACTCTCCATCAGGGAGAGACGTCCCCCTAACTGGGCTGCGAGGAGGTGCGTCCCGGGCCCATGGTGAAGGGTGCTGATGGAGCAGCCAGCATCAGCTGGCCGCGTCGCCTGGCAGCGCGGAGTCCCAGGGAAGGGCATGGATCCATGCAATGAGGATGTGGCAGCGCCTGCTCCAGGGCTGCACCCGGGTTTGGGTGACGAGCCTGGGACGCTGGCTGCACCGAGGAGCTGCCTAGGGACGTCTGGCTGACCGCCATCAGCCTTGGAGATCGTCCCTTTGCACATTGACTGACCACGAGCTGATACCCTCTGGTAGGCAATCCTCGAGCACGCAGCCGCGCCCACGTTTGCAGTGGGGTTTTCTCAGGGTTTGGGTTTTGGTTGGTTTTTTTTTTTTCTTTTTTTTTTCTTTTTGGACTTGTGGGTGCTCACTTGCCCTCTATCCCCCTTCTTGGGTATACAGATAGGTTCACTGATGGCTGTTTCCCTATCTGCTGCCTCTCCCAAGGTGCGGATATGTGGCTGGAGGGCAGAAGAAGGCAGCGCTTGGCTGGAAACCCCTGCTGTCCCTGCACTTGCAGCCTGGAGAAGCCTCAAGGTGTCCTTGCAGAGCTTGTGGTGTTTTGGTTTATCCCAAAGCGATGGCTTGTGGCTGGATGTTGTGGTTCCTGACGACCCAGCACCCCGGAGAGGCTGATTTGGGATTATTGCCTGTATCAGTGCTGCTTGGGCTGTCGTGGGGTTCTCCTTGCACCCATCCTGAGTTTATTTGGCCCCAGGAGTGCCCCTAGGGTCTCTGTCCAGAACAAAAGAGCAGTTCAAACTCTGCCCTGCCTGGCCCAGTACGCCCAGCCCTGGGAACCTGGGACCAGGACCAGCAAGCGTGCGTAGGAGGAACACCCGGTGTGCCCCTAGGAAGAGAGCAGGTGATTAAAAGCGTGTTGTGCCCCTGTGCGAGCTCAGCAGCTTGGGCTAAAACAACATGTAGGGGTGTACGTAAGACTGACGCCTGTGCACCGTTTACGTCTCTTTTCTGACTTAATCTGCGGCTCCTGCAGTTACAATTAATAAAGCTTTTGTTCTATGAAAGGTAAAGTTTATAGGGAGAGATTGTATCTTTACCAGATCAATGGGAAAAATAGAGCCATGCCTTTGCCAGGTCTGTGGGGCTGGGAGAGGCTGCCTCGCCGCTCCCGGGTGCGGGACGGGAAGGACTGACCCCCCCAGGGGCGCTGGGTCAGCGCGGCCCTCGGGGCGCGGGAAATCAGGGTTACCCCGTCTTCTGCCCGCCTCAGGAAAAGGCTGCGGAGAGGCCGGCTGGCGTCACGCCGGCCAGAGGCACCGGTCCCTTCTGGTTTGGTGATCTAGGGTTGGAGGGGAAAGGTGGTTCGACACGCATGAGCCCGGGCTGGCAGTCGGGGCCGTCGGGTGGAAAATCGCATCACTTGATTTCAAGTATCGTGATTTCCATATTTTTTTTGTTTCTTTGCCGGAGGCATACAGGTCAATAGGAAAAGGCTCGATGACTTCTGCCACCTTTGCAGTGTTCTTTATTGGAACAATAAACCCTGATGTCTCAGGGTACAGACAAAGCTCAGCGGTGCCGTTTTGGCATGCGCTCTCCCAGCCTGGCAGCGTGGGCTTTCCGAGGCTCTGCTTGAACTCTGGGTACAGCAGAGGGGCCCGTTTCTACCTCCTGCAGCCCAGGGGTCCTGCTCTGGAAGCCCCCTCCATTGCACAGCGGTTCACGGGGAGCTGCGGGCGCCCAGGAGCCTGTGCCGGGGCCGCAGGGCTCCGCGCGTGGGGGCTGCCTGCGTGCTGGGGCTGTGCTTGCAGCCTCAAAGCACGCCCAGGCCGGAGGGCGCAGCCCGAGCATCCCTTCAGGGCATGGGAGATCAAATTGGCCGTGGCATAGGACTGATTTCCACGTAGGGCACAGAAGGTCCCTTCAGGAGTTCAGTGTTACAGTGAAAATCAATAAATAACTTTGCATACAAAAATGTTCACATATTAAAAAAATCATTATCTATTAAAAAAAAAGAAAAAACAAATCTCTTTATCATTCTCCAGACTGTATTGCCCATACGATCTTTATGGTTTTTGAGCCCTGATTCAGGAAAACTGGGGAAAACAGTGTGCTTAGAGCAATCCCGTACCGGGGCCGGCCCAGGGCCACGCGCAGCTCTCCTGCAGAGACGACCTGCCCCTCGGGAAGGGAGGCTGCCGCGAGCAAACCCCCTGGGCAGCAGCGATGCCTCCCTGGAGGGGAAGGAAAACAGCAGGGGCTGATACAGGGAAGGGTCGAGAGGGCCAATATAAACGGGCAATACAGAGAGGAAAGATGAAAATGTTTCCCAAAGCCTTTGGGGTCACCGGTTTGTTTTTCACATCTCTGCAGGGGAGCGATTTCCGACTGGCCGTACCAGCAGTTGAAGTGGTTTCCCTTCCTTTGCCTTCCACGCCTGCGTTAGCCCCTGGTACCCACCAAGTCTCTGTGCAGGCTGGCACGGGCTGCCCAAGGGTGCCGAGCACGAGCATCAGTGGCATGGAGCAAACAGGCTTTTATGAAGGAAGGTGAGTCTCCGCATGAACCAAGGGTAATTACCGTGATCCTACTCTGGACACCTTCCTTTTTTTATCTTTTTTTTTTTTTTTTTCTTTTAAGCTTTAAGAACTTCAGGCACACGCGTACACATCCACACACAAGTAGCAAAAATAAAATCTGGGCTATGTTTGGATGATCTTCACTGGCAGTTCACAAATGCCCCAACACTGCAAAGGGACACGATTCAGGCAGTGCTGGGGGCCCCTCGGGACATCTGGGCGGTCTCCCAGCCCCGGGGTAGGAAGAAGTTGGATTGGTTGAGGAGGATCTCATCTTCCTTGCGAGACAGTTCTTTAGGACATGATGTAGACCTCCAGCAAACTGGCCACTGCATGCATTCGGTAGAAGATCCCAAAGGGCAGGCAAATGTCCACAATGGCCGGCCACATGGAATCGCCATAGAAGTTCAGTTCTGTGTCATTGTCAAACTGGGGCCGGGCACCAAAGGCTGGCATGATCCAGAGCTGTTTGAGGAAACAGGAGAATAACATTGCAGTGAGAAGGGCGTGCGGTGCAGCAAGCACTTGCAATCACAGCTACCGAGAGATGGGAAAAGAGCGACCTTCTGAGCACGGGACCTGTGCCAGGAGCCTGTGTTTACATTAAGATCAAGTCTGATCTTGTGTTGTACCCTAAGCCCAGTCTCAATTCATGCTCAGAGACAGGCTTGAACCAAGTGCTGAAGCGCTCACCAGGGGAAGACCTTGAGGGTGTTGTGTGTTAGCATGAGCCTGGCCTGTTCAAACTCTTTGGATGGGGCAAGCGTGGGTAGGGCTGAGCCGGCAGCAGCTTGGTCTCCCACGTTTTGCCCTGAAGCCCAGCCAGCAGGCGTACCTGGTTGCCTGGGGGTTGTCAGCTCGTTCTCTGTGTGTGTAAAATCAGTTTGAGGAGATGATGTGACTGGCTAGCTGGGGATTTGGAGGCTCTCTAGAGACGTAACATGTGCTTGGCTTCTTTGGAGGTGCAGCTGTAATCCTACGTTTCTTTAAGCAGGGAACTGTGGTCCCCTGGCTGCTCGTGAAAGTGGAAACTCCAACCAAAGTTGTCAGTGACCAGTTTCTCCTCGTGGCAACTGGGATCAGTGTGTGGGCTCCTAGGCCATGGGTGTTAAGAAAAGACACGCTACCATTTCCCAAGAAAACCCAGACTTCACCCCAGGTATTTGTCTCTACGTCCTTTCTTTGGGGGTGTAAGGGAAGGGTTTAATGAATTTTATTGCTTTTAATAAGCTATTCTATATACCTGCTGGTACCCAATAAAAATACTGAAGCTGATTCTTCTGTTGTACCCACCAATTTTATTGTCTGATATTCTGGTGACAATGCTAGGTCTATCAGCATAGCCTAAAATGTCTTAACTCCAGGGCAGTTCCTCTTGCTTTTAAGTGACAAGGGAATTGCAGCTCTCTGCACCTAAGTCAGTGTGCTCTCTGCATGGCGGAGGCACAGAAAGGACAGTTTTTGCATGGGCCGTGTCCTTTCCTTCACAGAGACGCTTCTCCCTTGTGCTTGCTTCCCTCTCCCCCACCCTGACAAACTCTTCTCTCTGGATGTACTCACGATGATATTGCTCAGCAGGAGGAACATGGAGATCTCCCTTAAGAACTTCCTCCTCCAGTTCATCTTCTTGGGGGCGGTGAGGGACCGCACGAGGTCAGAAGGATTCATGGCTTCAGTGCCAGAGGCAGTGCTAGGGGCCAAGGTGCTGCCGCTGTCGGGCACACGGAGGGACACTGCGTTGATGTTGACAAAGGTGAGTCCGTAGAGATCCTTCTGGTGAGAATCGTGCTTGTGGTCTTCCTTGGGGGGTTGCCGATGAAGGCCTTCGATAATGAAGATGTTCTGGAAGGTGTGCTGAGCAATCATTAGGAGGGCGTAGGTGAGGTTGAGTGCGCTGATAGCGTCCCTCGGTGTGCTGGCTACGATGGCCACAATGGAGTAGTAAGAAATAGCGTACTGCCCCAAGGCTGCACCCATCAGCAGGGCCACGTCCAGGGTCCTGGTCGGGTTCTTGTGCCGATCCATGTCTCTCTTGTCAAACCGGTAGATGACAGAGCCACCGATGCAGACAAGAGACATCAGGCCCAGACAAACAATGTTGAAGATGTAGTACATGGTGAGCGCTTGTCTCTTCTTACTGGATTCAGTGCTGGAATTTACCTGCACCTCATAAAGAATAAGGACTCCCAAACCACTCACCAGAATGATGAGGCCCAACACAATGCCTACAAAGAAGGTCCTTCGGAAGAGCCTGAACTTCAGGCGGTGAACGTGGTGGGAGTGGTGGTCTATGAAGCGTCCAACGTTCTTCCACATGACATAGACCATGGCAGAGGCAAAGAGACTGTACTCAATGTTAAAGGGGTACAGCCAAAAGTAGCCGTTCTTGAAGACCTGGCAGATTTGGCTGTTGCAATTGCATTCTTCGGCTGAGCTGCTTCTCATTCCCGCTGAAACAAGATAAAAACACATAGATGCAGTAGTATTAAAACAAGGAGCCAGCACTTGTTAGCAGCCCTGGAGAACTGGATACTTAGGGTCAGTGAAAAACAAGACTAAGGATGGAAGAATATGTGACCGCTTTGAAAACAAGGACACTTCAACCTCAGCTTTCTGGTGCTCATGTTCTCTCTGAAGAAGTTAGGTGGCAGGTTAAATTGCTTTTTCCTTCCCTTCTTCATTCCCATCCCATTTGTACAGGGCCTTCCACCTTTCAGGCTCCTCTGTGATACAGGTTAAGAAATGACCATTAAGACCTGGCTTTTAGCATACCAGCTCTGTTAAAGGAATCTTCAGTGCTAGGCCTTCTGAAAAGGGAAAAAAAACTGGCTTGCAGAACAATTTCTATCTTATGGGCTCCCTCCCTGGACCAGATGGCTTCACAAATGGGCAGATTACCTTTCAGGAGCCATCTGAAGATATCGTCTGTCATGTTCTTCTTCAACTTCGAATGCGCTTTGTGAACAGACTCATCTGTTACTGCTGACATCCACACCGCTAAGTTTGTGGTCAATGTTAGCATTAAGCCGCACCTGCAGAAGAACGAGAAGGTTCATGAGATTCAAGCAATGGCTTTAGGCCATGTTGCTCCTATCCACGTTATAGACGTGCGCCCGCTCAGAGGGACTGTGGGAGCTGCCTGAAGTGGTGCAAGGAGTCTGGTGGTCAAGGCTGGAAATCCTGACCCTTGCTTTGCTGGTCTCGCTCTCTTCCTATTTTTCATCCATGCTCATGAGAATTAGCAAGGCCTGATTCCTCTTGTTGGTTTTGGAAGAGCTTCTCAACAGTGACTGGATCAATAGGTCTGGACTGGTCTCCAATAGATCCAGTCTTGCAAAAGTAGACAAGACGTTGGTTTAGCCTGAGGCTTGCCCACTGCATCATTGTCTTCCCCAGGGAAGCAAAAGTCAGCTATGAATCATCTTATTTAATGCTAATTATTTATTTAATACTGATCTGCTTTGAGTAATGCTTGTATTCTTGAGTTGGATCCCAACCCTGCTAGATCCACAGGTCATGAACTTCAACTGCTTGAGCTGGGATCTAAGGCTGGCTGGAGACTGAGCAGATTTAGTTTTGGCCAGCATTAAGGGAGACGGGATTCTCCCCGTGTTGCATCTTAGCTGCGTGAGAGTGCAGCGGGCTTGTGGTGGCCCAGGTCTTCTGGGCCAGTGGGATTCAAAGAGCAGCAGTGCTCACCTGGTAACGTTCAGGTGTACGTGGACGCAGTCTTTGGCAGAGACCCACAAGAAGTACGTCTGGCAGGGGCAAGAAAAGAAGTTGTTATTTCCCGCAAAGCAAGACAGCAAATCGTGTCATTCTGAAGTAGGGATCTCCCTGCTCAGCAGAGAGCAAGCTGGAGCCTCTTTCGCTTGGGTCCATCTGGGCTAGCCTACTAGTCCGCAATCCTGGCCATTTGCTGGATGTGGTCTGTTCTTTCTTTGCTCCTCCTGCCCTGTCCCACTGCCATTGCTCTGCCCATGGCCAGTCCCTGTTCCTGTCTAAATTGTCCCTATCTGACCTCTTCCCTCCTTGGTATTGTCCCAGAGCAGGTGGTCCTCTGTGTAGGACTCCAAACTGCAAGGCAGTCCCTGCCCTGACTGTCCTCCTCCCTCTCTGTTCTTCGTGGGAAAGGAGACCTGGCTGGATGGGGGCTGCTTAGAGTTTGTGACAAGCCATCCTGGCATAAGCCAAAACGTCACAGGATGGGAAGAAGTTTAAATCAATGCCTTAAAGAGAGTTGCCACAGCTGGCAGTTGTGGTTGGAGGGAGAAGATGCGGGCTGGGTGGGGGCTGAGCTAAGCCGTTTGCCTTTGCTGCAGGGGGAGCTGAACCATGCCCAAGAGATCAGAGCTCCTTCCGCTGGTGGCTCTGTCTCTCTACCCCTCCCCGAGACAGAGCACAACCATCTCACCTGGACGGCCACGAATATTGCTTGCACAATGGGGTAGATTATTTTGATCGCAGACAGGCAGCTGTAGAAGCTCGAGTAATATCCTATTTTGAACACATCCATGACAAGGCTGAAAATAGCAAATAGGATCAGGCCTCCTGTTGAGGAAACAAAATATCTGTGGTTGGACAGATGTACACACATGCGGGCTAATGCAGACAGATGAGAGGAAGAAGAGGAACTATTGCCATGGAGAAGCTTTGCTTCTACCTCTGTTTTTCCTCTCCCAGCACCCAAATTATCTTGGCACCAACAGAATCATACAATAATTTTGGCTGGAAGGGATTTTTAATCAATGCTGTATGCTGACTGGGGCTAAGACTGGGGCTAAGAGCTCTTGCAAGAGCAATGGCAAGGCTGGGAAGGAACTTGGTGTAAAGTACCAAGAGCCCTTGAAGATAAAGGGAGACCTGGCAGTGAAACCGGTGGAAGGACTAGGAGCTAACCTTCTGAAGCAGGGCATGGTGCCATGCCCCAGCATAGGAGGAGGAGACCGTGCCCCGGATTGTTGCTGTTTCCCTTGCAATAACTGCTACCCCTATGACCTGCCCACCCTGCATCTCTCCTCCAGCCCTAGCCCTTCGAGAGCTCCTACCTCTCAGCCAGACGGGCCCAGCATGGGAGTCTTTGCAGAGGATGGCATCTGGGCACCGGGAGGTGCCGACGAGGTAGAAGATGATCCATACGATGACTATCAGCATCATGACAGTCAGCAGGAAGAAGACGTCGTAATCGTGCACGGCAATCTTCTCAAAAGCCCCGCTGCTCACCAGCGTGCAGGCCAGCAGGGCTAAGTGCACGGCCAGCAGGATGGAGAACATGCGGCCGCCCTTTTTCCACACTTCTTTGGAGGCAGGAGTGGAGGGGGGCTGATGAGGCTGGTGGCCAAAAGACGCTATCTGGCTCGAAGCCAGGCTGGCTTTGTCATCCTTGTGTCCGCAGCCCATGCTGGAGTTGGGGCGTCTGATCTCGCTGTCCTTCCGCACGGGCTCTTCCGACATGATTCAGCTAATGCCTTAGCTGAGGCTTTAACGCTGTTGGGAGGAGAGCCCCATGAATGAGAGGCGTCACTTCATTTTGAATAGTCCAGGGCTGGACCAAAGCAGGACATGTGATGAGGAGGAGAGGACGTATCAGAGGAACGGGGAAGGCTGAGACAAGGAGCGCAAAAAGAGGGATGAGCTCATTTTCAACCTTTCTCTTCCCGGTTCCCCAAAGGCTGTGTTCTTGCTTAAGATACTTTTGCTTGGGCAGATCCCAGGTCAGTTTAACAAAGCGTGCCTAATTTGTCACACAACGTTTAGGTGTTTATTGATGCAAGATATTGCAAAAGCACTAGGAAAGCACTTGCAGGATCAAATATCCTGGTGCAAATGTGGTTTGATTTCTAAATGTCAACCACAAAACATTCTGAGAAAACGTCATACTTCCCGGCTGAGGAACAGGCCGGTGAAAGGTAAGAAAGCCCTGGGAGTCTTTGGAACGTCACATCGTGGTTTATACCAGTCCCTGCAAGAAGGATGTGAGCTATTTCCGCTGTCGCTCCCTCTAAAGCCCCTGGCTTGTGCCAAGCTTGGGACTTAATTGATTCTCAAAGAAAAGCCTGAAACAAAGCAAATGAACTGTTCAAACAAAGCCATTCCACCAACCTGTTTTGCTTCCTGGAATCCAAATCTCTGCTCTTGCCAGGCTGTCGGAGAAGTCTCCCCGTTGCTGCAGCTTGGTCAGCCGAAGAATTTATACTCGTTGGGATGTCTCTGTGATTTATACCATGTCTGGAGCTGACAGCAGTGCTTCACGGGCTTCTCAGAGAAAGTCATATGATCCATTTTGTGCAATAGCTGATTTTGGGGAAGCAGGAGAGAGATGAGGAGATAAGGGTTATTTATCTGGGGAGGGCATGAGATGACAACACTGCAAAAAGCATGGCACGGACTGCTCGGTCACAGGGTCACGGTCACCATAAAGCAAAGCTACCCCATCAAACCCATCTACCTGCAGGCACGAGACCTCTTCCCTTGAGAGAAGATGGTTTAGGTGATGAGCTTATCTTTGCTGATGACTTTGGGCTTGGCTTTCTGGTTAACTGCACACAGCAAATACTGTGCCTCACCCTGTACTGTTTCGGTCAGTATGCTCTATGCCTGGAATGTTTTTGAGGGAAAGGAAGAAATTTGTATTTGTATCTATTCAGTGCCAAGGGCAGCTCAATCTTTTCCTATCCATGGTGCCCACGATGAGGAAGGTTTAGTACTGAAATGGGGCAGGATTTGGGGACCAGAATCCATGTTCCCCTTTTGCTGATGCACTGCCTTTGACTTTTCAGGGGGGGATCGCCTTTCTCTGGCTCTCAGGAGCTTAACTTCTCTCCTTCCAAGGAGAAAGAAGCCGTGTTAAAAACCACAGCGCGGGTGGGATTCAAGCATTTGCCAGGTGAGGGGAGAGCTTTTGCTCAAGATCTCCTTTACCCCGGCTGTTATATTTTGGTGGGGGAGATAGGGGGACCCAGGGCAGTTCTGAGTGGCTGGGGACAAGTTTTATTCCTTCATGAGGACGCCTCTTTTGGTGATGTCCCCACCGCTTGCCTCCTCTGGGGCAGGCACAGAGACGGGGCGGTTTGCTGTGCCTTTCCCAGCCCCGTTCCTGCCTGCTCACCGCTGCGCTCCTTCTCGCAGCGCTACAGGGACAGCAGCGAATCGAGCTACGCGGGACGGCGAAGGAGAGCTCCGGATCTGCTCTGCAGCCCAAGGAGACCTTCGTGTGCCTTTCCCGTGCTGCCACAAGCAGTACTGGATCTGCCCTGCCCGGCCTCTGCTGATCCTTAGGCGTTCCACTTTGGGGTGAGCGGGTGATCTTTTCTCCGTCTGTAGCCTTTCCCAGGGGAAGCCCAGACCCCGTGCGGTGAATCTGAGCTGATAACGGCAATGTTTTGCAGAGGCCAGAGGTTCAGAGTCCCCCCTGGGCTAAATGCACTGATTTACCCTCCCTTTTTTGTCCTTAGCAGTCAGCAACAGAGGAAGGAGCATTTACTGCCTTGGGCAATGCTCCCAGGAACCACCGTACAGCACAGCAATCTTAATTAGTAATAATACAAGAATCATTAAATAACCTCAGTAATGAATTGCAGACGTTACTATGCTGCTTTTCACCTTGAGGGATCCCAGTGCCAAATACCTCGATGTTTAATGCATCCCGTCGGGACTCGCCCAGGGAGGCTGAGCGGGCAAGTCCGAATCTGCCGATGTAAGCAAAGGGTGCGGGGAGCGGACCCTCCCTCTGGTGGCAAGCACCCAGGTGTCCCCGGGCAGCCAGGACAGTGACTGTGTCGGTCACCCAGTGGTTAATCACTGCAGCTTGTGTGGGTGCACCTGGGACTGCTTTAGGGCCACCCTGCTGTCTTGGGGCTTACAAAAATAAGCTGCATTTCTCTGTTTTTCCTCCTCTCTGCTCGTTACCTTCCAGCCCTCTCTGCTGCTGTCTTTCAGTCTTTCCCCATTTTTCCACTCTTTTCCTCCTTTCTCACCCACGTGGGTCTGCCTTTCCCCACTCCAAACCCCGCCTGCGGGGTCCAGCCCTAGAGATCTCCATCCCCAGAGCCAGGACACGATAGGCAAAACGCAGAAGTGAGGAGCAGGAAATTCCTGCTCTGTGACAGGGTATCCCAAGGGATACGATTCACTGTCGGGCGCGACATGCCGTGACAGCCAC